>NC_139225.1:119905367-120347740 GCF_055691185.1 Crinia signifera
GGGAGGCAGTGGTGTTATTTTTTTAAGGGAGTGCTCCCCATAAAAAACTTGTCCAGTGGGCAGCGCTCCCCCACCACTGAAGGGGTTAAAATGCAGAGTAAAAAAGTTGAATTACAATGGATTTTGCTTGATTGTGTCTTTATTATATAAATGTATACTCTCAGAAGGTGAAGATACTATCGGGTCTAGCCTAAACAATGAGACCAGAATGAATTATGGGAAATAATACGGAAGCTGGGGAGGTGAGGAAGCTATGCTATATAAACTGTAGAGCATGGGCAAAGGCGTACAGTTTGATGGTCATAAAAAATGTGTATGTTAAAGGAAAAATTATGAAAATGGATGAAGGCTGCTGATAGGTGGTTGAGAAGGGTAATAATAATAACCTTATAACTGGGTGAAAAACGCTTAATCTGCTGCAACATCATCAAGAGGAGGATCCAGTGACAATTTGCCCATGAAGAAAGACAAAGAAGAGAGGAACCAAATCTGAGCAAAAAATTACAACAAAATAAAATACTGTAAAACCAAAAATATTATATTAGTTCCTTAATACCGATTCCATTCCGTCTCACACGCACGCGCGTCCCAGTATCACAGCGGCTGGGCAGCATCTCCCTGCTGCTCTCCACTTCGGGGAGACGATGCCCAATTTGGGAGGGGGGCGGCGGGAAGGGGGACCGTTGGTGATGGCGGGGGAGGCAGTGGGGACCCCCGCTAAGCTCCGTTGCCACGGGGTATGCAAGCGTCTCATGCACGTGCGCCCCTGGCGGCAGCCGGCTGCCGGCGGGGATGGCGATAGAATCACCATCCCCTGCAAAGATGTGGTAGGCTACATCTGTATCTATTAACTTTAAGAAGGTACTAAATAAACAAGTAGATTCTGATTGGTTGCCCATAGCAACATCACATGTGAAATAGAATTCCCATCATAGTAACATAGTAACACCCCTGTACACACACACACACACACACACACACACACACACACACACACACACACACACACACACACACACACACTTACACACTAGGGTTCATTTGTGTTGGGAGACAATTAATTTACAGTACCAGTATATGTTTGGATTGCGAGAGGAAACATGAGTACCCTGAGGAAACCAGTGCAAGCACGGGGAGAATACACAGTGAGCGCCATAGCCGGAATCGGACCCATGATCTCAGTGCTGAAAGGCATTAATGCTAACCATTACACCATCCATAATATCTATCTATCTATCTATCTCAATGGTCAAAATCATGATATAAAATGAACCAAGACAATTCTATTGAGTAGGAGTTGAATAATTTTACATATTGAGAGGTTAATTTTATTACCTTATTTATTGAACCACCCGTGTACACAACAGTAACATTGTTAATATACGATGCACCCCCACTGGTAAAACCTAAACAATAGGTGATGCAAACATGCGATAAGACATTTCTCAAGCCTTATACAGTATATACCTATCAGGACATACTGAGCAGTTCCTAATGAACACAGCTATGGCCCTGACAATGCCATAGAAGAGAATGAATGTAAACTAGGTCTGGTGTGTTTCTATCGGTTCTTCTCCGGTTGTATATAGATAACAGCCATGGCCAGACACCCATTCTCTCGGCTTGTCACAAACTAATTGCTGTGTCTGGAACCTGCAGTCTCAATATACTGCCACTGAATCAGTGCTGAGTAAGGCAGGTGAGGCTTCGTAGGAACTGGCTGTTGGAACTGAACAAAAGAGGGGTGGGATGCACTAACGCAAAAATGCTGTAAAAACTATGTTACAGTATCTGGGTTTTTAACGCATTTTGGAATATATTAAACTCAATTGCCAGGTTACCGTTTCGGGGGGATATGCCAGCAAGAGCAAGAGCTGTCCTTCGTGATAATAATCAAATATATTAGTGCATATATGATTATTATCTATGCGGTAGCTGGCGATGTGCAGCGGATAGGGGCTGCAGATGTTAATACATCCTGCCCCTGGTCTGTGAGACTGCACTGGCTTCACTGTGACTGGTAGTGGCTTCTTATTGGAAGTCTGAACTGTCAGTCACCTAAGTCAGTACCATTGGGAGGCGTTCCCTCCCTCTGGGATTCCTCTTCAGTCTGCTGCGGCAGCCCATAGAAACGGGTTCTGCACATACACTGTACTGAGGACGATACTTTGCATGTGCCAGACACAGGACCATGAATATGCTTCTATAGACTGCAGCCGAAGCAGCCCCTAGGGACTGAGGGACAGCGCATGCACTGGTCTCGTGACCGTGATGGGGGTCAGAACCGGCAGTGGGGACCAGCAGGCACTGAAAGCGATGGTGGGGACCAGCTTGGAACCGGCAGTGGGGTCTAGCAGCGGTGGCAACAGTGAGGGGATGGGGGCCCGGCATTGCAGAAGCCCCCCTTCACCACAGATAATTGTGTTTGTGCTTTACCTGTATTGTAATATTGTAACCTGGAATATTTTCCTTTACAAGTAAGTCATTAGTTGCACTGTATACACTCGTATATCACCAAGCTCATTATTTTGTCTCTTCAGCACCACAGTTTATCTCTATATTCTAAGTAAATGAAAAAGGAAATGATTTGACATTGTGATTGTGATGAAAGAAATTTCTTTGTAACAGCTGAGTGACAATACTTCATAAGAATAACATAAGTCTATACAGCTGATGTGATCAAGATCTGTAATTAATGACTTTTCTTGTGAATATCCTCCAGGGGAAGGAGTATAAGCATATGTTATACAAATATGTTCTTTTATGTAGTAAGGCGTGTCAGGTTAAGGAAAAACTACTTAAATGTATTTTTTTCTTTCTATTTTTGGCTCAAAATTCTTGGTAAATAGCTCTTTCTTAGTAACTACATTGTAATTTGATGCTGGTCTGTCATTAGAAATTGACAGTGGTAATTTTTAGAGTATGGTGGAAAGTTTTACATTTGAATTGCTTACACTGGAGATCATACAGAGAAAATCTGCAACTACCGTAGAACAAATGCAAGTGTTGGGATTATTGTCTCACATTGAATTTTCCCACCACCCTCATTGGAGTATTCAATCGTGACTGAAAATGCCACAACTTCCCACAATTTGCCGTTTTCGTCATCTCGCCGAGCGAAACCACTTCCGACAGGCCATGGTTCCACTTTTTCAAACTAAAATGTAAGAGACACACCTCTTGGTGAAAACGAACTAACTGAGCGAAAAATGGGCAGAGCAAATTTGCTTTCCCACCTTGTTGGATTGTATATTGTGTTTGCTGCGTGGCACAGTAATCATTTTGACGACCTGCCGAGAGCAGAGAGGTTCTGCAGAGCACATCAAACTGACTTTTTTTGCTGTGGGAACGTGCACTACGTGAACAAAAACCCAGTAGGCCTGCATCGGACCAGTACCATGACCAGTTTCTGAAAAAACAAATGTATAAGTTAAGATTGAATACACCTCTTCATCTCAGACATTCAGCTATTACAAAATATTCTGATGTGACCACAGCAGTAATGTGCGACTACAGTAGTGTTGAATAAGAAGGGTGGATTATGTATAATCTCCTGTAAAATTACCTATTGCTTACAATTACTTCATTTTCTGAAGAAAAACAAACCAGATGAGCCATTACAGTGGTAGTGGTGGTAGTGATTTGTGCATCTTGCCTTGATGGCTTCAGGGCATAAGAGTTTGTCAAGCAAGAAAACAAGAACTAGTTGCGCTATGTATTTAACATTTTTTAAATAGGAGGACTGTGCAAACATGGTCAAAGTACTGTATTTATTATTTATTTATTTTTTTGCAGGTTTTTATATAGCTCACACAAATTCCCCAGCGCTTTACAGAGCATAGTTATGAGCAAAAACATATAACGAATTACATCACAAGACAGGGGCGTAGCTAAGGTGGAGCCGGCGGAGCTTGTGCTCCGGGCACAGGCACCTCGCAGTGGCGCACACTGGGGGTTTCCGTGTACACGGCAATTCATCTTGTGGCTGCCTGTAGCCCTGACAGTGACAGCCCCATCCCGCCCTTCCTTACACCTGAGCGTAGCCAGTCAATGCTTAGCCACAGTGGAAGTCATCCAAGCTCAGCCCGGCTACTGCCTGTACGGCTGTCAGCGCTTCCGCGTCAGGTGGCTTCCTTTACAAACCACCTGATGCGGAGCAGTGACAGGCAGTAGCCGGGCTGAGCTTACTGACTTCCCCTGTTGTTGGTGAGCTTTTATGAAAGCCAGCGCTAGCTCAGTGTCTAATAACACTGACTGGCTGCCCTCACACATGGATTAAGGGGGTGCCCAGAGGGTACTCACCCCAAGCCCCCTGCTTCTTAGCCCTCCCCCAGACAGAGACAGGCCGGGGACACCTGCGCGGCACACACGACTACACTGTGTGAGAACAGCTGCTGCTCCTCTCTGTCTGCACTGCAGTGATTAATTTACGGGTAACACAGCAGAGAGAGAGAGCTACTGAGCAGCAGAAGCTACAGACTCTGGATTTCATCCTGTCCTCACCTGCTGCTGGTATGTGCTTTGTTTGTGTATGCATATTTGTAAGCTATGTATGTATATATGCTGTGTTTATCATATATGTGTGCTGTGTATGTATGTATGTATGTATGTATGTATGTATATATGCTATGTGTATCATATATGTGTGCTATGTATGTATGTATGTATGTATGTATGCAGGGCTATTTTTCAGCAGGCTCCAGCAGGAACTGAGGCCCTTATTCTAGTTCACTCTTTCTGACAAAATATTTCTTAGATGGACAAAACCATGAGCACTGCAGGTGAGGCAGGTGTAAAACCCCACCCAAATCTAATTATCTCTGCACAAGTAACACCTGCCTCACCTGCAGTGCACATGGTTTTGTCCATCTAAGAAATATTTTGTCAGAAAGCGTGAACTAGAATAAGGGCCTCAGTTCCTGCTGGAGCCTGCTGAAAAATAGCTCTGTATGTATGTATATATGCTGTGTGTATCATATATGTGTGCTATGTATGTATGTATGTAGTGTTTATCATATATGTGTGCTGTGTATGTATGTATTTTGTGTGTATGTTGTGTGTATGTATGATGTGATAGCTTGCAGGGAGAGGGTTATTACACACATACATATGGAAACCAACTGTGAAATTCCTGCGTTTTCCCCTGGGCGCCAGCAGCACGAATGAAAGGGCCCACTGCAGATCGGATCTGTTAGTGCTGCGCTCCTGGTCCCCACTGTCCTGTCCTGTCAAAGATTTACACTAATTTACAAGTCTGTAATATATATATTTTCATCTGCCAGTCTCTTTAATAGGGGCCCCCTGTCTGAAGTGCCCCAGGCCCACATACCCTTAATCCATCTTTGCTCGCACCACAAAGCCCCCCTGCTGTGCCCTGCACCGCCCGCCCGCTGTCTCTCCGCGTCCTGACTCCTGCGCGCCTTACATGGGCTCTTGCTAGCGACTACTACCTGTGCTCTCCGCGGGTCCTCTGCACTGCCGCAAGGACTCAGCAGCTTTGGTGGCACATCAAGCGGCACTGCGCCTCTCTCTTTTCCTACCGCCTGTCCTGTGCGCAGCAGGAAGAGAGAGAAGCAGCGCCGCTTGTTGTGAGGCAGGAGCAGAGCGAGAGAGACGCAGCACCGCTTAATGCGAGGCAGGAGCAGAGAGAGGCTCAGTGCTGCTTGATGTGTCACTGAAGCTGCTGACTGAAGCTGCAGAGAGACCAGGTAGTGGTCACCCACAGCGAGCCCAAGTAAGCTGTCATATGTACGGAGACGGGAACAGTAGCACTGTGCACTGTGCAGTATTACATTCACCTCTGCACTGTTATAATCGGGATTTTAATCTCCCATTACATGACACACTGCTAGGAGCATGTGTGTTTATATATGGAGGGGGGGCGCTGTGACATGAGCTTGCTCCGGGTGCTATGGCTTCATGCTACACCACTGCACAAGACAGTTTATGACAAGTACATGGTAAATATGGATAGTTGCATCAGATAACAGGACACTGAAGCAATCATTAGGGTGGTAGAGGTTTATATATTCTAAGAAAGGCACATAAGGAGAGAGGGCCCTGCTCATGAGAGCTTACATTCTAAAGGAGAGGGTTAGACAGACAGGGGTGACACAGAAGGGAAAGAAGTGGGCATACACAGTAGGTTAGGATGAGAGATGGTCAGGTTTTATGCAGGAGGGTGGGAAGAGGTCAGCTTAGTCCTTGATATTTTAAGTCTAAAAAAGCGCTGGGTCATCCAAGAGTAGACAGCAGAGAGACAGTTGGAGATATGAGTGAGGATAGAGGGAGAGAGGATAGATCAGGAAAGGAGCGGTAGATTTCAGTGTTATCAGCATAGATGTGATAGTGGAAGTTGAGTGAGCAAATAAGCTCACCCAGAGAGATAGAGAAGAAGAGGGCCAAGAATAAAATGTTGGGGGACACCTACTATAAATGGAAGAGCAGGTGAGGTAAAGTCATTAGAGTTACAGCTGTGCATTTTCAAAAAAGACAAGCATAAAGCATATACAAGCATAAAGAGTGATAGTCAAAGTTTTAACAGTTGTAGAGATGGTGATATCACGGATGAATAGCCAGATAAAGCAGCCAGGAGTAGTATGTAGTGAGGATGAAGTGAGCTCACTCAAAGCAGTCCCTTGGTTTTCTGAGTTGCTGTTGTTTTCTTTCTGTGTCGCTTTGATACCAAGATTCCAAGTTGGTTGTCAGTTTCTGTCCAGTTTACGTCCAGGCTAAGTCCAGGCTTGAGCTATGTAACTGTTTTCTCCCTACTTAAAAATCTTCCTACTTTAAAATCTGACAAATATCAATAGTCAGCTTTCAATGGTCAGCCACGCTGTGGTCAGAGGGTACACAAAGAGGGTTTGCGGGCAATTATCGATAGATGCCCATGCCTACGGCCCATAGTAGGCATGGGCATTTTCCGACAGCGCGATGATGACGTTTTGCCTCGTTTTCGGTCCGGAAATCAGGCGGGAACTCCCGAGCCTGCTCGGATCACCTTATTCGGATCTGACGGATCCCGGAGATCCGGACCCGCTCATCTTTAACAGATACGCAGACAAAGTGTGTAGCAGCTTTTGGTGCTAGAAATTAATTAAAAATATGCAAGTGACTTCCGGTTCCGGCGGCTATATGGAAGGCAGCTGAGGGAGACAGCTCCGCTTCTACCCCCGCCCTACTCAGCGATTACAAGGCTACTAAGCCTCCATACCGCGGCTACAAGCACCGCAACTTACCCAGCGACTACTCCGCTACAAATAACAGCGTCGCACGGCGATGCCCGGCTCTCGCTCCCGCTCCCAGCGTGACAGAAGCAAACAGGACCGCGCTTCCAAGATGGCGGCGCAAGATTCAGACAGCGTGTCCCTGCCAGAGTCTCCCACCCGCAGCCACAACGCATCGGAGGAAGACAGACCAAGAGGCAGACAGGTAAACCCTGCACACAATCCCCCTGCTCCCCAGGCTGTATCCCCAGCAGAGACTCCTGACCCTCTCACACCAGTGCTATATGGAGGCTTGGTGGCAGCGGTGAGGGCGGCCATTAGCCCGCTGCTGGCCACTCAGACTGAGCACATAAATAAACAGATAGCACAGTTGCAACACCCGATGCTTGAAACTGAACAGAGAGTAGGAGAAACATTTGGGGAAGTGTGCGAATTAAAACAGGTGACCGCTGATCACACAAAATATATCCAACAGCTACAGAACAAAGTCCAAGACCTGGAAAACAGGTCAAGGAGGAACAACCTCCGCATTATTGGGTTACCTGAAAATGTAAAAGGTCAAGACCTCTATGACTTCATAAGAATTACACTACCCAAACTCCTTAACATACAGGACAGGTGTAATGATCTAGTGATTGAGCGCGCCCACAGGCTGGGTCCCCAGAGAACACAGGAGGGAGCGAGGCCACGTGCAGTCATATTCAAAACGTTAAACTACCTGCATAAGGAACTGTTCTGGTCTGCATCTCGTAAGAAAAGAGACCTGGCATGGGATGACCACAAGATCCTTATATTTCAGGATTATTCCGCAGAATTAACAAAAGCAAGGAAAGACTTTTCCCCCGTGTGCTCTGCCCTGATAAGAGACGGCCAGAAATTTGCCTTGCTCTACCCCGCTAGACTCAGAATATTTGAGGGATCAAGCTACAAAGATTTCCTAAGAGTACAAGATGCAGAGAATTACTTGAAAGAATCCCAGATGGCAACCCGGGACCCCAGAAGTATGTCAGATTGTGATTAAAGTGCTGCCAAATGGACAAAAGTCATTTTCTATACCACCACCAGAGGGCCCCATATACCAGAGAAATAACCCTTATTGGAGTCAGTATAAACAGAAAAGGAGAACTTTCTACGGCCACCTTTTCCAGGGAACTTTTACAAGACAGTGGATTCCAATCTACTAAATTCATGTGGACTTTACCTCTTCCCATGCCAAAGCATGACCTCCCCCCCTAGGTGGTATGACCTTCAAGCTCTTCTTACAGTTGATATATTTAATCCCTCCTCTACCCATCCCTGTCAGTATTATCATTACATGTGAAAAAATTCACAGTGTTAATGCTCCCTGCATCAATACTGCCTTCTTGTGGTGGACAGATATCTTTTTTGTCTTTGAGTGAGGATGACATATGTGTTTAGATTAGAGGAAAATGTACCAATATAGCATTGCGGGCAATGCTGACCGCGAAATGCCTAAGCACAACGTTGATAGAAGTAGGGCGGTGGGACTTAGGAGCTCACTCTCCCGTGTATAGATTTAGTTACCATGAATCTAGGATTCATGGAGTTATTTCGGAAGTTTGCTATAGTAATAATAATTTGGTTTCCCCCCTTTCCCCTTCCTCTTTTCCCCTCGGACCCCCCACTCCCCACCCCTAATGTAACTGATTTTGAATGTATAATAGAAACAAAGTCACTAACTTTTCACCGATGTTGTCCTTTATATAGCTTCTACTTGCAGAGATCTGAGTGCAGCTGGCGTCTTTCTTACACGAATAAGAGAAGATGATGTCCTTAAAAATGGGTAGCTGGAACGTTGGGGGCATCAACTCCCCCAAAAAACGTAAGAATGTTCTGATGTATTTAAAAAAGCTGAAACTGGATGTGGCTCTTTTACAAGAGACACATCTTACAGCCACAGAGACTGCAAAACTGAGCACCATGGGATGGAAGGTGGTAGCGGCAGCCCCATATAACTCAAAGGCTAGGGGCCTGGCTATTCTGGCAAGGTCACAGCTGACTATAACGGTGTCCAACGTGGTGGCAGATCCAGAGGGCAGATATCTGCTATGTTATATTGCTGTGGAAACACAGACATTTATATGTATGACAGTATACGCGCCTAACGCATACTCCAAGCCATTTCTGTTAAAATTAATTAATTAATTACCTTACTTACACCACATATGCATCTCCCAATAATCTTGGGAGGTGACCTCAACCTGATCACCTCACCGACATTAGATAGACAAATCCCAAACAAAAAGAGACAAAAACTGCCTAAATTTGGAATAAGGGAAATGGCCGTAAGCATGCAACTAGTTGATCTGTGGAGGATATTGAATCCCACAGACAGAGACTTCACCTGTCTTTCCGCCTCAACATGTCAACTATCAAGAATCGACTATATATTGCTGTCCCAGACCCTCCTCCCTAAAGTAGAAGAAATCAAAATAGAACCCATTACACTATCAGATCATGCTGTGGTCTGGTTTCAATTTAAATTAACACAGGAGAGTTCATCATACATAACATGGCGATGCCCCGCCTCACTGGCCACATCACTAAAACTTAAAGAAAAGATAAGAACAGCATGGGAATCCTATCACGCAAATAATTGCGCCACTCTGGAATCAGACCCGATTCTATACTGGCAAGCTGCAAAAGCCACAGTAAGGGGAGAAATCATCTCATTTACTGTCACACTCTGTTATATTGTGTGAATACCTGGTACTCTGAAATCACCTTGTCAGCTGATCTCAGCAGCCTATCACACCCCTACAGCTGAGTGATACTCCCTGTGAGAATTCACACTGGTGCCAGAAGCAAGGTGTTATTTCCCTGAGCTACATGCTGTTCCTTGTCTCCCATGTCAAGTGAAAGATTCTGTTATCTGGCCCAGAATTGCAGTTGCTGTAATTCCCTGCACTCCAGCTAAGTACTTGTCTGCAAGTAATCAATCCTGCAAATACCTGTTCACCAAGCTCATCCTGCAAACTCCAGTGTTACCTGCCTATACAGCTGACTGCAATCACCATCTGCACAGTACCTGGGGAGATCCACTCTCAGTTTGCTCATGCAGTCTCTGTTCACTGCTTGTTGGTTTCAAGCTCATACCTGAAGTCATCCAGTGCTGCATAGTATTATCAGTGTCCAGTGTCTCAGGTACTCACACCATTCCTGCATTATACCTGTGTGTATCCAGCCTTCTGATTTACTGTTACCGACCTGGCTATCCCTGTGACCTGCAACTGCTAAATCCTTGTCTGCACTACGCTCCCTGATATCTGGTACTGACCCGGCTATTCCTGTGACAAAGAACCTGCTCAATCCCTGTGTACCTCCAGGCATCTGTTATTTGCTACCGACCCGGCTATACCTGTGACCTGCACCTGCTAAACCCTTGTCTGACTACCGCTACTTCCAGTGTAACCAGCACCTGTACGAGAAGCCTGGGCAGAGGGCCGCGACCGACGTGCCAGGTGCCGCAAAAGCCCAAATCCCGCTTGGAGGGGTCACTGGCAGAAAACCCCTGGCACGGTTAGACTCCGCGCCTCTGCTCAGGTACAGTCAAATTCTCACACAGGTAGTGTCCTCCTCTGTGGTCTGTGACAGATTGCTTCTGGCCTAATAAAAATGGACACTGCTGGTCAGACCCAGGTGACAGACCTTCATGTGGACTTAATGAAGATATGTGAGAGGTCGCAAGCATCCATGTTGCATTATTTAGCTGATTGTTTTACCATGGCTTCTCAGTCCCAAAGACTTTTTGCTGACCCTTGCATTCCTCCAGTCTTTTCCAATGAATTTGCTGGTAATCTGAAAACAGATGACTCAGTTAAAGGGACCACTCACAATTATTCACAGACCTTCCAGTCACCAGGTATCCAGACTTCTGTGAGACTGAGAGTTTTTGGGCAGATGTTAGAGCAGCTGCAAAAGATATTAATCAGGATTATTCAGTTTCTACCAGAACTTTTTGAAAAAATGCCTGATTCCATTAAAACCCCAGCGCAAGGCACTGCATTTAAGGAGTCTGTTGATTTAGGAGCCCTAAAAACTGAGATAACGTTCTCTGGACAGAAAAGAGAGAGGCATCAGAGCTTTCTAAGGCCCAAGTTGTCGGAAGCTGAACGCCAACGGCGCAAGGAATTGCAACTTTGTCTTTATTGTGCGGGTCCTGATCATTTCATTGAGAATTGCTCCCTGCGCAAATCCAGGAATCAGAGTAATGGCATCCGTGATAAAACATCTCGAGGGTCCTCATCAGTTCCAGTTTGCACCATTCAGACTATGGGTGTTAAGGAGAGTGTCCAAAGAGGAATTCAAGTTCAAGATTGGGGTCCTGTGACAAAAGCACCCAATTACAGGTTTGGACTTCAAAAGAGAGTTTTCAAATCTCTTAAAGTCAGTGGGAAATCTGTTCCTGCAACATCAGGAGGAATGACCGATGTTTCTATCGATGATCGGTTCCAAGGCCAAAAACCCGATTCTGAAAACCCTGAAAAGGGTGTTACGTCAGTCCAGCCCCAGGAGGGGGCTCCCTCAGTCCAGCCCCAGGAGGGGGCTCCGTCAGTCCAGCCCCAGGAGGGGGCTCCGTCAGTCCAGCCCCAGGAGGGGGCTCCGTCAATCCAGCCCCAAGAGGGGGCTCCGTCAGTCCAGCCCCAAGAGGGGGCTCCGTCAGTCCAGCCCCAGGAGGGGGCTCCGTCAATCCAGCCCCAAGAGGTAGCTCCGTCAATCCAGCCCCAGGAGGGGGCTCCGCCAATCCAGCCCCAAGAGGGGGCTCCGCCAATCCAGCCCCAAGAGGGGGCTCCGCCAATCCAGCCCCAAGAGGGGGCTCCGCCAATCAAGCCCCAAGAGGGGGCTCCGCCAATCCAGCCCCAAGAGGGGGCTCCGCCAATCCAGCCCCAAGAGGGGGCTCCGCCAATCCAGCCCCAAGAGGGGGCTCCGCCAATCCAGCCCCAAGAGGGGGCTCCGCCAATCCAGCCCCAAGAGGGGGTTCCGCCAATCCAGCCCCAAGAGGGGGTTCCGCCAATCCAGCCCCAAGAGGGGGTTCCGCCAATCCAGCCCCAAGAGGGGGTTCCGCCAATCCAGCCCCAAGAGGGGGTTCCGCCAAACCAGCCCCAAGAGGGGGTTCCGCCAAACCAGCCCCAAGAGGGGGTTCCGCCAATCCAGCCCCAAGAGGGGGCTCTGCCAATCCAGCCCCAAGAGGGGATTCTGGCCTTCCAGCCCGAGGAGGGGCCTCAGAGCATCATACCCCAAGAGCGCCCTCAGAGTATGGTGTCCCAAGATGGATCATTGTGTGGCGTGCCCCAAGATGGATCATTGTGTGGCGTGCTCCAAGATGGATCAGTGTGCCATGCACCAGGAGGGGTCACAGTATGCCATGCCCCAGGAGAGATCTCCAGTCCCAGTAGAGTATCTGGTCTTGTAGACCTAGGAAGGGCATCTGAATTTGTAACTCCAGAAGGGGTGTATGATTTTTTTTCTCCAGGATGGGCAGCTGAGCTTCTAATGCCAGGGGAGATGTCTGAGTTGGCAGTTTCAGGAAGTGACTCCAGTGCCTCCAGTCCTAGTTCAGTTCTGTCTATACAGTCAAGTGGAAACCTTCCAATACTGGGTCCCAAAAAAGAAGTAAAGTTTTCTGAAATGAATAATATTCCAGCAGTTGTGGACTCTTCATTTGATTCTCTGCCTAGAAGTTTAGAGGATGGTCGACCATCCGTTTATTTCGATGGAGATCTGGATCAGTTTTATGCATTGGTTCGTCAATATCTTGCCGATGTGGATTCGGGATTGCTGACATCGCTTTCTTCTTCCAAGGTTGTGAAATATTTCCTTTTGGCCTTTAGGGGTAAGGCTTTGGATTGGGCTAACCCACTCATAGAGACCAAGGATCCTATTTTAGAAGATCTCTCAGCTTTTACTGAAGCAGTTCTACAAAGGTTTGCTCCAAAAGCATCAAGATCTGTACCAGGTCCACAGTCTGCTATTTTGAGACTCGGGGTTGCTTCCTTGGTCTCTCTTCATGACGACTCCTCTAGGTATTCTGGTTCTTTGGATTCTTCATCCATTTCTGATACTACTGTCAAAAAGAAAAACATGGTTCTAACACCAGACCAGGACTCTGATTCTGATTTTGATCCCGTAATGGATGAAGCACCGTTTCCTGGTGGTCCTATATTTCGGAAAGCAGTTTTTGTTGAACCGGAGATTCCACCTCTTCCAAGTAGATCAAGACGTTCCCGAGGAGGGAAGAAGAGTCGTCGAAAGCATTAATTGCTACCAGTCCAAGGGGTGTCCGGAGGCCACCCATTCAGGGGGCAGTAATGTCACACTCTGTTATATTGTGTGAATACCTGGTACTCTGACATCACCTTGTCAGCTGATCTCAGCAGCCTATCACACCCCTACAGCTGAGTGATACTCCCTGTGAGAATTCACACTGGTGCCAGAAGCAAGGTGTTATTTCCCTGAGCTACATGCTGTTCCTTGTCTCCCATGTCAAGTGAAAGATTCTGTTATCTGGCCCAGAATTGCAGTTGCTGTAATTCCCTGCACTCCAGCTAAGTACTTGTCTGCAAGTAATCAATCCTGCAAATACCTGTTCACCAAGCTCATCCTGCAAACTCCAGTGTTACCTGCCTATACAGCTGACTGCAATCACCATCTGCACAGTACCTGGGGAGATCCACTCTCAGTTTGCTCATGCAGTCTCTGTTCACTGCTTGTTGGTTTCAAGCTCATACCTGAAGTCATCCAGTGCTGCATAGTATTATCAGTGTCCAGTGTCTCAGGTACTCACACCATTCCAGCATTATACCTGTGTGTATCCAGCCTTCTGATTTACTGTTACCGACCTGGCTATCCCTGTGACCTGCAACTGCTAAATCCTTGTCTGCACTACGCTCCCTGATATCTGGTACTGACCCGGCTATTCCTGTGACAAAGAACCTGCTCAATCCCTGTGTACCTCCAGGCATCTGTTATTTGCTACCGACCCGGCTATACCTGTGACCTGCACCTGCTAAACCCTTGTCTGACTACCGCTACTTCCAGTGTAACCAGCACCTGTACGAGAAGCCTGGGCAGAGGGCCGCGACCGACGTGCCAGGTGCCGCAAAAGCCCAAATCCCGCTTGGAGGGGTCACTGGCAGAAAACCCCTGGCACGGTTAGACTCCGCGCCTCTGCTCAGGTACAGTCAAATTCTCACACAGGTAGTGTCCTCCTCTGTGGTCCGTGACATTTACATCATCACACAAACGCAAAATAACCAAAAAATATATAGACTCCCAATCAGCTCTTACAGACTCGTTTAACGAATTCAAATCCCATCCCTCCCCTGAGTCGAGGGTTAAATATAATACTGCCCGATCCACCCATGAGACCTTATTGGCCCAAATGGAAGAGTGGTACTCATTCAGGAGGGACTCACGCTTTCATAAATTCGGGAATAAGTCCAGTAAATTGCTCACTAACCTACTGCAGGGACAGAGACCTCCCTCTATCATCCATCCACTTAAAAGACAAAATGCCTCAATAACTGCGAATAATAAAGAGATAGCGACAGAACTACATAGATTTTACGAGACTCTATATGCCCAACCCACATCCAATGTAGCACAGAGAGAGGACTTTTGGAATAACCTTCCCCTCCCCCAGATACAATCAGATATGAGAGACAAACTTATAGCCGAGATAACACATGAGGAAGTGAATGACGCAATATCATCCCTGAAGCCGGGTAAGGCCCCAGGGCCCGATGGATACACGTCTGAATTCTATAAATTATTACAACCTACAATCACACCATGCTTAGTGGCAGTCTTTAACAAAATCTTAAACTCCACCTCAGTCCCCGACGGTTTTAATATGGCCAACATTAGAGTGCTTCCCAAGCCAGGTAGAGATTTGTCAGACCCTGCATCGTATAGACCTATATCATTACTTAATATAGATTATAAGATGATGACCAAAATCTTAGCGGAACGTCTCAAAAAAATAGTACCCAGTATAGTCCATGAGGACCAAACGGGCTTTGTGATGGGGAGACAGTCGGTTATGAACATAAGAAGGGTCCTGTCGGTGGTATGCGACTCCCAGTGCGCCATGTCAAACGTATCAACAGCCATATTATCTTTAGACGCAGAAAAGGCCTTTGACATGGTGCACTGGGATCACCTATTTCACACATTGCGGAGTTTCGGGTTCCCAGACCTCTTCATAAAGTGGCTGGAGATATTGTACAAGGGGTCCTCGTCCAGGATTCTGTGCAATGGATCCATCTCAGATCCGTTCTTTATCCTCAGAGGAACCAGACGGGGTTGCCCCATGTCCCCACTCCTATTTGCACTGGCACTTGAACCCCTGGCGGGGTCGCTTCGCGAATCTCCGCTATACCAGGGTATAAACATAAGGGGAGTGGACATGAGGGTGGCCCTGTTCGCAGACGACATGTTGCTATTTTTATCGCACCCAGCCCACTCATTGCCGGCGGCAATGAAAATCATAAAAAACTTCGGGACCTTTTCTGGCTACAAGGTTAACGTTAGTAAGTCTGAACTCCTCCTTCTCAGAGGCCCAAAACCTATCTTTGAAACAGACCCAGACCTTAGCACAATCAAGCTGCAGCCCTCACACATTAAATATCTAGGGGTTCAAATACCTAACACCCCGCAACAGCTTTATAAATTAAATTTCACACCAGCTATCATTAAAGCAAAACAGGCCATGGAAAAATGGCATGATTTGCCACTATCAATGCTAGGTAGGATTGAGGTAATAAAAACTGTTATAATACCCAGATTACTTTACCTCCTGCAATTATTACCATTAAGCATTACAAAACAGGATGTTAAACAGCTAAGGAAGTTATATACTAAATTTATATGGAAATCCGGCAAACCACGTATCGCCTTGGCCAAAATACAACTCCCAAAAAATATGGGGGGACTGGGACTAACAGATTTAACTCGATATTCTACGGCACTATTGTCAAGATACGCCATGGATTGGTTGCTGGAATCCAATAGATTTACGATATATCCATTAGATTGTGCTACCTTATATCCATACTCACCTGGAGCCCTGTTGCACACCCCCAAAGCTCTTATCCCAAAAACTATACTTCAAAACCTAATGTTTAAAGACACATACACAGCTTGGGGGGCTTTATGCAAACAAGCACAGATCTCACCTCAAGGAACCAAATGGATACCCATATGGGGAAACCCCAAATTTACCCCGGGCATGGAAAATTCAAACTTTAAGCACCTATATTCAAGAGGCCTGAAACTCGCCTCCCAAACCTTTGACCCGGGGGGTCAGATGTTTTCGGTGAATCAGCTGAAAGCACAGTATAACCTAAATGATCTCTGTATATTCCCGTTGATACAACTGCTACACTTCACCTCATCCATTAAGGAAAACCTGATACCAACCCCTCAGATGCAGAAATTATACACACTAGTAGATAGCTTTGAAAAACCAAATTTTAAAATAAAAAAAATATACAATGAATTAATAACACATGTATCCAGTAAATTGACAGAACAAACAAAAACGAAATGGCTTGGAGACTTGCCTTTATTGACACCAGATGACACGCTATTCAAATATTACGATACAACATTGAAGATAGTAAGGTCATCTGTACTGCAGGAGACCCACATCAGAATATTACAGAGGGCATATCTCTCTCCGACACAAAGGAAACATTTTATATCAGACGAAACAGGATCTTGTAAAAAATGCGCCATGTCCTCAGCCTCCTTTTTCCATAATGTGTGGTCATGTGGACACATAAAAAGATTTTGGAACAAGGTGACTAACTACATCGCCACCACGTTGGGCATTACGGTTACGCTGCATCCGTTCCCTTTACTTTTTGCCAATTTTGATGCGTGGAACTTACCCATGCAGACTACACACCTTATCCCTTTCCTGACCATGGTGGTCACTGCAGCGAAAAAACTTATTATGAAACATTGGATTGTCAAGACATCACCTACCTTGAACGCTCTCATACAATATCTACAACGCCTAATGAGATATGAAATATATGACGCCCAGCTGCAGTCGATCTCATCCACAAAACTCAGTGAAAGATGGGGCCCACTTATGGAAGCCGCAAATAACGCCTGAGCTAATGTCCCTGAAACATGGGAAAACTCTAGAGTTGGGCGGAGGCTTGGAGGACATGTAGGGACACGGCATCGGTTGCATAAGCTAAAGTCAAATTACTAAGAGATTCAACTATTAAGGTGAAACGTGACTTAGAAAGCAAACAATAAATAAATAAATAAATAATGGTTACTCCCACTCCCCCCCCTTCCCCTCAGCCTTCCCCCCCCCCTCCACCCCCCCCCCTTTTTTCTTCTTCTTCTTTCTACCTATCTTTTTCTTTCTCATTCTTTCGTTATTTCGTATATATTTATTATTCAAAAATGTAAAAGTAGAATGTTAGTATATTGATTAGTAGTGTACTTTCTAAATGCACAGCAAATAGTGGCGAGGAAAACCATCTTAAAGCCTTAATGCAACAAATGACCCATACAGGGGCAGAAGCCCACTACCTGACACTGGCTCTCCGGTCCAACTCTCAAGGACAGAGGGTGGCAACACCTCAATCTCATCTCACTAATCGTGACATCCATTCCCTGGGAGTTATGATGATGTGAGAGCAAATAAGCTGATATGTCTTTCCGCAAAATGAAGGAGAGAAGTTGGACAACGAATCGATTGAGTTTTATCGTCCTCCTACGCTTTTGCTGGCATACAAAATACAAAATAGTGTTTATTAAATATTGTTTATTATGTATTGTCTCGGCATATACCACATAACGGTATATCCAAATGTACACTGTTAAATGTGTGATTTTCAAATGTTATTGGAAAGAATATGTTGTAAAAATCCAATAAATATATATTACAAAAAAAAATATGCAAGTGATTGATATATATATAATACGAATAACCTTTACTAAAACAACAAATAATCAGTATACAATAATATATAAATATAATAACATATAGGGCCTTATTTTGGTTCATTCTTTCTGACAAAATCCTTCTTAGATGGACAAAACCATGTGCACTGCAGGGGGGGGCAGATGTAACATGTGCAGAGAGAATTAGATTTGGGTGAGTAATTTTGTTTCTGTGCAGGGAAAATACTGACTGCTTTATTTTTACACTGCAATATAGATCTCACTTTGAAGTAAAACCCCACCCAAATCTAATTCTCTCTGCACAAGTAACACCTGCCCCACCTGCAGTGCACATGGTTTTGCCCATCTAAGAAGGATTTTGTCAGAAAGAATGAACCAAAATAAGGCCCATAATGACAATATTAAAAATAGTTATACAAAACTGAATCTTTCACTCTCTCAGGTTTGGTATTGGGAATTTTTAGATAGGCCTATGTGGAAGAAATGTCACAGGTAAGTGCACTTTACCAAAAGTAGGTTAGTCCACCGCTAGCAGGTGAGTTCCAATCCC
Source organism: Crinia signifera (assembly GCF_055691185.1). Taxonomy (NCBI): domain Eukaryota; kingdom Metazoa; phylum Chordata; class Amphibia; order Anura; family Myobatrachidae; genus Crinia; species Crinia signifera. The sequence goes on from NC_139225.1 coordinate 119,924,094, forward strand.
CGAATGAGCTCAGCCCTCACTAGTTATACAGAGAATTTTAACAGCCGCTGGAGGAGGGTAAGTAAAGTGGCCCGATGTACTGAATTTAAGCGTCCTCTCACACAGGTGGCCAAAGAGGGAGTAAGCCACCGGAGGAGTCCACAATATTGGAGGCAAGTTGTTACTTGTAATAATGTTCCCCACAGTGCTACATAGGAAGTATGAAAACGGGTCTCCTGCACGTGGCTGGCGTGTGGTTCCAAAAATGTGGTGTGGTCTTGACAAAGGGGTGTGGCTTCACATCAATACTGCAAATGCAAGCCCCACCATTTGTTGTCACTATGGGGGCATGCCCAGCAATCTGTATATATTTTATTTATTTTAGTTATTTACAGTTTCTTATATAGCGCAGCATATTTCGTTGCGCTTTACAATTGGAAACAACAGTGATTAAACAAACTGGGTAGATACAAACCGACACGGAGGTAGGAGGGCCCTGCTCGCAAGTTTACAATCTATAGGGATAATAGGAGGGATACATAAGGAAACTAGTGAGGATTGAGCTCATTCGGGGGACTTCGGAAACAACTCCCCTGTAAAAAGTTTGCACCGGTGACAGCTGAAATTTTGGGATGTCCTCTGTCCCTCTCTCCTCAGCCAGGGCAGTCGAGAGGGGGGGGGATGGTTTGGAGCAGTGGGAGTAGAGGGCAGCACAGTCTCTCTCCCCAGCTTAGCACACGCTGCTCAATGCAATGTGCTGAGTGGAGGAGAGAAGCAGATACAGCACCAAACTGTCTTCTCTCTCCCAGAACTGGTGTCCCACCAGCACCCCTGTAAAAGGAAAAAAAAACTGTAATTGCTCTATTTCATGGCAAAGGAGGTGTGAGTGCTACATCATGCTTCCTGCACTGCTTGGCTTCACCATGTCCGACTCTTCCCCTGCATCATTGACCTACCTGCCTAAAAGCCAGCAACTACTGTATAAAGTACTGTAAAGCATAACTTTCACACTAGCATAATAATATTTTGTCATGAGAGCATTTGGGATAAAAAAAATATATATATTTTTTTCACATTGCAGTCCATTAGCATGTTTCTGTGAGGTGGGGTTAAAAGTTGTCTCTGGTGGCCACCTCCTGAAACCAGCCCAAACCACACACACCCCCCACCACACACATACTTGAACTTCCATTTCCATTTTGCCCCTGCCTCCTTCCGGTCTTCCTAGGTACCAGTGGAAGGGACTGAAGCATCATACCAAGTGATAAGAGTAGGCCAAGTCTAGAGGGAGTCACAGGGAAGAAATGACTGGTTGCCCTGGCTGGCTCAAGCTTTTTGTTTGCTAGCTGCATAGTGAGGAGAGCGAAGGAGAGGTCAGGGGAGGAAAGATTTGAGTATCATCAATATAGAGATAATATTGTACAAAAAAAGAGCTAATGAGATCACCTAAAGAGGTTGTAAAGAGAGAGAAAGGAAGAGGACCAAAAACAGAACCTTGGGAGACATGTACAGTTAGTGGGGGAGAGAGTGGAGTCCTGAGAGGAGACAAAGAAGGAATAGACAGAGAGGTAGGAAGACAGCCAGGAGAGTGCAGTATCACACAGAGCAAGGGAGTGAAGGATTTGCCAAAGTAGATGGTGGTCCACAGTGTCAAAAGCAGCAGAGATGTTAAAGAGTGTAGTTGCCTTTGGATTTAGCAGCCAGGAGTTCACTGCAAACTTTAGTGAGGGCAGATTCAGTGAAGTGGAGAGGGTGGAAGCGATCATAAATCTTGAATGTGCGGTTCTTTTAGGTTGTTGCAACCCTAAGTCCATCAAAATCAATGTTTTTTTCCCTGGTACAACACTCATGACATCATGATATTATGACTCTCTATGAGTAACTGCGAACAGGCAGCAGATGGTAAGTGAGGCTGGAGAGACATAGGGTGGGTACAGCTAGATAAACACAGGGGAGGGGGTGAGGGTGAAGAAATACAGATGACAAAACATCTTGAGAGACACAAGGGATAAGCTTGTACCTACTCGGAAGGGATAGGGGCCCCAATAACATGAGTGTGTCACAGCCCCCAAGATTTGTGTTACTAGCCCTGATTAATGGTTTAATAAATCCAAATGTACAGGAAATTTCAATGGATTTAAAATACATGTAAGTTAGATATTTGACGAACAACATGTGGTAACAACTGTATACAGTTAAACAAAAATCTAAGGCCAGACATCATTTTAAAGGATGTGTAATACAATAATGTAACTATTATTTTTATTATTATAATTTTATTTATAATCCGCCACAAGTGTTTTGCAGCGCCGTACAAATTAACAGTACAGGGAGACAAAACTTAAATTACTTATTGAATAAATAACAAAAATAGAGTACAGGTAAAGAGCGCCACAGTTCAATACACATTACAGCTTAAATGTAAGTAGTTAGGACTCAATTAACATACTACTAGAGGCTTGTGGCCAATGATGGAGATGAGTATGTGGACGAAGATGGTTACTGAGTGTTTGCTCAGCACCTGTCCCCCCTTCTGCCCAGTATCTGCCCCCCTATCCCTGCCCAGTATCTGCCTTCCTCTCCCTGCTCAGCACCTGTCCCTCCTCCTGCCCAGTATCTGCACCCGCTCCCTGCCCACATATGCCCCCCTCCTGCCCAGCATCTGTCTCCCCCTCCCTGCCCAGCATCTGTCCCCCCAATCCCTGCCCAGTATCTGCCTTCCTCTCCTTGCTCAGAACCTGTCCCTCCTCCTGCCCAGTATCTGCTCCCCCTCTTCCTGCCCAGTATCTGCTCCCCCTCTCCCTGCCCAGTATCTGCCCCAATCTCCCTGCCCAGCATCTGTCCCCCCTCCCTGCCCAGTATCTGCCCCCCTCTCCCTGCTAAGCATCTGTCCCCCTCTCCCTGCCCAGCATCTGTCCCCCTCTCCCTGCCCAGTATCTGCCCCCTCTCCCTACCCAGAATCTGCCCCCTCTGCCTGACCAGCATCTGTCACTCATCTCCCTTCCCAGTATCTGCTCTCCTATCCCTGCCCAACATCTGTCCCCATCTCCCTTTCCAAAATCTCTCTTCCCTCTCCCTGCTAATCATCTGTCCTCCTTCTCCCTCTTCCCCCTCTCCCCAGTATCTGCCCCCTCTCTCTGCACATAATCTCTCCCCCTCTCCCTGTCCAGCATCTGTCCCCCCTATTTCTGTCCATCATTTTCCCCCTCTTCCTGCCCATTACCTTCCCCCTATCCATCTCTGCCCAGCCTCTGTCCCCATCTCCCCAGCATCTGCCCAGCAACTGCCCCGCCTCTCTCTACCCAGCCTCTACCCCCCTCTCCCCAGTATCTGCTCCTCCCTTTCCACATCTGCCCCCCCTCTTTATGCCAGCATATGGCTATCCCACCCTTTATTTGCCAAGCATGTTTGAAAATGGTGGAATATGGATGGAGTGTAGATATAAAAGATGGGGTACAAGGGATAAAAAGATAGGAGACATCTGCCCAGGATCTGTCTGTCTCCTATCTTTTTATCCCTTGTACCCCATCTTTTATATCTACACTCCATCCATATTCCACCATTTTCAAACAACACCCACTTCTCCCTTGTTCCCCTTCACAACTCACTGTTTCTCTCACATACCCCTTCTCATGTCACTACTACTGTGGGCATTATGTGTAAGTTACATTACTGTTGTTTATTTTGTGTAAAGGGCATTACTATGGGCGTTATGTCTAAGGGCATCATGTTTTTAAGTAACACTACTGGGAGTTATGTATAAGGAGCAATACTACTGTGGGCGTTTTAAGTGGCCGCGTTGTTGGCATTATGTTTAAGGGGCACTACTTATGTGGGCATTGTGTATAAGGGACACTTCTATGTGGTGTATTGTGAATCAGAGGCACCAGATGCTCTAACATCCGCACCCCAGCTCCGCCCCCTATAGCCGCACTTCGCATTCATAATTATCGCATATGTACTAGCATATACGATAATTATGGCAAAGGACAGCTCTTGCGTTAAGAGCTGTCCTTTGCGATAGAGTCAGCGGGTCCCATAGGGACCCGGCGGCTCTCCCCTCCCTCCCTGCTGCTGCGCTGGGCTCTCCTCCTCCCTGCACCCGGAAGAGGATCAGTGCAGGGAGGAGGAGGTCACAGGTCTGGGCAGCACAGCTCGCATTTTTAGCTTAGAGAATCTCCCCCCATGTGTGATGTAAATAAAATTGTGCTACTTTATGGTGTAATTACATTGGTGGTACTATAGTGCGTCTATGCCCCTTCCTTATGATACTGGGTACCACACCCTTTATTTGTGTGCACTGTCCCTTTAATGAATATTGGTTTATATAGTTTGCAGGAGGGTGCCTGACACCCTAGTACTGGCCCTGGCAATGGCTATCTGTTCGCAATCCTATGCAAATTCTCACAGCAGGGATCACCTATGATTCACTTGATTGCCTCTGGTTAATCTTTTACAAGCAAATGTTTTGTTTTGCAGCAGTATATTTCCTATTTGGTAATTTATATACATGCAATTTTCAATTGCTGTGCAGCATTCTATGGAAGTTAATCATAATAATTTTAAGCAAAATGAAGCAACCTATTGTGTCTATTGAGTATAATGGCTTGAGTGATTAAGCAATCTCTAATGTTTTGCTATTTTGGAAAAAACTTTGACAGATGTACAGTAAGAGTGATCATGAAGATTTAAGGTGAATAGTTGTGCAAAAGTAGCACAGTATTTTCTTTGTGACTCAACGAAAATTAATCTACCACTTTTATTATGACATATTTGAAATTCCCAGATTTCTTACAAAAATAAGGGTGATACCCTTAATGCTGGGGTAGCCAACCCTAGTCCTCGAGAGCTACCAACAGTGCATGTTTTGCAGGTCTCCTCACAGAATCACAAGTGAGCTAATTAGCTCCATCTGTGGATCTTTTAAAATGTATCAGTGATTTATGAGTGCAGCTGTGCAGCAGCTAGGTTGTCTGGAAATGTGAACTGTTGGTAGCTCTCGAGGGCTAGGGTTGGCTACCACTAATAGAACTCAGTTAACATGGTTATGCTGCAGGCTACCACCAGGTGGAGCTGCAGAGCATTGAAAAGTAACAAGCTAATAAAAAAATGGGGACTTGCTTGGTGCACATGTGCATTACAGCAGTGGAGATGCTAAGGAGTAAAGCGTTGAGGTAGCACAGGTCTGTAAGCTGAGATTGGGCAAGTGATGATGCAATTCATGGCATACCCCCTCCCGCGATTCGCGGCCCCCGCTCCCCTCCCGCGATTCATGGACCCCCACAACCCCACCTCCCGCAATTCACTGACCCCCACAACCCCCCTCCCACAATTTGCGGACCCCCTTCCCACGATTTAAGGCCCCCCCGTGCTCCCTCCTGCGATTTGCGGACCCCCGCCCCCTCCCGCTAATCGCAGATCCCCGCACCCCCCTCCCGCAATTTGCACACCCCCCTAACCCCTTTCCGGCAATTCCCCCCCCCCCCCCAGCAGACCCCACGACCCCGCTCCTGCATTTCACATACCCCCCTGAGAATGGGGGATCCTGTACCGCCACAAGCAGGTGCCGCCCCTAGGTGGGAAATCCGGCCCTGGCTGCTGCGCTGCAGGTTTCCCCACTGCCAGAAGTTTCCCCACGGTCCTCTGCACCAGCGCCACAACTTTTATCAAAGTCTTGTCCACATACCACTATTATACAGCCTCCTGCTCTCATGCACCCTCACTCCCTCCCAGTGGGAGGAGATGCTCACCCACTGCCGGGAGCTGCATACTGTCCCCCACCCTCCTCCAGTTATAGGGATGCCCATCGAGCATCAATGATTTCAAATCATTGATGGTTTATGGCCGCTGTTGAAGACTTTTGCCATCGATGTTGACTACATCAATGGCAAAGGAGAACCAATCAAGTTTCAAAAATGTTTAATGTGCCGGGACACGGAGCATAGCTCCACCCCCCCACACTGGAAGTCCCGCCACCGAGTTCTGATTGACCCACGGCCTATTCAGTCAGATATAATGGATGATAATCGATAGCTACAATCAATGGTTATCCAAGTAATATGTTACTACTATTGATGGCAGGGTGCAAAATCGCCATCAATGCCAACCATCGATGGCGTCTGCACCAAAACCCATCCCTACTCTGCGACAGCCAAAAACCTTTACTACCCCTCATGCCCACACACCTCTATCACTGCCCTGCCTCCTGTTCTCCTGCCCTGTAACTTCAGCCAGTGGGGACCCGCTCACCCTGTGTTGCCCACATTCCCCTATCATGATTTACCACCCAGCCTCCTGCTCTCATGCACCCTATCTCCCACCCAGTAGGAGGAGACACTGACTCAGGGGCACCGTCCTGTACTCCTGTGCTGCCACGCTGGACCCTCACCCACTGGCAGAAGCTGCACAGTGTCCCCCACCCTCCTCTTTAGTCCCCCACCCTCCTCTTTAGTCCCCCGTATGCCCACACACCCCTATCACTACCCAGCCTCCTGTTTTCCTGTGTCGTGACCTCCACCAGTGGGGAGCCGCTGACTCAAAAACACCCTACTATACTATTGCACACACACACCTAAACAACATGCACACACAGCCCCCCCCACACCCACAAATGTTACTGTTCCCTCCACAGTATCAATGTACATCTTACTCTGTAACCGCTTTTTAATTAAACAAAACAATACACCCCCCTTCCAAATCATATGCTCTCTATGTAACACATTTCACCTATAACTCAATTTACAATCTTTCATACAATTCTAACCATATTTCTCACAATACAAACGTTCACAAATTAAGGGGGCGCAGCCCCTTCCGACGGTGTGAAGAAAGCCTGTAGGGCGCAATGAATCACCTAGTATATCATACTTGCCTACCCTCCCAGAATGGCCGGGAAGGTAGGCAAGTCTCCCATTCCCCCAAAGCAGCCCCTTACACATGGCACTAAGTCCGTGATTTTGCGGGTCTGCAGCAAAGGAGCGGGGCTAAAATTACATGAATTCTCATAATTTTAGCCCCACCCCCAATCCGTGGACCTGCGAATTGCCACGTTTTAGTGGCATGGGGGCGGGATTTGCTGATATCAGCCAAGTCCTGCTCCTCCTGGCAGCGGCATCTGGTTTCCTACCAGGGCTTCTCCCGAAGAGGAGAGAAAAAAGTAAGCAAGTATGGAATATATCTCCGCCACTGTTATAATTGCCCGCTGCTGCAACTGTCTTTTATTTACCATGTACTTTTCCTAATTTGCATTTGTAAATCACTATTTTCCTATTTTGTTCTTTTGATCATCTATGTATTGTCATAAATAATTGATAATAATAATACTAATAATAGAGGGAGGGATGGAGCCTCAGCAGTCTATTGGTATGGCCAATGGGAAAAGTTACAGGCTTGTTGTGGACATGAGATCAGCATTAATACGTAATATCGCTGATCATCTGGCCGTTCTTTCTTCTACCACCATACTTATTTAAAGTGTTGTAAAATAAATAATGGTTGACCAATTTTAATAACATTTCCTTGTCATTATTTCTAGTTAAATTAGACCAGGCATGTCCAAAGTCCGGCCTGGGGGCCAATTGCGGCCCGTGATGTCACTTCAAGCGGCCTGCAGCCTCCAGCCAGAAGCGGGCGGCTGGAGGCTGACGTGGGACGCACAGCACAGGACTCTAGAGGTGGGACCTCAGCGAGTGCGCTTTTACCTTTCTGGCTTGCTGTCTGCATTGGTGAGGAGGTGTCGGCTGCCACTGTGAGACGTGTTTGCCATCTTTCAGATGAGTATGTGTCCAACTCCTACTGCTGCAATTATTTATCACCCTCCACCGCGATCACAGTGACAGCAGTGTGCGGGGAGGGGGGAGCAGAAAAGGGGAAGCTTGCTCCCGTAAAATGCGGAGCAGAGAAGGGCGGCGGCGGGAGCCCAAGCATCTGTCTCCTGCAGGGGAATATGCAGTGAAGGGAGGCAGTATGTGGTACATTCAGAGAAGGGTGGGCAGAGTGCGGGGCATACAGTGAATGGGTTACATACAGCGAAGGAGGGGCAGTTTATGGGAATATACAGTGAAAGGGGCAGAATGGGGGACATACAGTGAAATTGAGCAGGCTGGTTGGACATACAGTGATCGGGGGCGGGCTGAGGGACATACAGTGAATGGGGGCACGCTGGGGGACATACAGTGAAGGAGGGACACGCTGGGGGACATACAGTGAATGGGGGCACGCTGGGGGACATACAGTGAATGGGGGCATGCTGGGGGGACATACAATGAATGGGGGCAGGCTGGGGGAAATACAGAGAAAGGGGGTCAGGCGGTGGAATATGCAGTGAATGAGGGGCATGCTGGGGGACATACAGTGAATGGGGGCAGAGTGGGGGGCATACAGTGAATGGGGGCAGAGTGGGGGCATACAGTGAATGGGGGAAGAGTGGGGGGCATACAGTGAATGGGGGCAGAGTGGGGGAAAAACAGAGAAGGGGGGTCAGGCGTGGAAAATACAGTGAAGGGGCACGCTGGGGGACATACAGTGAGTGGGGGCACGCTGGGGGACATACAGTGAGTGGGGGCACGCTGGAGGACATACAGTGAATGGAGGCAGAGTGGGGGACCATTCTGTTGTGATTAAATGTTCAAAGAATGTCAGGCTGAATGGTCGGCCCCCACACATTTTCAAGTCACCATATATGGCCCTCTTTGCAAAAAGTTTGGACACCCCTGAGTTAGACCTTAAACCAGGGCTGGGCAACACCGGCCCTCCAGATGTTAATGAACTACACATCCCAGGATGCTTTGCATTAGTTTTGCTATGTGGCCATGCTGAAACTGATGCAAGGCATGCTGGGATGTGTAGTTCATCAACATCTGGAGGGCCGGTGTTGCCCAGCCCTGCCTTAAAAACATTAGCAAAAAAAAAAGTTAGTGTGTGGGGATGTAAGAGGTCAAACAACAACAACATTCAATCATAGCTTAAAATAATATACAATACACTAGATTAGAGTATTCTCATGGTTCCTGATTATGACTCATGATGTTAACTCATTTGGAATATTTACATTTTTGTGTGTCAATCATTGGCTGCTCTCCTCTGACCACGCCTCTCCTATACTCAATATTTAATCTGGTCCTGTGCTGCAGTTGGACAGCAATAAGGACATTGAGTGGATGCCGATTCAGACTGCCTCTGGGTAAGTGCAGAACTGCAAACTACTTCATAGAAAACAAAACAATCTTATGCTATCTCACTGTCTTTTAGAATGGTAACATAAATAGGCAATATGACTGTATTTCATTGAGGTACTACTTATTTAGATAAGATGTGCAATACTATACGTTTCTCTTCTAGCAATTTTCAGAGTTTTCCAAATTACAATAAGAGTTTTGATATTAGCACATTTCATGATAAATACAGATCGAGGTAACCTCTACATCTTCAGAGCTTTCTGGTTTATCAAATATTGAAGGATTACATGTGTATATTTACTATTATTGCTTGGAAAGCAGCAACAATTAAACAATTAGCTTGTCAGTTACTTTGCAATAACCAGAAAACTTTATCCCCTCAATATGTTCTAGAATGTATATTACAGTACATTTAGAAAATTAAAAAGTTAACATCTTACTCTAATTATCCACTTGGACTGGTTCCAGAAAATGCCATTCAGTGCTGTACTGAATAATATCTGTCTTAACAATTAACATTTTTAATACTGTTAATCTCCTTTATTTGATTAATGTCTTATAGCACTGGTTACAAGCCCTGTGCCCTAGATCATCACTTTTTTTTTTTTCTTTTACAGTGGCCCTTAGTTATGGGGGACATTTAATAAGTGGAAGGCGTCTGTTGGAGCCTGCTCTAGACTGTAAGCTCCTTGGAGCAGGGTTCTTGCATCTCAGTTACACCTCACTTACCCACCCACCATCTATAATCGCATCTCTTCTCACCTGTGTTTATTCATCTCTACCAATGACAGCCTGCCCCTGGTAACATGCAGACAACTCCTCTGCTTCCCTACATCTCAGCTGTATTGTGTACTAAGAATTCTGTTGCTAATTGAAACCTGTGCTCTGTTTTAGTTCTTCAGTTACTGTTATGTTTAATTCTGCATACCCTGTACTGTTCTAATGTGTGGGATACAGGGCCATGCACACAAAGGGTGAACCAAGAGACACATACTGGGCGAGATGTACTAAGTCTTGAAACGTGATAAATGGAGAGTGATAAACCACCAACCAATCAGCTCCTACCTGTCAATTTTTAAACAAAGCTTGCGACATGGTAGTTATGAGCTGATTGGTTGTTGGTTTATCTCTCTCCATTTGATCACTTTTCAAGCTTAGTACAGCTGGCCCATGGTGAGACTGATATACAAACACATTTAAATGTAGAAACAGCCAGGGTCAAATCAAGGTCTGTGGGGGACCTGGACAACAAACCCCATATCAATAAGTGACACACTGTGCAAGCTACAGACCCCAAAGACACACTGTGCCGGGATTATGCGCACCGTAATGCCCGTTACATATTATGCCACACACACTGTAATGCCCATTATGCATTATGCCACACACACCGTAATCCCATTGCACATTATGCCACACACTGCAATGCCTATTATACATTATGCCACACATGGTAATGCCCATTACAAATATTTGACCACGCACCATAATGCCCATTACATACGATACAGCACAGCACAATACCCATTACATATGATACCACATAATGAATTGCCCATTACATATGATACTACACACCATAATGCCTATTACATATTATGCCACATTAGTGCTGCTTACCTGCATGCTCAATGCCAGGGGTTATATGCTCATTGCCACGGGTTACCTGCTCGTTGCCACTGGGTTACATGCTCATTACCAGGGAGTTACATGCTTCTTGTGAGAGGTTACGTGCTCGTTGCGGGGTGATTATATGCAGGCGTGAATGCAGGCGGCGTGTGGCCGGGCATGAGTGTGGGCGCACGGCCGGGCATGAGTGCAGGCAGGGCATGTGATGGAGGAGATAATGGAAGGTATAGTTGCAATGTACTGTAGTTTCCTGCAGCACCCGCTGAGATCATCCTGGTTTGGGCATGCAGGCAGCCAGCAGTGGTCAGGACTGTATTATTTGCCAGCCGGCCACTGGCATGCCCGTCCAATTTGATCACAGATGTGGCATTGGGCTGATAAGCAGCGGGTATCATGTGCCTAAGCAGCACTACTGAGGGCATTATGTGTAAGTGGCACTTCTTGAGGCATTATGTGTAAGTGGCACTTCTGGGGACATTATGTGTATAAGCAGCAGTACTGGGTGAATTATGTGTAATTGGCACTAAAATATCTTATATAAATATATGTTATGTATATTATGTTTAAAATAAAGAGAGTGTGACGTCAATGGTCCTGCTATGAGGGGGAGAACCATAGTCAACGGCTTTCAATTATGTTGTTCAAACTTGTAAGGGAGGAGAAATGCCCCCTTGGGAGCAGGAGCCCAGCCACACATGACTCCATTATTTCAATTAGGTGAGTCCAGCCGCGTGTAATATCCCCCTTGGCAACAAGCATGTATTCCCACATGGCATAGAGCAAGAACCCCCTAGCAATGAGCACGTAGGTAAGCGGCACTTATGTGTCAAATATGTAATTTGCATAACATTTTGTTATATAGTATGTAATGGGCATTATGGTGTGTGGCCTTATGTGTAATTGGCATTACGCCATGTTGATTTATGTGTAATGGGTATTATGGAGTGTGGTCTCAAGTGTAATACCACGCCCCCATTTTGTTATGCCACGCCTCTGTCCCATGAGGCCACGCCCCTTTTTTGCACCGTCCCCCCTGCTTGTACATTTGGATTTGGGACCACCCATTACCGTAATTCTAGATTTGCCTATGGGGTTGCCTATGTGCTGTAATATTATCTGAGTGGGGGGACCTATGTAATGTACTGTATGGGGTGCCTATGTGCCTATATGGGGTGCCTAAGTGCTGTACTATTATCTGAGTGGGGGACCTATGTAATGTGTAATGTACTGTATGGGGTGCCTATGTGCTGTACTATTAGAGTGGGGGACCTATGTAATGTACTATATAGGGTGTCCTATGTGCTGTATTATTATCTGGGTGGGGAGGACCGATGTGCTGTATTATGTGTGGGGGGACCTACGTGCTGTACTATTATCTGTGTGTGGAGAACCTATGTGCTGTAATATCTGGGGGGGGGGGGGGGGCTATTTGCTGTATTATCTGTGGGACCTATGTGCTTTATTATCAGGGTGGGCGATTTACGGATCAGATGTCACACACCTGCGATTTTGCCCCGATTTTGCCCGATTATCGTCCCAAAGTGCCGAAACCGGATGAAATTGGCCCAAAATTGCATAGTGTATAGCCACTCCTCTGGTCAGATGGCCACACCCCTTCAAAAAGACCACGCCCCTTGGTGGGCCCCTGTGAGTGCATTTCCCTGGTGGGCCCTTCATGCCCCAGTCCGACACTGGCTGCACATATGTTTTACCTTATGTGCATCACATCCGACCTCTGGTCACGTATGCATAGGGTCGATTCAGATGTCAAACACATGCGATTTGGCCCAATTTCACCAGGTTCCCTGGCCCTATTCATCAGAATCGGGTGCAAACAGGCCAAATCGCGCTAGTGTATGGGGGCCTTATGTGCTTATACTGACTGCCTGTAGAGCAAGTAGGTCTGGAAACTGTTTAGTGTCGGTTATGATCCGGTTGCTCTTTGAAATTTGATCACAGTTATTGAAGACTTCACAGAGGTCAGTGTAGGAATATTACGTTTGCATGGTTTTGTTTCATTGCATAGTCTTCATAAACAAAAACCTACATGAATGACGCACAGCATAGAATTAAAGTAACAGCCATTTGTCTATAGGGCTAATAAAAATTGCAGGTTTTAACTTAAGTAGACAGTTATGTACTGAATACAGTTCTGCTCATAACTGGAATTAGAACGGTTACACTGTGTTCTTGGAAATGATGGAAGGGAGAATTCTCTGCAAACAATAACCAGAACACCCAGTGAACCCTCTGCCGGCCCATCATACTGAACTTGCCTCCTAGGGCTAGATTTCTCTTTCCAACAAAATGTGGAATGAGTTTATCTCCTGCTTCCTTTCATGTTTTTATATTGAAATTGTCTACATGTGTTTATTGGAATGCTGTAATTAGGATGACGTTACAATTACAGTGTTACAGGCTGTGTTTGAAAAATGCTGATTAGGAGCTGATTGGTCAATACCGTATCTCTTTCCACTTTACCTCAATGAAAGATTTGACATCTCTCCTATGTAGTCTTGTATCTTTTCTGTAGCTGATTTGATCTCCTATAGGCATCGTATAAAGTTTGAACATAAAAACTGGTAGGTCTGTCTTTTACTATACAGTAAGTGGCATACCTTTCAGTATCTTTTCTTAAAACATTGGTTTGCAAATGCATATTATTTATGGGAATTATATATCATTTGCAGAAATAATAAATATGTTTCAGAAAAAAAAGACAATTCGCATGGTTTAAAACCCCCATACACACTAGGCGACCCTGGCCGACACCGATATAGTTAATAATATCGGCTGCGGGTGGCCGATATTGAGTTTACACACTGAACGATATCGGGAAATTATACTGTTCAATGATGTCATCAGGTCCCACTGAACATACGGTTTGTTGTTACAATATAACCAAATTAACCTGCAGGTTCTGCCAACAGCAAGAGTTGTTAATGATGTGCGGGAGTGGGCACACACAAGAGTATATAGTAAAAGATATATCTCCCAAAGTCCTTGAAGAGCAATATCTTTTACTATATCCTCTAGTGTGTATGGGGCTAAATAGTCATCTTTTATGTACTGTACAATGATAAATTGTAACTCTTTGTGTTTCCATACCAGTTTACCGTTGTACAAATGATACATGTTAAATAAATTAACCTTTTGAGTGACAACATCTCTGGGCAGTATTCAATGACCAAGTTCTCCGTGCATGGAGAGCGTTTTATTTCGCTCTCCATGCACTCTCCGTGTTCCGGAGGGCTCACTGCCACTCCTGCTCCCTCTATTCAATGTGGTTAAGACTCGCCGCCACTCGCAGCGAGTCTTAACCCCTGCAGGGAGCAGGGAGCTTTCAGGGAGCCGGAAGCAGCCAGAGAGATTAAAGTCTCCCTGGCTGCTCCAGAGGAATGTGGAGAGGAGGGGGGCTCTCCGGGACCCAGGCAGCACAGCCTGCCCCCCCCCCTATAGCCAGCGGGGGACCCAGTATTCACTGCACCAGTTCGTGCATACTAACGATCGGGTGCAGTGAATATATGAATATGTAATGAGCGGATCGAGCGCTCCGGCCCCCTGCTGGCTGCACTGTGTAAAAAAAAAAAAAAAAAAAAAATTTTAAAATATTTTTTTCAAAATTAAATATATATTCATGTGCTATAAACACATGAATAAAAATAACATGCCCCTTCACAGAAAAAAAAAAACAGATTTTTTGACACCAAAATTTCTTAAAAAAACCTTTTAGTTTAAAAGTTCAAATTCCAGCTCCCCATCAAAAGATGGAGAATTGCTACACGGAGAGACACGGAGAAAATCACTTAGAAAGACGGAGAATATTTCACATTGAATAGGGTTGCTCGCTTTTGGAGAGCAAAATGCTCCGTCCAAGGCGAACAAAGCACAAGTTCTCCATAAAACACGGAGAACTTTTCTCATTGAATACTGCCCTCTGTGAGAGATGTGAAAATATATCCGCTAAAAAGGCCAACATCTTAGATATGTGCACGATATCGGCTAAAATGCCAGCATCGCTCACATTTGTTATATAAATTCAAATAAAAATGTTGTGTAAAAAAAAGATTATATTTCCTAAGGTAAACATTACAGGTCATTATGATGAATAAAACTGTTTGCTTGGCAATTTTGACACCGAGTTCGACAAACTCACTTGACACTCAAAGCGTTAAGCATGTACAATGGTAAAATTGGGCATTGTGATGATAAATAAAAAGATACATGGTACTTGGTTATATATGGATGACCACCCGATAGGATGTTGCCAGATAGAATATTGATGCTGGCATCCTTGTCTCTCCCCCTAACTCCTTCCACACGCAACCTATAGTTGTGAAAATTGTTATCACCTTGCGCTGCTAAGTAGATATGATGCTCTGAGAGAATATCCCTGAACAAAATATATACCGGACACACCATAAGAAAACTGTATTTATATAGTTTGCATAGGGTTAATTATTTAATAATTACAATATAATAAAAATATATATAAAATATAACAAATAGAAAATCTATACATGAAAAGCTACATGAAGCACCAATAATGTATGACAATCACGTGTAGCATAGAAATCTCCATGAATTTAGCAGGTAAATAGGGGGTTAATAGCAGCCCAGTGAGCAGTTAGTGAAGGCAGACTTGTTAAGCCAAGCAGGTTAATAGGAATCAATAGCCAAAGCCAAAAGGTATGCACAAAGCCGATTAGCATGTAAGCTGAACACGCATATAATAGTCAATTAGGCAGTAGTACAGTCTTGTGGCATGAATAATCTCACCCTTTATGGAGATGGTTGTAGATTTGTTTAGGAACTGGGGAGCCAGGTGGTCCGATGGCTCGACCCTTTAAGTGGTACAATGGAAAGAAATATGTCCAAGATAGGACATATAGAAGTCTCCCTGGGTGGGGCACAAGCCTTTGATATTAAAATTTAACTTTTATTAGATATGTGTTAAGAAATCCCTCGAATAAATAAGGAATTTAATACAATCAACATAGAACATGCAGCTGGACAAACGTAACGATAACAACAAATATTTACAAATGTAGTAAGAAAGCAGTTTCATCCAGAGAGGTCATGGACCTTGCTTAAACTACAGACATCATCTGCTGCATTGTAGAACTCTCTCTTTCCTCTTCTTGATACAGAGGGAAGTACAATTTGAAAAGCACACAATGGCCCTTATTCTGGTTGGTGCGGTAATATCCGCGTGCGTTCGTGCCGCCGATGTTTTGTGTCTGCGCATGTGCAGAGGCGTCTCTGCGCTTGTGCGAGCGGGGCGTTCGGCCAAATCCCGCATGAAATGTGAACACTCCGAACAGGGGGTGGAGAGGGGCGTGAAGGGCTATTTGGGCTCATTACCATATGCATACGCCCCGCGTTTCATGGGCGTTCCCATGCAAACGCTGGGCGTACGTATGGTAATGCAGTCGTGACGCACGTGTAGGGGGCGGACATATGACATCGCCGGATGTCAGCTGCCCGCCCAGATCCCTGCTTTTGCACGGAAAAATGTGTGGTCTGAGGTTGCGGGAGCTGGTGGACCACTCGGTCCTGCATTCGATGGTCTGCGACCATCGAATGATGGGGAGGTTCCCTGAGATGGAGGAGGCGTATTCCATGAAAAATACACGTGCGGTCCGTTCGGCCAGCTTCTTACCGCATACGGACGGAGTTGGCGATCCGTATGGAAGGCGGGGTTTCGCACGCACGGTCCTGGACGCATATTCGGATCCGGCCGCACCGATCAGAATAAGGCCCATTGTTTGCCACATTTTTTACATGATATTTCTGTTTGCCGAAAAGAAAAAAGTAAAAAAGATAAAGACGCAGACAAACGCTTTAATTGAGTGTGTTATGCTCATGTACTTAAGGGAAATGGCTATTGTAGCAATTATTAGTGATATATCTCCCAGTGCATGAGCCTATTCTCACACCAACATCATATTTTGATTCCAGACTGTTAGAATTGTATCGATACCAGGATAACATCTAATATTTATTACAATTACATCCGGATATCCTGGGATACTAGATATTTAGAAAGCCCTAATATTTCACTGCTTTCTTACTAAATTGTAAATATTTGTTGTTATCGTTACATTTGTCCAGCTGCATGTTCTATGTTGATTGCATTATATTCCTCACTTATTCGAGGGATTTCTTAACACATATCTAATAAAAGTTAAATTTTAATATCAAAGGCTTGTGCCCCACCCAGGGAGACTTCTATATGTCCTAGCTTGGACATATTCCTTTCCATTGTACTTACCCTACTCCCAGGGAGCATCTCCTCAACCATATTATATATAAACTTGTTGTTTGGAGTTAGCCTTTTCTCATTGTGGTCAGACTGTCCAGTGCCCTAGAACCTATCCCTTATCCCCTCATTTCCCTTTGTCTTCCCTTTAAGTGGTAGCAATGTCCCAAATGAATGGCTCAGGTAAGCAGAATGGATGCGGCGGAAGGCTTGGCAGCCCGCCGGGTTGGTGTGTCTGCTGGAGCAGATGCAGGGCTGGTGGTATGCCGGGCTCACTGAATGGAGTGTAAGAGGCGAGCGGGTTGCTGCGTCTGGGAGACTGGGAAATGCAGCCAACAGCGGATTGAACGGCAGCTGGAATCACGGAGATTGTGGACGTGATGTCGTAAGACGGAAGTGACGAGTGTCAACGTGTTTTGTTTCCAAGGTAACAAGAAACTTTTTCAAGACTCGTCTTGAAAAAAAGATTCTTGTTACCTTGGAAACTAAACTGCATGTTTTTATCGCACGTGTGTTACAATCTGTATGCATGTGCAATCTATAAATCTATCTATAGACGCCTGGCCTGTGGATTCGCAGTCGTGTGGTCAGGTCTGAATAAATCCCTATATTTGTTTATAATATAACCAACCAATGTGCTTAATTGACATATAATGAGATATTGTACTCTTTTACTTTCCCTGCTTTTATACGTGTTTTGTATCATTTAATAGTTCTAAAGAACAGTTTAAAGAGAAAATGTGGGACCATAAGTGCATTACTGGATGTAATATTATGCAAAGTATAAGCTTTCAGTGGATGATGACCACTGTTATATATTCCACCCTTTGTGTTCCATGGGCTGCAGCGGTACAGATGTATGGTGAGTATTTTATGTATTCCTATATTTGTGTTTCATTGCTTTGCAAAAGACACATCAATGGTTCATTAATATTGTCAGGATCCGGTTTATAAGAAAAACAGTGTTTCTCCAGGCTTGCTTTTCAGTCACGTTGCGGGTATCCGGGTGTTCGGCCGGCGACGTCCGCGAGTGACTATCAGTGCTCTCGCCCCATCACTCACGCTGAAGTTACCTGCGGCCTCTCTGACGGCCCTAAATTGTACGCTACCACTACCATGCATGCAGGCCTCAGGCCTATTCCCATGCACGCTGACTTTCCCTCCAGGTACCAGTCAGTGGCGTAACTACCTAACTGTCGCCTCCCCGCAGCATATTTTTCGGCGCCCCCCCCCCTCCCCTCGGCGTACCTGCCCGTCCGCATCTGCCTGTCACGGTCCCGTCTCTCCCGGTGCCGGCTCCTGCTGCTATAATGAAAACGGACTCTTAGAAAATGGCTGCCCCCATACTGCAGACAGAAAACTGTCTGCAGTATGGGGGCAGCCATTTTCTAAGAGTCTGTTTTCATAATAGCAGCAGGAGCCGGCGCCGGGAGATACGGGACCGTGATGGCAGGACAGCAGTGGGTAAGTGGTAACTATAGCCCTTCAGACCCCCGGCGCCCACATGTTCTCTGCACCTCCCCGCCACTACGGGGGCTGCGGAGCTATAGCTACGCCACTGGTACCAGTGTGGAATAAAACCTATGATACATTACTGAATCTGAGCCATATTTTGTTCGTGCCATAGTTTACCAATCTCGGGCTTTTTTTGGAGACCTAGGAGGAAATTTAATAAGATGGGAGTTCTATTTCAGATGGGAAGTTTCTATGGGCAACCAATCAGATACTACTGTATAATTTATCTTTTAGAAAGCGCTAAATAAGTAGATTGTGATTGGTTGCCTATAGCAACATCTCATCTGAAATAGAACTCACATCTTAGTAAATTTCCCCCCTAGTGAACACGCCACACTCAGTTGAGGAGACAAAATTTATTTTTTTTCTAGAGAAAACGCAAGTAAAAGGCTGTTATGAGCTGAATAAATAGTCTCCTAAGTCAGGGCCATCTTAACATTGGTGAGGGCACCTGGGCAGAACCCCCGGGGCCCCCCTCAACATAACTAGGTGCAGCGGGGTCTGAGCAGCAGGGTCCGGGCAGCAGTGGCTGGGAGCTTGTATTGCTGCGCTACTTGCCAGATGGGAAGTGCTGCTGATATTTAAAAGACTGTCAGGACACTGATTGGCTGAGAGAATTCAGCCAATCAGCATCCAGACTGCCTTTTCAAAATCAGCAGCGCTTCCCACCGCCCGACAAATAGCGCTACAAGCTTCAAGACGCCGCTGCCCGGACCCCACAATCGCTCAAGATTTTCGCCAGATAGACACATTTTTGGGGAGTCTATCACCAAGTTGGGAGCAACTGCCCATTAAGCCCAATGGGAAAGATGGCACTGCCCTAAGTCTATTACTATTTTACTTCTTCCTGGCCTTTGCTATGACTGTTGGCAGAAGACTGTTTAGTCTCATGGGCTCACTGGTCTGTTTTTGCAATCTGGTGGATTCAGCTTTCATATACACCAGGCATGTCCAATGTTGGCCCTCCAGATGTTGTGAAACTACACATCCCATCATGCTTTGCCACAGTTTCGCTATTAAAGAATGCTAAAACTGTTGCAAAGCATGCTGGGCTGTGTAGTTTCAAAACATCTGGAGGGCCAACGTTGGACATGCCTGATATACACCTTCTTCAAGTGGTGACTTTTCTTTAAAATAAACAATTCCACAATATTAATGTAAAAGTAACCTTAACCTTAAGAAAAGTAAATAATGGCTAAATGTTATGAATAATAATCTTTTTATGTTATACTTGCTCTTGCTTTCAGTTGCTCCCCCTTCCCATTTACAGATTGATGATCTGGGGTATTTGGGGCTGCTGGACATAAGCTGGCGGCCATCGGCATCTATGACTAATATAAGTCAGTGCACTGTGCACTATGAATTACATTACTATGACAGTAATGAGAAAAGATGGAGGGTAAGCTATTGTACCAATAAGAAATACATAGAGTAATGTTCATTTCCATAACTAGTAATGTTCTTTCACTAAACTTTGTATGTTTATTCTAAAGGTGCCCATACACTAGGGCGATCCACAGTGATTTGGTCACTTTTCATCTTATTCCATAGAGAAATTTGATGAAAAGTGTCAAAATGTGCTCAGGTCACAGTCCAGGGAGCATCGCATCGGAGCCGGAAGATTGCATGGCTTGGCTATGATTGCACATAATACTGTACACCATATGCAAGAGGACTGCATACAGGGTCTAATTCAGTTTGGCTCACAAAAGCAAACTATCTCTCTAATGGGCAAAACCATGTGCACTGCAGGTGGGGCAGATGTAACGTGTGCAGAGAGAGTTAGATTTGGGTGGGGTGTGTTCAAACTGAAATCTAAATGGCAGTGTAAGAATAAAGCAGCTGGTATGTACTCTGCACAGAAACAAAATAACTCACCCAAATCTAACTCTACCTGCACATGTTACATCAGCCCCACCTGCAGTGCACATGGTTGTGTCCATGCTTTTGCAAACCAACCTGAATCACCCCCATGGTGTATAGTATGCACATGGTATGCTCATTTGTTTAGGAAACTACTGTAGAGGTTCTACACATTTGCTGAGGTGTAGGAAGCGGTAAATCAACGCTATTTAAAAGGATCTGAAGAAGAGATTAAGAAAAGGTATAGAGTGTGGCAAATTGTCAGTGATTGTTTTCTCTAAACTAAATCAAAGGACTTTGTGGCTGATTCAGAGTTGATTACAAATGCAACATCTTTCTCTAACGGACAAAACCATGTTGCACTGCAGATGGGCAGATGGAACATGTGCAGAGAGAACTAGATTTGGGTGAAGTGTGTTCAAACTGAAATTTCAATTGCAGCGTAAAAATAAAGCAGACAATATTTACCCTGCACAGAAACAAACTCTAATCTAAAGTTGGGTGCAAACTGAAAGGATTTATCTCTCTGGTGGGAGCAAAAATCTGGTAATGTATAGGAGTATACCTCCCACCATCGGTGGCAGCGGAGGAGGGACATTTCAGTGTGCCAAATATGAGAGTCCAAAAACAGAGATGGGGCCAATTTGATTTCCAGCATGTGGGAGCAAATGGTTGATTGTCTTATGCTTCCATACATTACCAGTTTTCATGTTCTCACCAGACAGAATGGACAGATGAATCTTTAGGTGTGTACTCAGTTTAACTGTCTCTGAACATGTTACATCTGCCCCACCTGCAGTGTACATGGTGTTGCCCATTTAAGAAAGATTTTGCATTTGCGATCAGCTCTAAATCACCCACAATCATCTGTCATTTTGTGGACAGTTTTTAAGGGACAGGGACAAATACTGTAGCTGCATTTTCATTATCCGTACTGCAAAATATGTATCTTACTCTACATGTGAATAAATGGCTTACTAACATTCACAGTGGACAATAACTAATGTATGGTAATAAATTGTGCATTTTTTTCTATATTTTATTTTAAAAAGGCAATTAGGACAATGAAACAAACGCACAGAGCCGCATTCAATCTTGGGGAAAATATAGTCCTAAAATTAAGAACATATTTGAAAGGAAATTGTACAGAAGGAAGAGAAGTATTTAGTGAATGGGTGGAGAGAAATGACACGTTACTGCCTGTACAAGGTAAGAAGACACGGAGACTACTAATCATACATTTCTTTGACTTTTACACACTATGGGACAGATGTATCAAGCTTCAAAAGTGATAAAATGGAGAGTGATAACCATTCAGCCAATCAGATGTTGAGATTTTCCGAACCCAGTCTGTGAAATGGCATTCGGGAGCCAATTGGCTGGTTGTTTATCACTTTCAATTTTATCACGTTTTGAAGCTTGAGACATCTGGGCCTCTATCATATATGTGGACAACGATTGGGAATAGTAAAGTGTGCAGAGTACAGCAGTAGTGGAGCAAGACACTTGGCCAATAGCAAGGCAAGCAAAGGGTACAATAATTGCAAAGCAGTACAATAATTGGGGGTCCATGTGCTCAGATCTTAAAATTGAAACTTTAGAAATGTGAAAACTCATGTTGACCATTTTATGTGTCGACCATTTGTGTCCCCCCCCCCATGCCAACCTTGTGCAAATTGACCTTCTGGGGACAAATTAAATACTGTCAATCCTGCTCTTCTGTATGATGAGCTAGGCATATCTATGGGGGTGCATTCACTATGTTAACAGAATGATGGGACCAGAATGTCAGCGTGGTTAAAATGTAACATACAGTATCAATATCTGCAAGATGTCTGCAGGGAGAAAATGTCAACATACTGTATACCATGTTGACATACTGAAAATAATAAAGTTAGCATTAAGTTAAAAACTGCTTATTGCCATTGTCACCGTGTCAACATTTTATCAGCGTTAACATTGGTATGTCAACATGTTGATATGTTGACCATATGGATATCTTCATGCTGACATTATGAATGTTGACAAGCAGTGAAGCCAAGAGAGGGGAGGATTGGTACTACTTTGATTGAGGGGTCCATTGGGGCCCCTGTAACCAGGCCGCAGCAGCTGCATTAGCACTTCTAAACCTCGCACATGCTGCTGTGTGTTGGACTGCAGTGTGGCCAGGGAGTTTTGTATTTTATCCTAAGGGTGCATGACCATGCCCCCATGATTAGGCTATGCCCACTGAATAGTACCTGGGCCTGGCCAGGCTCTCTACTGCCCAGCCAACAAGATATACAGGACAACATCCAGGCAAACATGTGATTATCAACACAAACCTTAATGAAAGAGATCCATCACAGAACAGGCAAATAATAACATGTTTGCAACTCTTAATAGCCACAATGTCTGAAAAACACCATCCACAAATCCTTGCAGTCCATTACATCCAAGTTGTTGTGCCAAGCGTCATTTACACACTGTTGTAAAGATGTGGTAGTCGCTTCAGGCACGAGTAATGGAGCTAGGAGCTAACACTTTACTCATAGAAGTACAGCAGAATGAGAGTGTAAAGCAGGATTGCCGACCCTCCCGGAATTTGCGGGAGTCTCCCGAAAATCGGGTCCTTCCTTCCGGCCCCCGGAAGGGTGGGCAACCCTCCCGGAATCAGGGGGACCCCCACTGAGCCCCCCGATCGCGGCATTTATATGCCGCAATCCACGGGTCTCAGGGGAGGGGGCGGAGCTAAAACGGCACAATTGTGTCGTTTTTTAGCCCCGCCCCCTCCATGGATAACAGTTATTTCGGCTATTTGCCGTAATGGGGGCGGGGCTTAATGATGTCACAGTTAAGCCTCGCCCCCCAAAACGCGTAATGCAAGATTCCTCTCCGGGCTTCTCCCGGAGAGGATTTTTTTTAAAGTCGGCAACCCTGGTGTAAAGTAGTGTAATGTATTCTTAAAATTCTGTGGTCCTTTTAAACTGATAAACTCACAGTATGACTCATGTTTATTCACATATGCAGGCACACGGGAATCTAAAATTAAAGACTTTCAGTGTATTAACTCCAAATTTGAGATCCTGACATGTAAGTGGAGCGCTGGAGCACTTGGAAACAACAGCAACTATGAATTACAGTACTGGTATGTATGTTCAATGTCATTGGCTAAAGCCTAATATGATTTTTCATCTCATTGGTGCTTTATACTGTGTACTCTGTGCTTTAGGCATCTGCCCTGTTGGCTGATCATATAGGAGGTTATTCTGGTTGGTGTGTAAATTTCCGAATTCTTTCGGAGCGGTCCGCACGCCACGCTGTGCGGACATCGTACGAAGAAACGCCCACCGGTCCTCCGCATTCGGACGGACTCACACTTTAAGAAAAGGTCGTGTTTACGGACAACATCCAAACCTTGCGTGTGCGGTGGACACACACACATTCTGCACGGTCTTACAGCGTCTGCACAGTCTTACTGCGTCAGAACGGACGGGAACCTTCCCGTACGCACCGATGCGGTGTATTATCGCAAAACTCACCACTATTATCTGAACTCACAAATTGGTCACATGACCCACTTATGCAAAATTTTATGTTTTCCCTAACTGTAATAATTTTTTCTTTTTATCCCTAAATGTGTGCTGTTATTAGTGAATGTAAAAGTGACATGTATATTTATATTAGTGATAGCAAGTTCTGTCCATTGCTTGCAATGTAAATGTGTGTAAAAAATGCAGCCGTGCTTTCAGCATAGATTTGTGTGTTTTGTAATGGCCCATTTAAGCTGCAATGGTTCCAATTGAAGCAATGACAAGAGTGTAATTAATGAGTAATGAGTAGAGGAGTGTATTGTATTGTGTACAGCTGACATTGGTTCAGGTGCGGCCGTAATAATTGGGCGTTCCGAATGCCTAGCGCATGACCGAGTGGTGTCCGCAAAGCAATACTTGCTTATGGAGACCGCATATTTTCTGCCTTTTGGTTCGTTTGAAGTCGATGTTCTGTCCGAATGCACGCCTACCAGAATTAGTGCACTCCCTCATGTACGCCCATGTTTACGCCCAGTTTAGCCCACTTTGAAACTACGCCCCTGTGTACTTATGAATGACGCCCATATTACGCCCATATTTCCGAGTGAATGCGGTGCACTTTTCTGTACGGTATTAATGAGAACGAGTACGGAGACCTTGTGTGGCACATGCGCATAGCTTTGCCCACGCATGCGCAGACGGCTAAAAACCGCCATCCGAAAGAATTCGGAAATTTACACATCAACCAGAATAAGGCCCATAGAGATTCAAGCCTGGAGACAATGAGCTGGGCTTTAAAGAGGGTCTATAACAGGGGTAGGCAAGTCAATTTTAATGGAGTCCGGATCTGTCTAATTATTTTGATGGAGGTCTACGAAATCAAATATCTGTAATGTTGTTATTAACAATTTTTTATTTTGGTGCTAAAACTTGTAAAGCGAATATGCAGCACTATATAAGAAAATGTTGATAAATAAAATTCACATTGTGCCACACAGTTTGAGCCAAATTCACATTATGCCCCAAATATGAGCCAAATTCACAGTATGCCACAGGGTATGATTCCAAATCCACATTATGCACAGCAGTATGAGCCAAAATTCACAGTATGACAAAAACTTACAAATAGACAAACTTCCATCCTATTCACCTGAGATGAACTACAGTACTACTTTGAAGAGACCCCCTCCCCCTTCCCCTCCCAATGCTCATCAGCCATTTAAAAAAATGTATTTTCCCATCATATATTATATCTTACAGGGAGTTGGCTGTCCCGATCCCTGCTGCTCCCCCCTGCCACCACTGCTCCCATTAAGTCCTCATGCCGTCACTGCTCCCTCCTCCCGCCACTTCCCCTGCTGGGCCATCCTGCTGACACTGCGTGTTCCTGCCACCGCACAGACCTCACCAGCACTGAAGCAGACTGAGCTCCTCAGTAGCGGCGTGCGGGTGCGCAGTGACATCACCTGCACACCAGCCGCAATGCATCCCTGGGACTGCTACTGCCACTAGTTTCAGGAGTTAGACGGTCCGCATTTCTGTCCTTTGCAGTCCACTGCAAGCAGCTACAATTGGGCAGCCTGCATATGCAAAATGTAGTGAAAAATTCTATGGTTTTCGGAATATATTTGGCAAAGCAACTCATCTAGCAGGACTGGCTTTGACAAAATAATGCACTAAATACAAGGATCTTGTCTATATAATATACCGTATTAGCATGCAATAACTGGGTGTCCCATGTTTGCATGCTAACTAATGATTGGATGTTCACATCCAATCATGCTACATCTTCCACAGTCAGATATGTTCTACTTAGAGATGGAAATTGATGGTTTAACCTTTAATGCTACCATCAGTGGTTTGCATTAATGGCAGGAAACCATTGATGCTTTACAACATTGATGACCATCATTACGGAGGTTACGATTATCTTGGCTCAGAACACAACTGCTGTATTGCGTTGCAATTAAAATATGTATACTAATAAAAATTATGGGTTGTGTGCCCTCCTACCAACTCATCAATCTGCCCTGGTGCTTGACAGTGTGTTAGGCTGAAAGACCACAAGTGTGTAGTGTAGGACACTTCTGCAAACCATCTAGAGAGAATACAATTTTAAAGTATTTTGCCATCTCCAGTTCTTCAATACCCTAATAATGATTTTAAAGACCTATGGTAACTTGTAAGAGAAGAGACACATATAAAATATTTTTTTCTTTCAGATATACTGTACGTACCCTCACAGATCTCACCTCATAACTGATTGTTTTCATTCAACATTATGAAGATAGAGTAGTTTGGTTTTCTTTACTGTCAGCATTGTTGGGCACATTTGATATGGCTTATTATGAATATGTTGTTATGAATATATTTATTTAAATAGACCATTGGAGTAAAAAAGATGCCAAGCCAAAGAGCCAAAAAAAAAAAAAAGCCAAGCCAAGGATACCATTTACCAAGGGTCAGGTAATTAACCATTATACTGGAATTACCCAACCACGCAACCCAGATGTATCTTGAAGAACATCCAAATTTGTCATAATGAGCCACAGATTATCCATCCCCCACTACACAGGGTTGACATGAAAAACCCAAGTAGAGTTCCCATTATTGATAATTACACAAGCCTCCAGTAGTATAATGAGCACCCCCAGACCAGTGTTCCCTCTAAGCTGTGCGCACGTGCACAACTCGACGAGCGTGCGCACAGACATTACAACAGAGCGCACAAAGCAACAGTGGTCCCTTTTTGCAGTTGTGGACACAATTAATGTGTGTTTCACCCATTAACTACATTTTGTGCTGTGTTTTAAATGTTTGAATGTTTAATATCAATTTTGAAGTAAAGTTAACACAAATGCTGAACGTCATTTTCCAGTTATATATAAGTGACGCACAAAAATTTAAATTTCCTTCCAGAGTTGCACAGCCAAAATTTTTTGCCGCACACAGCCTTCGTAAAATTAGAGGGAACATTGCCCCAGACTCTCAGTCAGTGAGTGTGAGAAATCTGTTGAATATAATATTACTTCAGACTCCTTGCATCAATGGCTTAGAGATTCAAGGAGTCATCAAAATGTAAAAAATAAACAAGACTCAGCAATTAGTCAAGTTTCAAACACAAAATAATGGAAAATTCCAGAGGAAAGTAGTAGTCCAAATGGCAGATATCAAATTACACAGTTCAATGAACTTTGGCAATCCACTTTATATGTTTTCATAAATGAAATAAAGGAAACAATTCATGATGTAGTATATATAGATGTAAATGATACAAGATGAAAGGACTGGTAATTCTTCGAAGCGAAAGATGATAGTGTACCATACTCAAACTAAGGTGAGGCAACCAGTGCATATAAAGGTTTCTTGAATTGTCAATTTGCATCATCATGTGTAATACAGTCCGTATTCACTGGAAATGATGCTTACTCACAGGTATAGTCAGCATACAATACTCACAATCAGTGAGGCAGCCAGTACATAGAAAGGTTTCTTTAACACATGTAATAATACAACCAGTATTCACGCTAAACAATGCCTAGTCACTAGTATAGCCAGTGTACTATACCAGGGGCGAATTGGCAATAGAAGCCACAGGGAAGATTCCCATTGGGCCAGCAAACCTGTGGTACTGCCTGTGGCTGGGAGAGGTAGAGAGTGACCAACTGGTATTGTGGGTGTGATAGGTGGTAGAGGGTACCATGATGCTGCCATTGTGTTTGGGGGTAGAAGGTGGCAGGCTGGCGATGTAGGCATGTAAGGGGATCACTTTGGAAATTTTCCAGGGACACTTTAAATTCCCAACCCACCCATGACAACTGCAGTAAAAGACTCAAGAAGAGTTGCAACTGTGTCCAACTCAGAATCAAGCTCTATGAGGAGTGATTTTGCCACCCTTCAATAGACCTCCACCCCTAAACAGACCCCACCTCCATGAGGGCTGCTTCCAGAAATTAGCTGGGCTGGTTTTCCATCCCAATCCGCACCTGCACCATACTCACAATCAGTGAGGCTGTTTTGCTCCTATAACAGTTTATTTGAGGAACACACAGATATCCCTATGTGACACCTCTCTGTTATAGCCAATATGCGGATAAAAGGGATACATAGAAGAACAACTTGGTTTCTTAGTGAAAACAACAATGTGCTTCTTTGTACTGTCCTAAATGTAATAGTAATTTAAGTGTAATTCTCATCTAAAGTACTTTTAACGATAAACACATTACCAGTTGACAATTACATTTCGTAGAAACTCTTGGCTAACTTTTTGTGTTCTTGGAATTAGTAATACAACACAGGCATTTGTAAATGAGATTACATTGGGACTGATGCAGACAAAGAAATTTGTAGACAGATTTCCTTTCATTGATTTAAGATTAAATCTAAGCAGGAGTGGATTGTATAGATAATGTTCTGTTCTGTAATGTTTACTCTACTAGGCAGGATGGCATGTCTAAGAAAAAGACTTGTGGCAGTTACCTTCATTCAAATGGAATAAATGTTGGGTGTGTTTTTGGAAGTGATGAGTTTCAGCTTTTCTCCGACTTGTCTTTTTGTGTTACTGGAATTCCTGATATGGATCCGATAAGACCGTCATACTTTGTCTTCCAGCTTCAAAATCTAGGTAAGTCATCGACGTATCAAAACTAGAAGCACAGAAAGATACATATATAGATATCTCAGTATAGTAGTAGACAACGGGGGGTATTCAGTCTGGGATTCTGGCTTTCGGGACTTCACGTATCTTTGAAGCGCCAAGTTTGGTTTTGCTGTGTAAATGATTTCTACTATAATATAAATGAGAACTCCCACTTTCTGGTTCTCTATTACATTCCTGCCATCATTAGAATTAAACTTGTTCCACTTAAAGAATAGGAGAAGTGAAAGTGATTAAATAAAAGAGATGAGCAGTCCGGTTTTAACTGTGTTCTTTTCACCAATTTAGTGCAAGTACAGATTGGAAAACGTCATCTTATTGGCTATCCCAATCACATGAGAGAATCCAATGCAATTACATTTTCAGACTCTAACGTAACTAAGTATAAAGCAAATGACTCAGTAAGTAACAAGACATTGGTTCCCCGGCACACTGAATAGTTTTAGCAACCAATCTTGAACACTACATGATAATAGAATTCAGAGATATTGGTTACATATAACTGCGCAGGTGTATGATATGCCCCCAAGCCGCGTCAAGGCTTCTCTGTATATTGGGGGAAGCCAATATACAGAGAAGCCTTGACGCGGCTTGGGGGCATATCATACACCTGCGCAGGTATATGTAACCAATATCTCTGAATTCTATTATCATATAGTGTTCAAGATTGGTTGCTAAAACTATTCAGTGTGCCGGGGGAACCAATGTCTTGTTACTTACTAAGTATTAACCCCTCCCTTGCATGCACCTGAAAAGTTTTACTGAACTAATTTGAGCATCTACCACTATCTGTATGTAAAGTGAATGACTCACAATAAACAAAAGGCACATTTACATAATTGCTTCCTCATTTATCGGCCAAAGTAAGAACAAAATAATTATTAAACTATCTCCATCAATTCCTCCAACAAAGGAATGTTCTTTTCCTCTAGAAATGGCCCACTACAGTATGTTGCTACACATTTAATAGAAATGTGGGTACTTATGTAATATCTGGACTCCCGTTTTTCTTATGAGACCACCTCCCCTCGCGGGGCTCGCTGCGCTCACCACACTTCGGGCACGGTGGCTCGCTGCGCTCGCCACACTATATAAAATCAACTCCATGCGTAGTTGGATAGTAGGGGTATGAAAAAATGGGTGCATTTAACATGGGAGTCCAGATAATACATGAGTACCGAAATGTGACATATTCAAAATACACCGTAAACAAAATATCAAATTCTTGCCTGGCAGTTTAAATAAATGTATTTGTATGATAACTTTTTTGTGTTGTACTTAATTTGTGTTTATGGACTAGATTCAATTTCCGGGTATATTCCAAGACTTATGTGGTCTAATGGAATGTTTTAGTAACATTAAGCTGTTTAAACAAAACGACTAACATGAAGTTCTTCCCCTATTAATCTAATAGGTAAACCTGGAATTCCCGAAGATCTAAACATCAACAAGACCTTGAATAATGAATTAATCATGCACTGGAAGCCACCCAAGGGAAAAATCCCATCACAATGTTTGAAATATGAGATTCAGTATAAAGACCAAGCAGAAACATGGAAGGTTTGTATTATATATTTTTTTGTTTCAGAATTGTACACATTTTAAAATCTACTGCATGATTTTAAAACTCTATTGTTAATCAATATGAAATATGTTCTTTATAAAATATACAGATGGAGTGGGAGACATCTTTGCAGGGGATGGTGGAAGAGTCGCCATCCACCATCCCCCGCCAGCTGCCGTAAGGGGACGCGCGCGCATGAGATGCGCCTGCGTCCCCTTACAACAGGGCTCCCCCCGGGTCCCCGCAGCCTCACCGACTGTCGCCCCGGGTGCTCTCCGCCTTGCCGCACCCCCCCCTAACCCTGTCCGTCTCCCTGAAGTGGAGACGGACAGGGTTCCCGTCCCCCCGCCGACGGGAAACTGGGACACACGTGCGTGTGAGACGCACATGCGTCCCAGTCTCTATCGCCGGTGCTCGCCAGTGCAAGGGATCTGGCGAGCGCCGGCCAAAGATGTCTCCCGCTCCATCTGTATGTTCTAGGTCTGTATATTACAGGTTCAGTATCCCTTATCCAAAATGTTTGGGACCACAAGCATTTTGGATAAGGGATTATTCTGGATTTTGGAATATTTTGTTTTTTAATACTCACCTGGTCTCTGGCGGTCCCTGGACATCTACGGCATCCAAGGCGGCCATCTGGTTCGCCTTGAGAGGTATTGCCGGATCCCTAGAATGCATGGCGTGGTTGACTTCGTGATGTCACCAATGCACCCAACAAATGCATCATTGGGATTTCCCTCTAACGACGAACACGATGGCTGGCGTGGATGCCATGGATGTTGGGGGACAGCCCTCCTACGGTTTTGTGAATATTTCGGTTTTCGGATATACAGATACTCAACCTGTAATTAATTATTGACAGGTACATATTTGTCCTCATACTGTATATGATTGTTAATAAATAATGTAATGGATGATATCACATTTTGGGTTTAATAATTATTTACACAAATTTTAATAAATGAGCCACTATAGGTTATGTAGCAAACAAAGCAACTATTCCTTTTGAATTATATTGTATGACAATTGTATGATAATTCTTCTATTCAAACGGCAACACTTTTAAAATTCCCAACTAAACCAGCAGATCTGACATGAAATCTCTGTGACAGTTAACAGTTGTCTGTACATTATAGAGCATCACTATGTCTGTCACTAAGTTAAATCGTTCAGCTTCCAGAATGTAAAGTTTGCATTTTAAAACCTTTTTATTTTTCATTTGAAGATTTTGTGAATTTTTTGTATTGCTCATTTCTGTACATTTTTATATTGAAACTCCTGTGACCTTACTTTTCTATAAAACAGTTTTTTCAGTATTTCCTTCTTCCAATGATTTGAATTTTAGTTAATTTATCTCCATGGATTAACTGTGTAAAATTAACCGGTGCGTTCTCTTCCAGTGAATAGACGCTGCCATTTTCTAGACAGTGACAGTGGTATTTTTAAAATGCCCTAGGAACATACAGTGACACTGTCCCATATATAGGAAGGGAGAGCACTTCAATATGTAATGATGAGACGGTCATTGCAACCATTCTTTTCCATAAAAGCCAAAGCTGAAAAAAGAGGGATGTTCCAGCTATACTAAACACAAAAACACAATTCTATTTCAACTACAACAAGCCTAACCAATTGACTAAACAGCCACACTCATCATTGCTGCAATCCTGGCCGGTCGTGCCTGTTTGTTACGTCAATATTGCACCTGCTGCAAAATCATTGCTCAATGAGTTTTTATAAGTGGTGATGGGTTTGAACCAATCACCACGTGACACTAGGCAGCGATGATCTGTACTAAACCAACCAATCAGCTTCTAACTGCCATGTTACAGGCTGTGTTTGACAAATGAAAGGTAGGAGCTGATTGATTAGGCTTAGTACATCTTCACCTACACTTTCTTTCCAGTGTCTGCTCACTCACCAACTAGACATATTCAATGCCTTCTGTCACTCATATATTCTATGTTTGTATCGCTCATATTCAGTATTTGGAGTATTCACGTCATCTTGGTTATACAGTATTTTGATTAGGTAATTTAAGTTTATCTAATGTTTTCTCTCACGCCCCTTCTCACTTTTTTCTAGACCCTCACAGAGCAGAGAGAAACCACATGTATCATTAACAAGTCTAATATTTGTTTACGTGTCCGGGGAAAAACCAACAGATACTGTGCAGATGATGGATATTGGGGTGACTGGAGCTCCGACATATGTCATAAAGGTAAAGTACAAAGTGAATTAATTTACAGGCCACTATCAAAAATGCTGGGAAAACGTTATATTCATGGGTACAGAGCTCTTTAAAATATTCATGCCATCTATTTTGTGTTAAATATATATTACAGAATTATCTACATTTTTACTAAATTACGGTCTCATGGACAGTTTGAAGTAAACATATTTTTCAACTCTTTGTGCAAAATGTATCTTATTGCACTGCGAGTATTTACCAAAATTCAGTGCAGATGCCAAAAGGCTGCATCTGATTGGCTTAAAGCATGTAAAATGCCTCCCAAATAATGAGCCTTCAATTCGCAGTAAGAAAACATGTTCTCTAGTCAACTTGTAAAGGGGAAGCCTGCTTATCTAGTTATCATTCTCTACTTACAAAGGGTCCTTTCCTGATACCGCATTTCAGGACTCCTCACCTAGCACCTATCTCCCAGCACAGCACCCATAACCTCTCACCCAGCTCCCCAACTATCAGTCCTCACCCAGCAACACAGAAAACAGCAGCATAATCAGCAGAAGCTAGAGATTTCATTGCTGGGATCTCCTCAGCTTAGCTGACAACAGCACTGTGAATGTCTGAAAGGACTTGTTGGTCTCCTTTGTCTGGGAGAACTTTAAACACATTACACATTCTGTATAGAAGAACGTGCAACAAAATGCCTCTTGACATTAAAACATGTTTGTCCCATCATTAAAATAAAATACAATACTGAATGCTAATGGTAATGGTAAACGTCTTGCTCCTATATGGCTGGTGTTTAAAACGATCTAACAACTGAAGCTGATTTTAACCATTGGCTAATGGGCCCCATACATCAGTAATCACAATTTATGGATTTCCAGATATTGGGATTTTTGGGCCAGATAAATGGATTTTACAATCTATCTGACTTTGCCCACACATTACAGATTTATTTCAGTGATCGGCAGATTTTTCCATCTAAAGATTGCATCCTAATATCTGGAAATTGCCCAATCGATTGCTGTTCATAATGTAAATAGATGAAGAAGACGAATTGGAAATGCCCACACATATAAAAAAGATCTGCAGATAATATCAGATTATTAAACATGTTTAAAAACCTGATTAAGCAATCGATTGCCGATTTTGACTGGGATTGCCAAAAGGGGGAGCCCACATATGTAAAATTAATTGTGGCAATCATCTCCATATCTGAAAATTGTCACAATTAATTGCTGATGTATGGGGCCCTTAACTGTATTTCTCTTGCAGAGCCTCCTTCCAGGCCCAGGGACATGTGGCTATACTCTGTTGGAGCCATCATTGTTATGGTGCTATGCTGTCTATGTGTAGCTGTCACTATAGTGGTAGCCAGAAAGAGAAAGTAAGTGTCTAGAAAGCCAATTTTCATCATTCACAGCTCTTTAAAAATACACTTGTGTAAATTCTGTAATGCTGCTTTGGTACCAATGGTGGAGAATGTTAATTTCATCCTGTTGTTAAAATTAAATTCTTATTAGATATATAACTTTTAACTTTATTTAGCAATTTGCTAGTGAGTGTGAGAAAAATGCTAAATACCAACTGATAAGTGAGTTTACATTTAGGAAATAACATGTTCTAGTCCCTGGTTCCTTCTAGATTTGAGACTGTTATTTTTGAAGAGCATTCCCAGATCTCATGAAATGAGCAGCGGCAGCTTTCACTGTAATGGTGGAAATGTATCAAACCTTCTAAAGATTGGAGGAGTTGCTTCCTGCAGCCAATTAGCTTCTAGATAGCATTTACAAAGAACCTTCAATAAAATGATAAGCAAAAGCTGATAGATTCATCTCCCCTAAACAGGGCTGTCTTACAGCACTGTAGGCTTTGGACAAATCAATGCACTGGACACCCTACTCATCCATTCAAGGGAACCAATGAAAAACATTGTAACATGCCCCTCCTGCAGACCTGCACCGTCTCCCCACATGCTTATAGACAGTGAATAGCTGTCAGTACTCTGATTGGTGAATTGGTAGCTAGATTCAGCCAATACCAATCAGCATGTTGACAGCAATTCACTGTCTGGCTGCAGCAGTGACCACTGACCACCCCCTGCTTAAGTGCCACTAGAATTGTGGGGCCCTGAGTATCTACACTGTGTGCCTAAATGTTAAGATGCCCCTATCCCTAAGGCATTTAACTATAGCAGTTCAGGTGGCAGGAAACGCTGCTTAAGATGCTCTAAGACTTTGTTTTTTATCCGAGTACACTTTGATAGTCACATGTATGTCTGCCGTTACAGTCTGAAAACTAACATATGGGGCTTCTGTGAATTTTTCCATGTTGGCAGTTAAAGATAAAAATAGTCCATTTGTCAATATATTCTACCCGGGGCAAACTCCCCTTGTGGCACCTGTTACCTTCTGCTCCAACCATTTACAGGTAGAGTTAAACTCCATCATTTTTTAGACTGAGAAGTTGATTTACTTTATTTGGTTCTATTGAAGATGCGATGTTGCCAGTAGCAACCAAGCAGAATCGAATTCTTATTTATTTACCACTTTTTAGAAGATAAAAGATATAATCTGATTGGTTGCCTATAGCAACATCCAATATTCAATAGAACTCCCAACTTAATACATAAACCCCAGAGTATCCCAGCTATCAATAGCATATAAAATAGGGAACTGATGCAGAACCTTGAATGCCAACACTCTAATAGACAGTTTTGGTCTGAAAATGACAATATGATGACAATATATAACAAAGTTACTGTCCTGATGCCTTCCAAAACACAGGTCCATACAATCTATTATTTATGTCTGTGTGCCAGCTTATACAGTATGTATGTATGTATGTATGTATGTATGTATGTGTGTGTGTCATTGCTTAAGATTTTATATTGGTTTGAACATGGAATGTTTTCTAAATGAAGCTCTTTTGTTATTTCAGATACTGGTCAATGCGTTTCCAACACAAGGCAAAAGAGCTGGTCTATGAAATTGATCATGGGTCTGGTCTTAAATACTGATACTGAATAAATAACTTCAACAAGGCATCAAACAAGGAAGAGTCCGTAGATGAGTGATTACATACTGCACAGATAATGACAACTTTGGTATAAAATGGACAAACTGCTGTACCGCGTTTTGTGTATCAAGAACTACCGTCACTGCAAAATAGCACAATAGATCTCAGTTCTAGAAGTGGTCAATTCTTGGGTTATCACTGCTGACTATCATCACTTTTTGCTGGAAGCCTGCTATTTTATCGACTGCTGTACATTTGCTGGAGGTGGACAATGAGTGATGATACAAAACAAAGCAAGCTTAGTTATACAGATGCCGGATAATCCTGAATCAGATATCTCTACTGACCTATTGTAGAAAATTCAAGAGACCTCCTCTGGAAATGTTGTGGGTTATCTTAGACTCCTAGGACAGTAGGCCACCCTTCGGAAACCCAACGCACTTCTTAAGCTAGTGTCCATGATGAAGCGTTTTGCATTGCCCCCCACACAAGCCACCTGCTTGTTCCTCTTCTGTGAAACCTCGGGGATGCACACACAATAAAAATTTAGCAGCAGCTACTGCCTACTTGTAGGAAGGGCTGGTGCTAGCCTTGTCTGGACTGGAAGAGGAGGAGAGGAGACGTGTCCAGACACCTGCACAATGGATATCTGTCATTCACCAGGACTAACACATATTGTAATGGGACGCATATATGCAAATTAGTAGCTTCTATGGACTGAACTAGCTGCAGCCCATAGAAGCTGGGTGGGGCTGTCCGAAAGGAAGGGAGTGGCATCCTCCTGTGAGCACGCACTCTGTGAATCACAGCCTGGCTTGGCAGTCTTACTCCCAATGGATCTGTCAGAAAGTCACTGGCATTAACAGAAATCTAACTCTGCATGTTACATTTGCACCACCTGTAATGCACATGGTTTTGCCCATTTTAAGAACAAATTTGTCCTGTGATGAGATCTGAACTACGCCTATGTGTAAAATATATAATGGGGGAAATTTACTAAGATTTGGGGCAATATTTCAGTCCTTTAATTAGACTGTTTTCAAGCTCAAAGAAGCAAACAAACAACTGTACATGAATACCTTTTACCAGCACCGTGGCCGTCAGCTTCCCCGCCGCATGTCCGGGTCCGATACGTCACTGTCCAGCGACTCACAACCTCCAGTGTGCACGAACAGGGCTAGGGTTGCTAGGCGACCAGTGACAACAAAAACAAAACAGCGTGTTAAATTAAAAAATAACATGCAGCAATACTTCAACCAAGAAAAAAATCATACTGCCTAAAGCATGGAGACAGTAGTAATGTATACATGCAATCAACATGGTAATGTAATTCAAAAGAACAAAATAGCGATGTCAATATAACGATAAACAGTTAGATAATACATTTAAAACAGGTAAGTGGCTCTGAGCCCCTGGGTATCAGCATATCTCATAGAAAATGTGAAATCTATTGATGGGGATCCAACTAGTCTGAATCATGATTCATGATATGTAAATATCCCTGACGACGGGAGTATCTGTCCCGAAACATGTAGGAATAAAAATCTTTTGATTGCATCTTATGAAGTCTGACGAGTGCCTCTTCAATTCGAACTTTATTTGGGAGTCTGACATCCAAAGTAGGCACCGGAGCATTCCACTACATGACCCAGACGAGTGCCGGATCTACCGTTTGTTATATATATATATATATATATATATATATATATATATATATATAATTTTAACGTAAATATGTAATATGATTTTCCATGCAACAATTTTGTATTTTTAAATAAAGACAACATGTTAAAATACAAATCCTGCTATTTCATTTATATGGTCATATTCTTATTTCTTAAGCAGCAATGCATGTGGGGGCATAATTTCTAAAAAAGCGAGTACTATACATATTGTACAGGAACATTTGTGCATAGGCACCAATAGAAAAAATGTATGAAAAGACATACAGTAAAATTCCCCTCATATCTCTCTGTACACTTAGTTGCATTTCCCTTTGCCAGGGGCAGATTTAGACCACATGTGTTCCTAAGCAAGACATCAATATGGGGCCCCCTTTCCTTCCTCATTGTGTGCTGCCCCCCTCCCAGCCACCCCCCCACTAAGTGTATGGCCCCAAATCTGCCCCCCACCCCAGTGGCAAACGCAGGATTTTCAGAAGGGGGTTTCCAGATGGGCAAAGCAAAGCACGGAGATGGACACTTAGGTGACCCAGTATATGCCGGGTCAGTTAACCCCTTCCCGACAATTGACGTACATTTACGTCATGGTCGGGAAGTACTTCCCGACACATGGCGTAAATGTACGTCATGGCATTTAACTGTCACCGCGTCTATAGACGCGATGACAGTTTCAACATGTCTGCTGTCCCTGACAGCAGACATGTCCGTGCATGCCCAGGGGGGGCTGCGATGCCGCCCCCCCGTCGGCGATCGCTGTAATTGGCTGTTCAGTGTGAACAGCCAATTACAGCGTTTTCCTGTGTCACCGGCGAATAACGTTCACCGGTGACACGGGATCGGAGGTGATTGGTGCTGTAAAGTACAGCACCAATCACCGCGGGGTGTAAGGGTGACACTGGTGTCACCCCACCTCACCCCGCCCGCCCCCAAAGGCCGTGATTGGTCCGTCGGACCGACGGACCAATCACAGCCATGGAGGGGGGTTTAAACTAACGGTGACTGCACTGCAGACGCCATTCCGGTCTGGAATAGCGTGCAGTGCGGTCACCGTGCCGAGCTGTCGCCATTTACTGACCAGAACCTTCCAAAATACTTACCTGATCACTGCAAATATCTTGCCTGCTTCATCACTGCTTGTGTGTGCTGGATGCTTCCTGGATCCTGTTACTTGTGACTTCCTGTGCTGCAGTGTAATAGCGTTAGTTAAATAGAGAGAGATAGAGAGAGAGATAGAGAGAGATAGTGTCAGAGAGTGCTATATTTTGTGCTGCTGCAGTGTGATATAGTTATAGAGAGAGAGATAGAGAGAGATAGAGAGAGATAGAGAGAGATAGAGAGAGATAAAGAGAGATAGAGAGAGATAGAGAGAGAGAGATAGAGAGGCCTAGTGACTGAGAGTGCTATATTTTGTGCTGCTGCAGTGTAATAGTTATAGATAGAGAGATAGAGAGAGATAGAGAGAGAGAGATAGAGATAGTGACAGATTGTGCTATATCTTTTTTATATAACTGACTGCTGCCCCCCCTTTTGTGCTGATCAGTATAAATTAACTGATCAGCAACTTTTTGGGTGCGCAGGTTTTTTTTATATATATATATATACCTGTCACTGCTGCTGCTGCAGTGTCATAGAGTGTTAGATAGTGAGAGATAGAGAGATAGAGAGAGATAGTGACAGAGAGTGATAGAGAGTGCTAAATTTTGTGTCTGCTGCCCCCGCCTTTTGTGCTGATCACTATATCTGAGGTGATCAGCAACTTTTTGGGGGTGCAGAGGTTTTTTTTTTTTTATATATATACCTGCCAGTTGCACTGTCAGTTGCACCAAAGGTTGTGCACCTGCTGCCCCTCACTGGTAATCAGTGTCGCATCACTGATCACCTTTTTTTTTTGTGTGTGTGCTGTGGGGTCTTTTTTTAATTTTTTTTTTACACACACTGTGATTTTGTGGGTGTCCTGTGGCCGCTGTGCGCTGATCAGTGACGTACATCACTGATCATCTTTTTCGGCACAGGGTTGATCTATTTTTTTTTTTTTTTGATCAAATTCCTGTTGCCTTTGAGCGCTGTTCAGTGACGGACGTTACTGACCAACATCTGTGCTCAATTTTTGGCGCAGGACCTTTTTTTTTTTTTTTTGTTTAACCCCTTCCATTTTTTTTTTTAACCCCTTCAATTTTTTTTTTTAACCCCTTGAATTTTTTTTTTTTTTGTATAAAGTATTTTTTTTTCTGCACTACATACACACTACACACTACATACCCCCCGGGTTGAAATAAAGTTTGTACCCCCCCCTACACTATACACGTGTTGAAACATTTCACTACCAGTAACACAAAAATAAAAATGGCATCCCAAATGTCATCCCAAATGTCATCCCAAATGTCATCCCAGTCATCCAGGAGAATGTATTCAGTGGAGGAGGCATATGCCATGCTTGCCTCTGACTCTGACACAGCCAGTGAGGCAAGCGGGGAATTTGAAGGATTCGTCTTAAGCTCCTCTTCCTCCTCTGATGATGAGGGACCCCCTCAAAGACGCCCCCGTAGAGCAGCTGAGACCCCCCCCCCCAATAATTGATCTCGTATGGACCCCACCACCAGACAATTTTGAGCCCCAGGTTCCTGAGTTTTTGGCCATGCCAGGAATCCAATTTGATTCCACCGGTCTCAGAGAAATTGACTTTTTCAAATTATTTTTCTCTGATGATTTTATAAATTTAATGGTGGACCAAACTAATTTATATGCCCAGCAGTTTATTGCTCAAAACCTCACGTCATCATTTGCTAGGTGGACCCCTGTAGATGCAGTAGAGATGATGATGTTTTGGGGTCTGGTGTTTCATATGGGCATAGTAAAAAAGCCAGAAATTAGGCAATATTGGAGTACAGATGTTCTGTACAGCACCCCATTTTACCGTATGGCCATGCCCCGGGCTCGATTTGAGACGATTCTTAAATTTATACATTACACCGATAATGCACAGTGCCCACCCAGAGATGATCCCACCTTTGACCGGCTATTCAAAGTCAGGCCGGTCATTGATCATTTCAGTGCCAAATTTGAAGAGGTGTACATCCCTGAAAAATGTATTTGTATCGACGAGTCCCTTATACATTTTAAAGGAAGGGTTAAATTCCGCCAGTACCTTCCCAGTAAGAGGGCAAGGTATGGCATAAAAATGTATAAACTGTGTGAAAGCACCTCAGGGTACACCCACAGGTTTAGGGTTTATGAAGGGAAGGATTCAAGAATTGAACCGCCAGAATGCCCCCCCTCCCTCGTAGGTGTTAGTGGGAAAATTGTCTGGGATTTAGTGCACCCCTTCCTGGATAAAGGTTATCACCTCTATGTGGATAACTTTTACACCAGCATCCCCCTGTTTAAGGCCCTTGGTTCAAGAGGTACAGCAGCTTGCGGTACTGTGCGCAAGAACCAAAGAGGCCTCCCAAAAACGCACATTGCCCAAGTAATGAGAAGGGGTGAAAGCAG
The DNA here is from genome assembly GCF_055691185.1 of Crinia signifera. Classification (NCBI taxonomy): domain Eukaryota; kingdom Metazoa; phylum Chordata; class Amphibia; order Anura; family Myobatrachidae; genus Crinia; species Crinia signifera. The sequence continues at coordinate 119,964,631 of NC_139225.1, forward strand.
GGGAATATGCAACGAAAATATGTTGTTGGTCAAATATAAGGACAAGAGGGATGTCCTTATACTGACAACAATTCACGGAGACAGTACCACCTCCGTCCCTGTACGAGGTACCAGTACCCACACCTCAAAACCTAATTGTATCCTGGATTACAATAGGTACATGGGCGGAGTGGATCTTTCAGATCAGGTACTGAAGCCGTACAGTGCCCTGCGGAAAACAAAAATCTGGTACAAGAAGGTGGCCGTGTATATCATCCAGATGGCACTGTATAACGCTTACGTGCTATTCCGTTCTACCGGCCAGAGGGGGACATTTATGCACTTTCAAGAGGAAGTCATAAAGGGCCTAATATTTGGGAACCAGCAGGCAGAGGGCCCCAGTACTTCTAGTACTGGCCCCCGTATTGTACCAGGGCAGCATTTTCCTGATGAAATCCCCTCCACTGGAAAAAAGGGCAGGACACAAAAAAGGTGCAAAGTTTGCTATAAAAAGGGAATAAGAAAGCAAACTATTTTCCAGTGTGACACTTGCCCCGACAAACCCGGCCTATGTATAAAGGAGTGTTTTAAAATATACCACACATCTATGGAATACTAGGTTCATAATTTCACCGTGCTTCGGGGGTCTTGCTAATGCCACATAGCACCCACCATTCATTCCACCAGAATCTGAGCCGCAAAATCCAAAAATCACTCCTTCCCTTCTGAGTCCTGCCATGCACCCAACTGGTATTTTTTTGGTCACATGTGAGGCATTGCCGTACTTGGGAGAAATTGGGGCACAGATTTTGGGGTGCTTTGTCTCCTTCATACCTTCTGAAAATGAAAAATTTTGAGCCAGAACTGCATTTTTGTGTAAAAAAATGTAATTTTTCATTTTCACTGCCCACTTGTATCAAAATTGGTGAAACCCCTGGGGGTTTGAAATGTACACTATACCCCTAGATGAATTCCCTGAGGGGTGTAGTTTGCAAAATGGGGTCACTTGTGAGGGGGTTCCACTGTATTGGTGCAACATAGCACCCACCATTCATTCCACCAAAATCTGTGCTGCAAAATCCAAAAATCACTCCTTCCCTTCTGAGTCCTGCCATGCACCCAACTGGTATTTTTTGTTCACATGTGAGGCATTGCCGTACTCGGGAGAAATTGGGGCACAGATTTTGGGGTGCTTTTTCTCCTTCATACCTTCTGAAAATGAAAAATTTTGAGCCAGAACTGCATTTTTGTGTAAAAAAATGTATTTTTTCATTTTCACTGCCCACTTGTATCAAAATTGGTGAAACCCCTGGGGGTTTGAAATGTACACTATACCCCTAGATGAATTCCCTGAGGGGTGTACTTTGCAAAATGGGGTGACTTGTGGGGGGGTTCCACTGTATTGGTGCTTGGGGGGTCTTGCTAATGCGACATAGCACCCACCAAAATTCCACCAGAATCTGAGCTGCAAAATCCAAAAATCACTCCTTCCCTTCTGAGTCCTGCCATGCACCCAACTGGTATTTTTTGGTCACATGTGAGGCATTGCCGTACTCGGGAGAAATTGGGGCACAGATTTTGGGGTGCTTTGTCTCCTTCATACCTTCTGAAAATGAAAGATTTTGAGCCAGAACTGCATTTTTGTGTAAAAAAATGTAATTTTTCATGTTCACTGCCCACTTGTATCAAAATTGGTGAAACCCCTGGGGGTTTGAAATGTACACTATACCCCTAGATGAATTCCCTGAGGGGTGTAGTTTGCAAAATGGGGTCACTTGTGGGGGGTTTCCACTGTATTGGTGCTTGGGGGGTCTTGCTAATGCGACATAGCACCCACCAAAATTCCACCAGAATCTGAGCTGCAAAATCCAAAAATCACTCCTTCCCTTCTGAGTCCTGCCATGCACCCAACTGGTATTTTTTGTTCACATGTGAGGCATTGCCGTACTCGGGAGAAATTGGGGCACAGATTTTGGGGTGCTTTTTCTCCTTCATACCTTCTGAAAATGAAAAATTTTGAGCCAGAACTGCATTTTTGTGTAAAAAAATGTAATTTTTCATTTTCACTGCCCACTTGTATCAAAATTGGTGAAACCCCTGGGGGTTTGAAATGTACACTATACCCCTAGATGAATTCCCTGAGGGGTGTAGTTTGCAAAATGGGGTCACTTGTGGGGGGGTTCCACTGTATTGGTGCTTGGGGGGTCTTGCTAATGCGACATAGCACCCACCAAAATTCCACCAGAATCTGAGCTGCAAAATCCAAAAATCACTCCTTCCCTTCTGAGTCCTGCCATGCACCCAACTGGTATTTTTTGGTCACATGTGAGGCATTGCCGTACTCGGGAGAAATTGGGGCACAGATTTTGGGGTGCTTTGTCTCCTTCATACCTTCTGAAAATGAAAAATTTTGAGCCAGAACTGCATTTTTGTGTAAAAAAATGTAATTTTTCATTTTCACTGCCCACTTGTATCAAAATTGGTGAAACCCCTGGGGGTTTGAAATGTACACTATACCCCTAGATGAATTCCCTGAGGGGTGTAGTTTGCAAAATGGGGTCACTTGTGGGGGGGTTCTACTGTATTGGTGCTTGGGGGGTCTTGCTAATGCGACATAGCACCCACCAAAATTCCACCAGAATCTGAGCTGCAAAATCCAAAAATCACTCCTTCCCTTCTGAGTCCTGCCATGCACCCAAATGGTATTTTTTGGTCACATGTGAGGCATTGCCGTACTCGGGAGAAATTGGGGCACAGATTTTGGGGTGCTTTGTCTCCTTCATACCTTCTGAAAATGACAAATTTGGAGCCAGAACAGCATTTTTGTGTAAAAAAAAATAATTTTTCATTTTCACTGCCCAGTTGTACCACAATTGGTGAAACCCCGGGGGGTTTGAAATGTACACTATAGCCCTAGATGAATTCCCTGAGGGGTGTAGTTTGCAAAATGGGGTCACTTGTGGGGGGGTTCCTAACTTTTAGCATCTTATGGTGCCTAGAAACCTACATGGTGCCTAAAAAATAATCTCATAAAAAGGAGGCTCCAAAATCAAGTAGGTGCTCCTTCTATTATGAAGCCTGTGGTTTGGTCAACGTGCACACTAGGGCCACATATAGGATATTTATGAAAACAAAAGAATTGGGGGGAATCAATTTTTAGTCACATTTCTCTAGTAAAATGTACTGTGTTCCTTAGAAAAATGTATTAAAATTGCAAATCTGCAAAAAAAATGAAATTTTGAAATTTCACCTACACTTTGTTTTAATTCCTGTGAAACACCTAAAGGGTTAACAAACTTCCAAAATGCTGTTTTGAATACTGTGAGGGGTGCAGTTTTTGAAATGGTATCATTTATGGGGGTGTCTCACATACAAGTCCCTCAAAGTCACATCAGAACTGAACTGGTCCCTAAAAAAATCAGTGTTTGAAATTTTCTTGAAAATTTGAGAATTTGCTATTCATATTGTAAGCCTCCTAGTGTCCAAAAAAATGAAAAGGAAGTTGAAATAATGATGTCAACATAAAGTAGACATATGGTCTATGTTAGTTATTAACTATTTTGAGTGGTATGATTATTTGTCTCACAAGCAGAAAATTTAACATTTTGCAAATTGCTAAATTTTCCATTTTTTTACGACATTTTGGTATTTTTCACAAAAAAACACAGACTGTATCGACCCAAATTTACCACTAATTTGAAGTACAATGTGTCACGAAAAAACAATCTCAAAATCACTGGGATAAGTAAAAGCAAAAAAAAGTTATCCCCACTTAAGTGAGACATGTCAGATTTGAAAAAAATGGCTCTGTCAGGAACGCAAAAACTAGCTCTGTCAGGAAGGGGTTAAAGTATTATAGATAGACCAAATGTATATTAATAACACACACACATACATACATACATATATATATATATATATATATATATATATATACACACACACATACATACATACATACATACATATATATACATACAGGAGCATCAACAGCCGTGTAGACCCCTGGGCATAGCAATGTATTGAGGCACCTACCGATCCTCCAGCGGTAGGGGTGGGGGAAGCTTTGATGTCCCGTGGGTGGTAGGGGGTATTATATCAACCGCTCAGCATGTAGGGCCTGGATCAGTAATTTCCACTAATTACCCCTTTACTGCACATATGGTGGGAGATGAGGTGGGAGAAGGGGGCATTGGGCTGAATGAAGGGGCCCTGATACATAACTTCCAGGGTGGTAGAGGATGTTTAATACACAGAATTTTCTGGTGGGAGGACAGCTTGCTTGACTGCAGATATCTCCAGTTTCCAGAAATAGATTTCTTAGATTTTAATGGAATTAAAAACGAGAAAATCCCACCTACCAAATGGTATTGGGTACTAGGGGACCAGAGTTCAGGAGACAGAGCAATCTGCCAACGAATATATAAAACTACATACCAGGTGTGTGGAGTTGGAGCAGTAACCAGCTGCTGGAAGGCTGATATCTCTGGTTCTAGGAAAAGTAGAGACAAGCTACTCATGTCCATCAAAGGGGGAGAGTCCCAGCTTTTGGAATCTACCCTCAGAAAAACTGTAAGTCAGACAGAACCTGAAATATCTGACTTGGAAGAGCAATTAACAGGCTTGGATGGGGACCACTGCTTTGAAGTCAGATATCTCCGGTTCCCAAGGGCCGATTTTTAAAATTCTTGTACCCATGGAAAGAGGGGACCCTCCGCTTTCAGCCTAGAGCCCTTAGACTACTGGGGGGGTTTCTGGGTACTCAGAAACCCCCCCTGCGTGCGCTAGTGCACCCAATCCAATAGTAGCAGGCAGAGGGTAGTTGTGCTAGTGTAATTAAAATCACCACTAGGCATTAGCAGGCAAAGTCATTTGGAACCCGGTAGCTTTCTAATCAATGATAGGCTGCCAGCAGTATATTACCAGCCCCATGCTCTGACTTTCCAGCAGAGCTCAATGTTCATCAGAATTACTGCCCAGGTCCATGATTCATCTCTATTGATGGGCCCTCAGGAACTGATGTGCTCTATGCAGATGCTTTGGATGCCTAGAGGTAAACCTGTTACTGTCCTGTACACATCCTCAGTTCTGTCTGTCTCTGGCAATCAGAAATGCTCACAAGATGGTCTGTTTGAGCACGTGTCACAATTAACGATTCTAAAGACATTATCAAAGTTTAAATAATATTTTTGAGGAAACTGCAGTAGATTTTGCGGTACTTGTGTATTATCAGGGCGCCCATCGCATCGCATAACACTAATTAAGGTATGCGATGGGACCCGATTTCCAGGCGCTCAGACCCACACTGTGCGATAAAATATCGCATACCATTAGAAATGGCATGCGATGCGATATTAAATTGTACAGGCACCCTGATGGGTGATTACTATGTTAAATGCACCCCCATTGTTAACGCCACCCCCACTATCAACGGCCACAAGAAGCGTGGCGAGCGCAGCGAGCCCGTGAGGGGCGGCGGTAAGCATCCTCCGACCTTTTCATACCCCCACTATCCACGTCGGCGTGGAGTTGATCTTAGATAGTGTGGCGAGCGCAGCGAACCACCGAGCCCGAAGCGTGGTGAGCACAGCTCGCCCCGCGACGGGACGCGGATTACATGTGTAGTAATCCGCGTCCCCTCTAGGGGCTCGCTGCGCTCGCCACGCTTCTAACAATGGGGGTGCATTTAAGTATTAATCACCAATCAGGGTGCCTTTACAATTAAAAATCGGGTCCAATCGCATGCGATTGAATGCGATCGCATGCAATCGGATCGCATGCGATACAACCAAAACTATGTTGTACGATGGAAATCTTGTCTGCTTTGATAATACACAAGTACCGATTTTGTCAGTTATGTGTAGACCCAATGTTTTAGTTTTGATTTTAATGAATAATAGTGTCCTGGTTTTGACAAACCCCATTTTGGTTCCAAATTTGTATTACTGGACTGGTTTAAAATCTTTAAAATAAAATGGATAATCATTGATAAAATGTGATTAAATAAAAGCTAATATCAACATGTCATTTTTGCAACCCAAAATCTGAAATTTGAATTCCAAATCATGGGGAAAAAAAGGGTCTCAGTTGACTTGGATTTCCTCTGGATTTAGTTTGAAACTACAAAATCTGGGTGGATCGCGATTTCTGGATAACCGAATAACATATCTCTTTGTAGGTAGAAATCATGTGTAGTGCACATACAGTATAACATTAGATTGGGCTCATGACGTCATCATTTTAGGAATATGTGTTTTATATACTGCTCATGTGATTTATAAATTTGGATTTGAGAATGAGTAAGCTGGATAATGGGCCTGGTTTAGTGTAGAGCGCATATAGATGATTCAGCATATGCGATCCATAGCAATGTAAATGAAGGAGGAGGCGCACACAGGGCCGGAGCTACCATTAGGCAGCTCTAGGCATTTGCCTAGGGCGGTGCCCTCTGGAGGGCGGCACCGCACGCTGCCGATGAATATTTATTTTGCTACTGTATGTACTTTTGCTACTGTGCCTACCTCTCCTGCACATCCGCCCCCTCTGATTATCCTCACTCCCGGCACCAGAAGAGTCCCGCGATTCGCCGGTACTCACATGCCGGCTGCAGCAACCATCTCCTCCAGACTTCCTCCCCCGCCCCATACACCATCCCTCTCACATTAACTGGCGCAGCTGCATGAGGTGTCGCGCCGCTCATACCGCTGACCGGCTCTTTCCTGTGTCCTGCTGCTAAAGCCGCCGGTGCAGAGGAGGAGTAGTAGAAGCCTGCTCGGCGCCCATCAAGGTGGCTGTGAGACTACAGTCTCCCGTCAGCGCTGGGCTCAGGTTTTTCCCAAGCGCAGAGAAGCCGCCTGCAGCCCGGCCACGGTACGGACCCTCCAGGAAGCATATACTTCATGGGTGTGGTGAGTCCCATCCTTCGTGGCACCGGAGCCAGTTATTTCATATAGTGCTGCCGGCTGACTTGGACATATACTCTAGATAGAGATGTCCAAGTATATATCTAAGTATCTATATGTGTGTATAATATAACACTAACGGGGGGGGGGGTTTGGGGACAATTTGCCCAGGGTGCCAAGAAACCTTGCACCGGCCCTGGGCGCACACCACCCACTGCCTGCATTTGCTAACAAAAAGACTGTGATGCTATTGTAGAGGAACATTGCCACTGATGTGTAAACAGGTGACCCCGGTCATCTGACCCATAAAATCCTAGGGTGAGTCAGCTCACTGGTGCTTGGAGATGACAGCATGCTCAAGTACCAGCAGAGGGAAGACACAGCACTAACCCAGGAGCAGCATGTGGTGTGACTGGAGTTTTAATCCTTTGTGACATGGCTGTGAATATGGCTTGAAACCATGTTCATTTATACACATACACTTTGGTGGTTATTCAGGTTTCGTTTGCATGCGAATTTGCACTTTTTTAGCTCTGTACGAATGCATTTCGTCCGAAGTGCACATGTACACGCTCCTACCCTTGGGAACGGAAATACGCTGGTGAACAAGCACTACCAATGTAGGCGAGATGTGGGTGTTCCTGTGGGCGTGACCTGAAAAGTGGGCAAAAATGGGTGGAAACTGGGGCGTACACAAGGTTGTTTCCCACAAGTGCTGGGTGGTGGCTTCGCAGCACTGTGCTCAAAATCATTCTTAAGAAAAAAGTGACTCTCAGGTCTCGCAGGACTGGAGCTTAATGGACCAACGTTTACAACACCCATCAGCACGCACAATAGTTAAAATACATGGTCTCATAGTTGGTAGCAAACACAAACATGATGGTGTGCTGACATTACACACATCTGTGATCTCATGTATTTAGTAGAGATGTGCAGACTCGGATTCTAGAGATCCGAGCCCCCATGGACGTCATCATTCCTAGCCCGATTCCGAGCAGCGCTCGGAGATTCCTGCCTGACTCGGGTCCGTCCGCGTGATTAGAACGTCATCTCCCGGCGCCAGATTTCGCGAGGCTTTAAAAGCGGCTGCCGCACCCGCCATCTTCACTCCAGTCAAGTAGTGGGTTGGGAGAGGGTGTGTTGGTGCTGCTGCTGGGGCTTAAACTTGACCTTGAGCGCAATATTTTTCAATCGCTGGTGCTGTCTCTCAGTGCTGCTGTGTAGTCTAACTGTGTACTTGTAGTACTACTGTCTCCTCTGTGCGGTCTACCTCTGGTGTGCTGTGCTGTAATTAATTATTTTATTCGCTGGGGATGTCTCCCTCAGTGCTGCTGTGTACTCTGTTCTCCTCTCTGCTTAGGAGAACAGTCTAACTGTGTACCTGTAGTACTACTGTCTACTCTGTGCTGGGGCCTACCTCTGGTGCTGTGCTGTGCCTGTAATATTATATTATATATTAATAATTAATTAATTAATTATATTAGATAGATATATTAGATATATAGTCCACTGGTGCTGCCTGCACTGAATCTGCCAGTATTATTTAGTTACTCAGTCCACTGTTGCCACTGGCAGTGCTACTGCCTACCTAGTGTACCTACCTAGTACATACTAGGCTGCTACAGGTATATCTAATTTAATTCAAAAATAATACTTGTGCTGTGTGGGACTGTCAAAAATAATTCCATGCTGCTGGTGCACTGACGTGTGCCACTGAGTGCCACTGCCAAGCAGTACCGTCCTAATAATAAAATTAATTATTATATAAATTCTGCTGGTGCACTGCCTAAAGCTACTGGTGGTGTGTAATATTAATAACTACCTTTTGTGGTGACCACTGGCAGTGCTACTGCCTGCCTGCCTACCTACCTAGTACCTATTAGTTTATTTTCTCTACCTACTAGGCTGCTATATTATTCATAATTAATTTAATTGAATTATATATAGTCCACTGGTGCTGCCTGCCTGCACTGAATACTGTGAATAGAGGTTGCCAGTATTATTTTCTCAGTCCACTGTTGCCACTGGCAGTGTTACTGCCTAAGTGTACCTACCTAGTAGTACACGTACACTACATACTAGGCTGCTATATCTAATTTAATAAAAACAAAAATAATACTTGTGCTGTGTGTGACTGTAAAAAATAATTCCATGCTGCTTGTGCACTGACGTGTGCCACCGAGTGCCACTGCCAAGCAGTACCTAATAATAAAATTAATTATTATAAATTCTGCTGGTGCACAATACTAGTATTGCTGACGTATCTACCTGTCTTGTGCCTAGTACTACTGTCTTATCTACCTGTCTGGTGCCTAGTACTGCCATATCTACCGTCTGGTCTGGGGCTCACTGCCTAATACTGGCATACCTGTGTGGTCTGGGGCTCACTGCCTTATAAATACTGCCGTATATCTACCTGTGTGGTCTGGGGCTCACTGCCTAATACTGCTGTACCTGTGTGGTCTGGGGCTCTCTGCCTAATACTGCCGTATCTACCTGTCTGGTCCGGGGCTCACTGCCTAATACTGCCGTATCTACCGTCTGGTCTGGGGCTCACTGCCTAATACTGCCGTACCTGTGTGGTCTGGGGCTTACTGCCTAATACTGCCGTACCTGTGTGGTCTGGGGCTCCCTGCCTAATACTGCCATACCTGTCTGGTCTGGGGATCACTGCCTAATACTGCCGTACCTGTCTGGTCTGGGGCTCACTGCCTAATACTGCCGTATCTACCGTCTGGTCTGGGGCTCACTGCCTAATACTGCCGTACCTGTGTGGTCTGGGGCTTACTGCCTAATACTGCCGTACCTGTGTGGTCTGGGGCTCCCTGCCTAATACTGCCATACCTGTCTGGTCTGGGGATCACTGCCTAATACTGCCGTACCTGTCTGGTCTGGGGCTCACTGTCTAATACTGCCGTATCTACCGCTTGGTCTGGGGCTCACTGCCTAATACTGCCGTACCTGTGTGGTCTTGGGCTCACTGCCTAATACTGCCGTACCTGTCTGGTCTGGGGCTCACTGCCTAATACTGCCGTATCTACCGTCTAGTCTGGGGCTCACTGCCTAATACTGCTGTACCTGTGTGGTCTGGGGCTCACTGCCTAATACTGCCGTATCTACCGTCTGGTCTGGGGCTCACTGCCTAATACTGCCATACCTGTGTGGTCTGGGGCTTACTGCCTAATACTGCCGTACCTGTGTGGTCTGGGGCTCTCTGCCTAATACTGCCGTACCTGTCTGGTCTGGGGCTCACTGCCTAATACTGCCGTACCTGTCTGGTCTGGGGCTCACTGCCTAATACTGCCGTGTCTACCGCCTGGTCTGGGGCTCACTGCCTAATACTGCCGTACCTGTGTGGTCTTGGGCTCACTGCCTAATACTGCCGTACCTGTCTGGTCCTCACTGCCTAATACTGCCGTATCTACCGTCTGGTCTGGGGCTCACTGCCTAATACTGCTGTACCTGTGTGGTCTGGGGCTCACTGCCTAATACTGCCGTACCTGTGTGGTCTGGGGCTCACTGCCTAATACTGCCGTATCTACCATCTGGTCTGGGTCTCATTGCCTAATACTGCTGTACCTGTCTGGTCTGGGGCTCACTGCCTAATACTGCCGTACCTGTGTGGTCTGGGGCTCACTGCCTAATACTGCTGTATCTGTATAACTGCCTGCTGGTGCATACTCATTGACATATTAATTGCACTCCAGTGGTGCTGTCCTGTGTCATAACTCCACAAAAATAACGGAGATCCAAAATATGGAGGTTAACAAACAAAGGAAAGATGAAGATCCACTTCCTCATAGTTCTGAAGTTGCTGCCACTAGTCATGACATAGACGATGAAATGCCAACAACGTCGTCTGCCACGGCCGATGCCCTGTGTGAAAGCAGAGGGCATGTACAATCGAAACCAAAGTTCCGTATAAGGAATAAAAATATGAAATGTAAATCGTTGGAAGAGAAACTTAAACTTGGCAATATGCCATTTCCGACACGGAGTGGCAAGGAACGGCTAAGGCCATGGCCTAACTTCATGACTAGTGGTGCAGCTTCAGATGACGAGGAAAGTCCTCCTCCTCCTCTCTCCCCGCCCAATAGCAAATTAAAGAGAGTTAGGCTGACACCGACTCAAAAAAGTCTGAAAAAATTTCAGAAAAAAAACCTGATAAAAATTCAGAAAATATAACTGAAAAAAACTCAGCCTTCTAAGGACATATCCAAAATCCCCACGGAGAGTCCTAGGGTGGCGGTGAAGAGGTGGTTCCTTCCACCATTTGCAGTACGCCCTCTGCATATGCTGGAAGGATCACCCACAGTCTAGTTCCAGATTTTATTAGTGAAGGTGATGTTGTACACCAGGAGGAGGATATTGATGTAGCTGGCACGGAGGAGGAAGTTGTCGAGGAGGATGGAGAGATGGTTTGCTTAAATGAAGCACCAGGGGGGAATGAGGCACCTGTGGGGGGAAAAAGTTGTTGTCCATGGGATGAAAAAGCCCATCGTCATGTCTGGACAAAGGACCAATCCGGACAACAACAAAAGTATTGCCATTTGTAGCTTATGTAAAACTCCAATAAGCAGGGGTAAGGATCTTGCCCACCTAGGGACAACCTCCCTTCAACGTCACCTAAAGAAGCATCCTGGTTCAGTGTTTAGTCCAGAAAGTGCGGTTAACAGTCCAGCGACACCTAAATCACTTGGTCCTCCTTTTGGAGCCAAGTGCCTGAAAAGCACACGAACGAACGAACTCCCTCCTCGACAAATTCCTCCTCGATCCGGATAGGGGGGAGTCCTGCAGTCCATCTCACCTGCATGAATGACTCCATAGATTCCTCCAGAGGATCCTGCATCGCTACGCCTACTACTACTGCTGCTGCTCCTGGAAGTCAGTCATCATCCCAGAGGGGAAGTCGTAAGACCGCTGCGTCTTTCACTAAGCAATTGACCGTCCAACAGTCGTTTTCCATTAGGATGAAATACGACAGCAGTCATCCTATGGCAAAGCGGATAACTGCGGCCTTGACAGCTATGTTGGTGTTAGACGTGCGTCCGGTGTCCGCCATCAATTTAAACGGTTGATGCAGGTATTGTGTCCCCGGTACCAAATCCTGTCTAGATTCCACTTCACTAGGCAGGCGATACCCGCGATGTACAGGGACGTCAGAAAAAGTGTCCTCAGTGCCCTGAAAAATGCGTCTGTACCCACTGTACACTTAACTATAGACATGTGGACAAGTGGATCAGGGCAAACTAAGGACTATATGACTGTGACAGCCCACTGGGTAGATGCATCGCCTTCCGCAGCAGCAGCAGCATCTCCTGCACGCCAGCTCCTTCCAAGGCAGGCTACGCTGTGTATCACCGGTTTCAAGAAGAGGCACAACGCTGACAACCTCTTAGAGAAACTGAGGGAAATCATCTCCCTGTGGTTTACCCCCCTTAGACTCTCCTGGGGATTTGTGGTGTCGGACAACGCCAGTAACATTGTGCGGGCATTAAACATGGGCAATTTCCAGCACGTGCCATGTTTTGCCCACACAATAAATTTAGTGGTGCAGCATTTCTTAAAAAATGACAGGAGTGTACAGGAGATGCTTGCAGTGGCACGCAAAATTTGCGGACACTTTCGGCATTCTGCCACTGCCTACCGAAGGCTGGAGCGGGAGCAAAACCTGCCCTGCCATCAGCTGAAACAAGAGGTGGTGACGCCCTGGAACTCCACCCTCTATATGCTGCAGAGGATGGAGGAGCAGCAAAAGGCCATTCAAGCCTACACCGCCACCTACGACATAGGCAGAGGAGCGGGGCTGCACCTGACTCAAGCGCAGTGGAGGCTGATTTCTGTGTTGTGCAAGGTTCTCCAACCATTTGAACTAGCCACACGTGAAATCAGTTACGACACTGCCTGCATTAGTCAGGTGATTACCCTGATCAGGCTGTTACAAAAGCAGCTGGAGAAAGTGAAGGAGGAGCTAAAGCGTAGCGATTCCGCAAAGCATGTCGCTATTGTGGATGAAGCCCTCCATACGCTGTGCCAGGATACGAGGGTGGTCAGTCTGTTAAAGTCAGAGGAATACATTTTGGCCACAGTGCTCGATCCTCGGTTTAAAGCGTATGTTGTGTCTCTGTTTCCGGCGGACACAAGTCTACAAAGGTGCAAAGACCTGCTGGTCAGGAGATTGACATCTGAAGGGGACCGTGACACGGCCCCAGCTCCTCCTTCATTTTCTCCCCCACCTGTGCCTGTGAGGAAACAGCTGCGATTTCCCGCACAACCCGCTGGCGGGGATGCAGGGCAGGCAGGAGGGAGTTTGGACATCTGGTCCAGACTCAAGGACCTGACAACGATTGCTGACATGTCTACTGTCGGTGCATTGGATGCTGTCAACATTGAAAAAATGGTGGATGATTACTTTGGTGACAGCATCCAAGTAGACATGTCAGACAGTCCTTACCTGTACTGGCAGGAAAAAAAAGGCAGTTTGGAAACCCCTGTACAAACTGGCTCTATTTTACCTGAGTTGTCCCCCCTCCAGTGTGTATTCCGAAAGAGTATTCAGTGCAGCGGGGAACCTGGTCAGTGAGCGGCGAAGGAGGTTGCTTCCGAAAAATGTTGAGAAAATGATGTTTAGAAAAATGAATTATCAATTATTCAATGAAGACCAGGAATTGCCCCCAGAGATTATAACGGGACCTGTGATTGTGGAGTCCAGCGGGGACGAATTGATAATCTCTGGGAATGAGGAAGTACACACTGAAGGGGGCAAGGAATCAGAGGAGGAGGAGGATGATGATGAGTGACGATGACATCTTGTTGCTGTAGAGCCAGTTTATACAGGGAGATATTATGAATTGTTTTTTTGGTGTGGGGGCCCAAACAAACAAATCATTTCAGCCACAGTTTTTTAGCCCTGTCGCTGAAATGTTTGGTTTGTTAAAGTGTGCATGTCCTATTTTCGTAACATAAGGGTGGGTGGGAGGGCCCAAGGACAATTCCATCTTGCATTCCATCTTGCATCACCATTCATTATTCCTACTGCTGAGAGTCATTCATATGTGGGACTTGTCTTTTCAATGCATACAACTGTTTGCATTCCACTAACGAGAGTAATTGATTGCTGCACCAATCGCCCACTGCTGGTTGCAGCTCTCACCCTGCATTAATTTGGGAGTCTGCCACTGCAACCTTTTTTTTGGAGCCTTGAGACTTTTAGGGATGCTGTACTAGCCGACACCTTTAGGTGGACTCTGGTCTGTCTTGTATCAAGCACAGTGGTCTCGTGTGCATGAGATTGTTCTCTGTCCTCTTTTAGAATTGTGTCACCATCACCATCTTCATGGGTGAGAATGTGATCTCCCTGACCTGGGGGAGTCAGGGCTGGGGCAGGAAGGGTACAGGCTGAGTGGGGGTAGGGCACCCTTGTACTCTGCTGCTGTTGCCGTCTCCGGCCGGTAGCGTCTCCCTGGTGTCACGGCTGGCACTCTGCAGGGCCTCCCTCTTGCCTTCCTCATGATGCTGGCTGCTGGCTCTCTCTGTGTGCGCCGCTGTCCATCACCGCTGGGTCTCCTGCTTGGAAAGGCTGCCCGGCTCTCTCCTCTCTAGCGGGTCTCACTTCTGCACGCTTCCAGGCTGCGCACTCTGCTGCTCTCCTCTCTGTGGATCTTTAGGGTGCCCAGCGTGTCTTCTCTCTCTAAGCACGTGTCATCCTCTCTCACGCTGCTGCAAACCCTCCTCCGTCACGCTGCACAGTTTCAGGTCACCTCTGACCTCTCCTTTCGCACTCCCTGGGCAGCCAATCAGGGGGTGTCAGGCTCCCTACACGTGGACTGAGCTGGGGCTGTTTAACCCCTCACATTCCTGCAGTTTTCCTCTGAGCAGCATTGGCTGCAATTAAACTTCTTTGGGGGCACAGGGGCACTCCAGGGGCACAGGGGGTATCCTGTAGTGGGCTGCCACACAAGACCATTCACATTTTTAGAAATATGGCTATCCACAGGTTTTTCAGTGTGCCATTTGAGATCGGGATCTTTCAGCACAGAGACAAACTGCACATCAGGGTCAGGATCAGGCAAGTTGTTAAACGGGGTTTCGACCATGAATCAATCACATCATTAAATTAATTAATAATCAATCAATCAATCAATCACAATCAAGACAGATTGGGGTCTTATGAAATATTAAACTGACCAAAACAGATACACACTCTGTACCATAGAGCAGGTGATCGCTGAAATGCCAGGTGCAACGGTCTTTAGCACCCTGAATGCCAAGTGTGGGTTTTGGCAGATCCCTCTGGACAGAGCCTCTTCCATGCTTACTGCCTTCATGACCCCTAATGGGTGCTACGTCTTCCTACGCATGCCCTATGGCATCACCACGGGCAGCAAAGTTTTCCAGCGCTGCATGGAGCAACAGTTCGCTGGCTCTCCCTTTGACATCATCGCTGTCAGCATCCTCCTTATCTGCACAGCCGGGTCCATCAGTTACTGCCACTGCTGCAACCAATGCTAGTGATGGTTTACATTACATTACATCTTCCATCTGCCACCTTAAAATTGATTAGCCCCCTCCCCTACACCCATTAGGCAATGATTTAAGAGATGACTGGTAATAAATGAATAATAATCACAAAATTAAACAATCAGATTACATTAATTAATCATAATCACACAATCAAGCCAGATAGGGGTCTTGTTGGATGTTAAAGTGATCAAAACAGTTACACACTTGCAGACAAACTCTGTGCTGCACAAAATGCCCACCGCTCCATGGCTGCACATGGTAAACAGTGCATGATCAAGCCAGATAGGGGTCTTTTTTGGGCCTATTTTTTTAAACTGCCATCCTGTCTGCCGCTGCAGTGCCACTCTTACATGAGCCACGTGTTTGTGCCGCACACTTGTGTGGCTTAGCATAGTTATCCAGCTACCTCGGTGCAAACTTTTGCCCTAAAAACAATATTGTGAGGTGTGAGGTGTTCAGAATAGACTGGAAATGAGTGTAAATGAATGTTATTGAGGTTAATATAGTGTAGGAGCAAAGAAAACCACCCTAATTCTGCAATTTTAGCAGTTTTTATGCTTTTTTAACAAAAAAATCAGAACCGAAAACCCCAAAAATCCAAACACAAAACACTTAGGAGGTGTTTTGCCAAAACCCATTAGAACCCAAAACCTCAAGGTAAACAGAACCCAAAACCCAAAACCCGAAAAGTGGCCGGTGTACATCTCTAGTATTTATACACCAGTGTTGTGTTTAAAATCATGTGACTGTTTAATACAGTAACATGTTGGTTTTATTTGAAGACATTATTTGACTATGCAACTCAATGTCGAAATCCATCAATGTCGACATCCATCAATGTCGACATCCATCAATGTTGATTGTTTCAATCCTACACATGTGTTTACTGATCTAAAAAATGATAACAGCATTATTTCATTAGCCTACAAAGCTCACCATTACTACATATTTGTAATTGTTAGTCGACAGTGCGGTCACGTCCTCTTGTGTGCTAACATATCCCCTAGGTTTTGCAATTGTAAAATGCTGTAGTGTGACAACTGTAGGGCCTGATAGAGGAGGAAGATTATACGGATTATAATTTACGGATTATAGAGTGTCCACTGGATGTGGTTGGATGTGATTGACCAATACCTTGTCTACAGTATGTCGACATGTACTGGTCTGTGTGGAAATTTGTTCTAAAAAAAATCCTCACATGATTATTCGGGATTTGTATACAAATTTTTTATTGGTTAATTTCTTAATGGGTCATAATTTGTCCCAAAAAATGTGGATGCAGTGTTAAAATGTTAAATACAAAAATGACACATTTCCTTAATACAAACACACTATTCCATATCATTTAAAATCTGTTGTGAAAACATTGGACATTGCACATATTTTTAAACAATACCACACATTTTATTGATTGGTGATGACGACCACACCATTGTGACATATTAAATAAGAAATGTAGTTTTTAACTGGATTTCTCAACAAGCGGGTTATCTAGTAAGAGTCACATTTGACCTAAATGTATACTTCTAGTTAATTGGACATTATTTGACATGTATTTCGTTTAAATTGCAATATCATTCAGTGTGGTTTTTCATTGCATCATAATATCTGAGGCATATCCTGTACTGTGTAAATGTACACATAACATAAAGTATGTGTGCACACTGTATATAGACATGCAGAAACATGCATGTAGCTAGGCACTTATATACATGCATATATATATATATGTGTGATGTTGTCAGACTGCGTGCAGGTGTGTGCCCGTTACCTGGTGTTCCTCTTCTGACATGCCTGCCTGCTTCACTCGCCTGCAATTCAGAGGGCGGAGGGACAAAGGCACCCCAGGGAAACAATACCCCAAACAACCCCACAGAGTGGTCACCACACGTTAGGACGGTGTTCAAAGGTTTTATTTATCCACAAAGAGGTTCGTGGATCACCGCTATGAAAAACAATGCAGCAATTCAATGACAAAGAAACATAATTGTGATCAAAAGAGACAGGTACAGTTGGTAGTCTATGAACAAAGATTCTAAAGAAAGCTTCACCTGTGTGATATTGTGCGCAATGGGGTCACTGTGGCACCATAGGCCGCACCTCGCACAATACCCTGCCGTAGGGCAATACACTGTTTCAACAAATAAATTCACGTGCAGATGTAAAGGTAATCAAAGATCTTATAAGGGGAATATCGTGCGCGATGGGGCCGCCCGTGACACTGACAGGCCGCAATTCGCACGATACACTATATCAACAGTATCACTATGCAGTTAGGCTACTCTGCAAATAATTCCAACCTTAAAATCAACAGACTTGCAATTACATTTGAATGAATGTCAGAAATATGCAATAGGTCAAACCTCATATTAATAACATTAAGTATCCAGGCACTAAAGCCTGAGTCCCTGAACTGCAGTTCAATTGTTAGTCCTAGGTACCTTTTGGCCTAGGTGCACCGTACTTGCAATAAATCTAATGCGAGATTTGTAATCCAGGGTACTGGTGTCCTGCGCTCTCTGACACTATGCTGGTACTTAAGATAGATCACAAAAGGGAAGGTCCCCTTAGGCAATACTGGCTGAACTGTGGTCCAATACAACAAATAGGGGTTCAGTGTTTTCTGCTCCAAGTCACTGGGGCCGACAGGGGGGGGTAGTGGCAGCTGGCGGTTTAGCTAGAGAGCCCTCTCCCTAGGGCTACTGTCACGGGGGAGAACTGTCAATATGGTGGAGGTGATGGCAGCCTGGCACAAACGGCTGGTAATATGGCCTAAGATGGCGCCTGAGTGCGGTGGTGTCAATGGGGTTAATAAGCCTGTAGCAAGCGGGAGTGGGGCAGTGACAGGGTACCTGAGCCTCTGGTTCTGTTGCTGGCTCCTGCCAGTCACCGATCACTGATGCTGGCCTTAGTTCTGGGGTCACTGGTGCTTCTCTCCTTCTCGCTTGGTGTGGCGTTCTTACGCCATGGTCATGCTGCTGTTCCGGTCCTCTCTCCCTTCCTCTCGAGCGGCTCCTGTCACTCACCGCCGGGGCTCTGGTATATGGTGCAGCGTCTGAGTCATGCGCTTCTGCGCACCCGGGACCTGTCCGTGGCTCCCTCTCTGTGACGGCGCCATCCCACTGCTGCGCTGCTGCAATATAGAGACTTACAGCTCTAGTGCTCAGACTAAACAACACTGCACTGCTACCGGCAGCAGCAGTGATACAAACACTCTAACACTCCTCGGAGACAGCATTGACTAAATTGGTGAATGATCTGGTAACTGCTAAGTCTAAAGGCCATTACTCATTACTAATTCTTCTAGATCTTTCTGCTGCGCTTGACACTGTGGATCACACTCTTCTCTGACAAACACTGCACTCCCTAGGTCTTAATAATACAGCCCTTTCCTGGTTCTCATCTTACCTATCTGATCGCTTTTTCAGTGTTGGCTTCTCTGACTCTACCTCCTCTTCCGTACCTCTGTCAGTTGGAGTTCCACAAGGCTCAGTCTTAGGTCCTCTGCTTTTCTCAATCTATACCTCATCTCTTGCAGTGGCGTAACTATAGTCCGCAGCCCCTGCGGTGGCGGGGATGCGCTGAGAGGGTGTGCGTGCCGGGGGGCTGTGGGATTATAGTTACGCCACTTCCGCCTCTGCCGTTGGCGCTTCTGTCTGTGCCGGGTCCCGGCTCTCCCGGCTACTTCTGCTAATGAGAAGTGACACTTGGAAAATGGCTGCCCCCATACAGCAGACCGTTTTTAAGGTTGCTAGAGGAGGCAGCAGCCGGACAGATGCGGCAGGACTCGGAGGTAACAGCAGCATGGGGGAGGGGCGGGTTGTCACCAGTGGTCTTGAGCCGAGTGTCAGAATGCCTCTCTGCCATATCATCCTGGATGTCTTCTCGCCACCTCAAACTCAATATTTCCAAAACTGAATTACCTATATTTCCACCAAATAGGAATATTTGTGAATATGATAGATAGCGCTCAAAGGTAGCTATATTAGAGATTAATTAAACCTCTAACAGTTATACCAAACCAAAATCAGCTTGATTCTGGTCGACAGCTGGATGGTCATATAATTTGACACAATGGGTCCTTTTTTCTGCCCTATTGGATGAGCAGGGGAGACACAATAGAAAAGGACATAGTGCAGATCAATAAAGTTAAAATAAATGTAATAGATACTGTGAGCAGGGGCGGATTTAGGGATGAGGGTGCCCCTAGGCACAACAATAATGTTTACTAAGTAGGACAGTTTATAGGGGCAGTATCTGCATGTCCTATCCATTTACACTCTATTTAAGATGGAATATAGTACAGTACAGTGGATATTTTGCAGTTATTGGTACATTTTGGGCCGACAGTACTATCACAGGCATCCAAGTGCTGCTCCCAAACATGTGCCGCCCCTAGGCCGGTGCCTCACGTGCCTAATGGGAAATTCGGCTCTGACTGTGAGATGCACTTACAATAAAGTGACTCATATAAAAGCAGGAGACAAGTACTCCATAAGGCAAAGTAGCATGTAGGTGATGTCACAAGAGTCCTCTAGTCTGGGTTCCCCGATCCGGAACAGAGAGCCACAGTCCAGGGTCCAACTTCTCCAAGATGTGCCTTTTTAGGATGTACCGGTCCAGAGGTAAAATAAAGCGTTACTTTCAAGCGTTCCCTGATTATTCCGTATTTCAGAATATTTTTATATTTCAATGATGTATCTTGAGGTACAGTATCTTGCATTTATGTTGTACAAACACATCAAATACATGAAATGTACACAGATTTTTTTGACCAGTTACAGTAGTGCTGTTACAGATGTCCCCAGTAGTGCCAGTTACATATCATGTCCTCAGTAGTGCTGTTACAGATGTCCCCAGTAGTGCCAGTTACATATCATGTCCTCAGCAGTGCTGTTACAGATGTCCCCAGTAGTGCCAGTTACATATCATGTCTTCAGCAGTGCTGTTACAGATGTCCCCAGTAGTGCCAGTTACATATCATGTCCTCAGTAGTGCTGTTACAGATGTCCCCAGTAGTGCCAGTTACATATCATGTCCTCAGTAGTGCTGTTACAGATGTCCCCAGTAGTGCCAGTTACATATCATGTCCTCAGTAGTGCTGTTACAGATGTCCCCAGTAGTGCCAGTTACATATCATGTCCTCAGTAGTGCTGTTACAGATGTCCCCAGTAGTGCCAGTTACATATCATGTCCTTAGCAGCAGGGGCAAACGCAGGATTTTCAGAAGGGGGTTTCCAGAGGGGCGGAGCAAAGTACGGAGATGGACACTTAGGTGACCCAGTATATGTTTTGATGTCCCACGGGTGGTAGGGGGTATTATATCAACCGCTCAGCATGTAGGGCCTGAATCAGTAATTTCCACTAATTACCCCTTTACTGCACAGATGGTGGGAGATGAGGTGGGAGAAGGGGGAATTGGGCTGAATGAAGGGGCCCTGATACATAACTTCCAGGGTGGTAGGGGATGTTTATTATGCAGAGGAGGGGTGTATAGTGGAGTGGGCTTATTATTCATAATTTTCTGGTGGGAGGACAACTTGCTTGACTGCAGATATCTCCAGTTCCCGGAAATAGATTTCTTAGATTTTAATGGAATTAAAAACTAAATCCCACCTACCAAATGCTACTGGGGACGAGGGGATCAGAGTTCAGGAGGCAGAGTAATCTGCCAAGGAGTATATAAAACTACATACCAGGTGTGTGGAGCTGGAGCAGTAACCAGCTGCTTGAAGGTTGATATCTCTGGTTCTGGGAACAGTAGAGACAAGCTTCTAATGTTTTTCAAAGGGGGTTAGTCACAGATTTTGGAATATGTCCTCAGAAAAACTCTACGTCAGACAGAACCTGAAATATCTGACTGGGAACAGCAATTAACAGGCTTGGATGGGGACCACTGCTTTGAAGTCAGATATCTCCGGTTTCCAAGGTCCATAGACACAGTTTTGGGTAGTCTATCACCAAGTTGGGAGCAACCGCCCATTAAGCCCAATGGGAAAGATGGCACTGCCCTAAGTCTATTACTATTTTACTTCTTCCTGGCCTTTACTATGACTGTTGGCAGAAGACTGTTTAGTCTCATGGGCTCACTGGTCTGTTTTTGCAATCTGGTGGATTCAGCTTTCATATACACCAGGCATGTCCAACGTTGCCCTCCAGATGTTGTGAAACTACACATCCCATCATGCTTTGCCACAGTTTTGCTATTAAAGAATGCTAAAACTATTGCAAAGCATGCTGGGCTGTGTAGTTTCAAAACATGTGGAGGGCCAACGTTGGACATGCCTGATATACACCTTCTTCAAGTGGTGACTTTTCTGTAAAATAAACAATTCCACAATATTAATGTAAAAGTAACCTTAATAAAAGTAAATAATGACTAAATGTTATGAATAATAACATTTTTATGTTGTACTTGCTCTTGCTTTCAGTTGCTCCCCCTTCCCATTTACAGATTGATGATCTGGGGTATTTGGGGCTGCTGGACATAAGCTGGCGGCCATCGGTATCTATGACTAATATAAGTCAGTGCACTGTGCACTATGAATTACATTACTATGACAGTAATGAGAAAAGATGGAGGGTAAGCTATTGTACCAATAAGAAATACATAGAGTAATGTTAATTTCCATAACTAGTAATGTTATTTCACTATACTTTGCATGTTTATTCTAAAGGTGCCCATACACTAGGATGATCCACGGTGATTTGGTCACTTTTCATCTTATTCCATCGAGAAATTTGATGAAAAGTGTCAAAATGTGCTCAGGTCACAGTCCAGGGAGCATCGCATCGGAGCCGGAAGATTGCATGGCTTGGCTATGATTGCATATAATACTGTACACCATATGCAAGAGGACTGCATACAGGGTCTAATTCAGTTTGGCTCACAAAAGCAAAATATCTCTCTAATGGGCAAAACCACGTGCACTGCAGGTGGTGCAGATGTAACGTGTGCAGAGAGAGTTAGATTTGGGTGGGGTGTGTTCAAACTGAAATCTAAATGGCACTGTAAGAATAAAGCAGCTGGTATGTACTCTGCACAGAAACAAAATAACTCACCCAAATCTAACTCTACCTGCACATGTTACATCAGCCCCACCTGCAGTGCCCATGGTTGTGTCCATGCTTTTGCAAACCAACCTGAATCACCCCCATGGAATATAGTATGCACATCAGGGTTGCCGACCCTCCCGGAATTTCTCCCGGAAATCGGGTCCCCCTCCCGCCCCCCCCGGAAGGGTGGGCAACCCTCCCGGATTCAGGGGGGACCCCCGCTGACCCCCGGATCGCGGCATTAAAATGCCGCAATCCTCGGGTCTCAGAGGAGGGGGCGGAGCTAAAATGACACAATTGCGTCATTTTAGCCCCACCCCCTCCACGGAGATCCCTGAATTCGCTGGTTTACCAGCATGGGGCGGTGCTTAGTGATGTCACGCTTAATCCCCGCCCCCTGACCGGCTAATGAATCTCTCCTCTCCGGGCTTCTCCCAGAGAGGAGAATAAGAAAGTCGGCAACCCTGATGCACATGGTATGCTCATTTGTTTAGGAAACTACTGTAGAGGTTCTACACATTTGCTGAGGTGTAGTAAGCGGTAAATCAACGCTATTTAAAAGGATCTGAAGAAGAGATTAAGAAAAGGTATAGAGTGTGGCAAATTGTCAGTGATTGTTTTCTCTAAACTAAATCAAAGGACTTTGTGGCTGATTCAGAGTTGATTACAAATGCAACATCTTTCTCTAACAGACAAAACCATGTTGCACTGCAGATGGGCAGATGTAACATGTGCAGAGAGAACTAGATTTGGGTGAAGTGTGTTCAAACTGAAATTTCAATTGCAGCGTAAAAATAAAGCAGACAATATTTACCCTGCACAGAAACAAACTCTAATCTAAAGTTGGGTGCAAACTGAAAGGATTTATCTCTCTGGTGGGAGCAAAAATCTGGTAATGTATAGGAGTATACCTCCCACCATCGGTGGCAGCGGAGGAGGGACATTTCAGTGTGCCAAATATGAGAGTCCAAAAATAGAGGTGGGGCCAATTTGATTTCCAGCATGTGGGAGCAAATGGTTGATTGTCCTATGCTTCCATCCATTACCAGTTTTCATGTTCTCACCAGACAGAATGGGCAGATGAATCTTTAGGTGTGTACTCAGTTTAACTGTCTCTGAACATGTTACATCTGCCCCACCTGCAGTGCACATTGTGTTGCCCATTTAAGAAAGATTTTTCCTTTGCAAATCTGCTCTAAATCGCCCACAATCATCTGTCATTTTGTGGACAGTTTTTAAGGGACAGGGACAAATACTGTAGGTACTGTAGCTGCATTTTCATTATCCGTACTGCAAAAAATGTATCTTACTCTACATGTGAATAAATGGCTTACTAACATTCACAGTGGACAATTACTAATGTATCTATATTTTATTTTAAAAAGGCAATTAGGACAATGAAACAAACACACAGAGCCGCATTCAATCTTGGGGAAAATATAGTCCTAAAATTAAGAACATATTTGAAAGGAAAATGTACAGAAGGAATAGAAGTATTTAGTGAATGGGTGGAGAGAAATGACACGTTACTGCCTGTACAAGGTAAGAAGACACGGAGACTACTAATCCTACATTTCTTTGACTTTTACACACTATGGGACAGATGTATCAAGCTTCAAAAGTGATAAAATGGAGAGTGATAAACATTCAGCCAATCAGATGTTGAGATTTTCCGAACCCAGTCTGTGAAATGGCATTCGGGAGCCAATTAGCTGGTTGTTTATCACTTTCAATTTTATCACGTTTTGAAGCTTGAGACATCTGGGCCTCTATCATATATGTGGACAACGATTGGGAATAATAAAGTGTGCAGAGTACAGCAGTAGTGGAGCAAGACCCTTGGCCAATAGCAAGGCAAGCAAAGGGTGTGCAGTACAATAATTGGGGGTCCATGTGCTCAGATCTTAAAATTGAAACTTTAGAAATGTGAAAACTCATGTTGACCATTTTATGTGTCGACCATTTGTGTCGTCCCCCCCCCCCCCCCCCCCATGCCAACCTTGTGCAAATTGACCTTCTGGGGACAAATTGAAATACTGTCAATCCTGCTCTTCTGTATGATGAGCTAGGCATATCTATGGGGATGCATTCACTATGTTAACAGAATGATGGGACCAGAATGTCAGCGTGGTTAAAATGTAACATACAGTATCAATATCTGCAAGATGTCTGCAGGGAGAAAATGTCAACATACTGTATACCATGTTGACATACTGAAAATAATAAAGTTAGCATTAAGCTAAAAACTGCTTATTGACAATGTCACCATGTCGACATTTTATCAGCGTTAACATTGGTATGTCAACATGTTGATATGTTGACCATATGGATATCTTCATGCTGACTTATTATTATTATGAATGTTGACAAGCAGTGAAGCCAAGAGAGAGGGGGGGATTGGTACTACTCTGATTGAGGGGTCTGGTGGGGCCCCTGTAACCAGGCAGCAGCAGCTGCATTAGCACTTCTAAACCTCGCACATGCTGCTGTGTGTTGGACTGCAGTGTGGCCAGGGAGGTGCTATTTGTTTTGTATTTTATCCTAAGGGTGCATGACCATGCCCCCATGATTAGGCTATGCCCGCTGAATAGTACCTGGGCCTGGCCAGGCTCTCTACTGCCCAGCCAACAAGATATACAGGACAACATCCAGGCAAACATGTGATTATCAACACAAACCTTAATGAAAGAGATCCATCACAGAACAGGCAAATAATAACATGTTTGCAACTCTTAATAGCCACATTGTCTGAAAAACACCATCCACAAATCCTTGCAGTCCATTACATCCAAGTTGTTGTGCCAAGCGTCATTTACACACTGTTGTAAAGATGTGGTAGTCGCTTCAGGCACGAGTAATGGAGCTAGGAGCTAACACTTTACTCATAGAAGTACAGCAGAATGAGAGTGTAAAGCAGGATTGCCGACCCTCCCGGAATTTGCGGGAGTCTCCCGAAAATCGGGTCCTTCCTCCCGGCCCCCGGAAGGGTGGGCAACCCTCCCGGAATCAGGGGGACCCCCACTGAGCCCCCCGATCGCGGCATTTATATGCCGCAATCCGCAGGTCTCAGGGGAGGGGGCGGAGCTAAAACGGCACAATCGTGTCATTTGAGCCCCGCCCCCTCCATGGATAACAGTTATTTCGGCTGTTTGCCATAATGGGGGCTGGGCTTAATGACGTCACAGTTAAGCCCCGCCCCAAAAACGCGTAATGCAAGATTCCTCTCCGGGCTTCTCCCGGAGAGGATTTTTTAAAGTCGGCAACCCTGGTGTAAAGTGGTCTAATGTATTCTTAAAATTCTGTGGTCCTTTTAAACTGATAAACTCACAGTATGACTCATGTTTATTCATATATGCAGGCACACGGGAATCTAAAATTAAAGACTTTCAGTGTATTAACTCCAAATTTGAGATCCTGACATGTAAGTGGAGCGCTGGAGCACTTGGAAACAACAGCAACTATGAATTACAGTACTAGTATGTATGTTCAATGTCAATGGCTAAAGCCTAATATGATTTTTCATCTCATTGGTGCTTTATACTGTGTACTCTGTGCTTTAGGCATCTGCCCTGTTGGCTGATCATATAGGAGGTTATTCTGGTTGGTGTGTAAATTTCCGAATTCTTTCGGAGCGGTCCACACGCCACGCTGTGCGGACATCGTACGAAGAAACGCCCACCGGTCCTCCGCATTCGGACGGACTCACACTTTAAGAAGAGGTCATGTTTACGGACAACATCCAAACCTTGCGTGTGCGGTGGACACACACATATTCTGCACGGTCTTACAGCGTCTGCACAGTCTTACTGCGTCAGAACGGACGGGAACCTTCCCATACGCACCGATGCGGTGTATTATCGCAAAACTCACCACTATTATCTGAACTCACAAATTGGTCACATGACCCACTGTAATAATTTTTTCTTTTTATCCCCAAATGTGTGCTGGTATTGGTGAATGTAAAAGTGACATGTATATTTATATTAGTGATAGCAAGTTCTATCCATTGCTTGCAGTGTAAATGTGTGTAAAAAAGGCAGCCGTGCTTTCAGCATAGATTTGTGTGTTTTGTAATGGCCCATTTAAGCTGCAATGGTTCCAATTGAAGCAATGACAAGAGTGTAATTAATGAGTAATGAGTAGAGGAGTGTATTGCATTGTGTACAGCTGACATTGGTTCAGGTGCGGCCGTAATAATTGGGCGTTCCGAATGCCTAGCGCATGACCGAGTGGTGTCCGCAAAGCAATACTTGCTTATGGAGACCGCATATTTTCTGCCTTTTGGTTCGTTTGCAGTCGATGTTCTGTCCGAATGCACGCCTACCAGAATTAGTGCACTCCCTCGTGTACGCCCATGTTTACGCCCAGTTTAGCCCACTTTGAAACTACGCCCCTGTGTACTTATGAATGACGCCCATATTACGCCCATATTTCCGAGTGAATGCGGTGCACTTTTCTGTACGGCACATGCGCATAGCTTTGCCTACGCATGCGCAGACGGCTAAAAACCGCCATCCGAAAGAATTCGGAAATTTACACATCGACCAGAATAAGGCCCATAGAGATTTAAGCCTGGAGACAATGAGCTGGGCTTTAAAGAGGGTCTATAACAGGGGTAGGCAAGTCAATTTTAATGGAGTCCGGATCTGTCTAATTATATTGATGGAGGTCTACGAAATCAAATATCTGTAATGTTGTTATTAACAATTTTTTATTTTGGTGCTAAAACTTGTAAAGCGAATATGCAGCGCTATATAAGAAAATGTTGATAAATAAAATTCACATTGTGCCACACAGTTTGAGCCAAAATTCACATTATGCCCCAAATATGAGCCAAATTCAAAGTATGCCACAGGGTATGATTCCAAATCCACATTATGCACAGCAGTATGAGCCAAAATTCACAGTATGACAAAAACTTACAAATAGACAAACTTCCATCCTATTCACCTGAGATGAACTACAGTACTACTTTGAAGAGACCCCCTCCCCCTTCCCCTCCCAATGCTCATCAGCCATTTAAAAAAAAGTATTTTCCCATCATATATTATATCTTGCAGGGAGTTGGCTGTCCCGATCCCTGCTGCTCCCCCCTGCCACCACTGCTCCCATTAAGTCCTCATGCCTTCACTGCTCCCTCCTCCCGCCACTTCCCCTGCTGGGCCATCCTGCTGACACTGCGTGTTCCTGCCACCGCACAGACCTCACCAGCACTGAAGCAGACTGAGCTCCTCAGTAGCGGCGTGCGGGTGCGCAGTGACATCACCTGCACACCAGCCACAATGCATCCCTGGGACTGCTACTACCACTAGTTTCAGGAGTTAGACGGTCCGCATTTCTGTCCTTTGCAGTCCACTGCAAGCAGCTACAATTGGGCAGCCTGCATATGCAAAATGTAGTGAAAAATTCTATGGTTTTCGGAATATATTTGGCAAAGCAACCCATCTAGCAGGACTGGCTTTGACAAAATAATGCACTAAATACAAGGATCTTGTCTATATAATATACCGTATTAGCATGCAATAACTGGGTGTCCCATGTTTGCATGCTAACTAATGATTGGATGTTCACATCCAATCATGCTACATCTTCCACAGTCAGATATGTTCTACTTAGAGATGGAAATTGATGGTTTAACCTTTAATGCTACCATCAGTGGTTTGCATTAATGGCAGGAAACCATTGATGCTTTACAACATTGATGACCATCATTACGGAGGTTATGTTCTTGGCTCAGAACACAACTGCTGTATTGCGTTGCAATTAAAATATGTATACTAATAAAAATTATGGGTTGTGTGCCCTCCTACCAACTCATCAATCTGCCCTGGTGCTTGACAGTGTGTTAGGCTGAAAGACCACAAGTGTGTAGTGTAGGACACTTCTGCAAACCATCTAGAGAGAATACAATTTTAAAGTATTTTGCCATCTCCAGTTCTTCAATACCCTAATAATGATTTTAAAGACCTATGGTAACTTGTAAGAGAAGAGACACATATAAAAGATTTTTTTCTTTCAGATATACTGTACGTACCCTCACAGATCTCACCTCATAACTGATTGTTTTCATTCAACATTATGAAGATAGAGTAGTTTGGTTTTCTTTACTGTCAGCATTGTTGGGAACATTTGATATGGCTTATTATGAATATGTTGTTATGAATATATTTATTTAAATGGACCATTGGAGTAAAAAAGATGCCAAGCCAAAGAGCCAAAAAAAAAAGCCAAGCCAAGGATACCATTTACCAAGGGTCAGGTAATTAACCATTATACTGGAATTACCCAACTACGCAACCCAGATGTATCTTGAAGAACATCCAAATTTGTCATAATGAGCCACAGATTATCCATCCCCCACTACACAGGGTTGACATGAAGAGCCCAAGTAGAGTTCCCATTATTGATAATTACACAAGCCTCCAGTAGTATAATGAGCACCCCCAGACTCTCAGTCAGTGAGTGTGAGAAATCTGTTGAATATAATATTACTTCAGACTCCTTGCATCAATGGCTTAGAGATTCAAGGAGTCATCAAAATGTAAAAAATAAACAAGACTCAGCAATTAGTCAAGTTTCAAACACAAAATAATGGAAAATTCCAGAGGAAAGTAGTAGTCCAAATGGCAGATATCAAATTACACAGTTCAATGAACTTTGGCAATCCACTTTATATGTTTTCATAAATGAAATAAAGGAAACAATTCATGATGTAGTATATATAGATGTAAATGATACAAGATGAAAGGACTGGTAATTCTTCGAAGTGAAAGATGATAGTGTACCATACTCAAACTAAGGTGAGGCAACCAGTGCATATAAAGGTTTCTTGAATTGTCAATTTGCATCATCATGTGTAATACAGTCCGTATTCACTGGAAATGATGCTTACTCACAGGTATAGTCAGCATACAATACTCACAATCAGTGAGGCAGCCAGTACATAGAAAGGTTTCTTTAACACATGTAATAATACAACCAGTATTCACGCTAAACAATGCCTAGTCACTAGTATAGCCAGTGTACTATACCAGGGGCGAATTGGCAATAGAAGCCACAGGGAAGGTTCCCGTTGGGCCAGCAAACCTGTGGTACTGCCTGTGGCTGGGAGAGGTAGAGAGTGACCAACTGGTATTGTGGGTGTGATAGGTGGTAGAGGGTACCATGATGCTGCCATTGTGTTAGGGGGTAGAAGGTGGCAGGCTGGCGATGTAGGCATGTAAGGGGATCACTTTTGAAATTTTCCAGGGACACTTTAAATTCCCAACCCACCCATGACAACTGCAGTAAAAGACTCAAGAAGAGTTGCAACTGTGTCCAACTCAGAATCAAGCTCTATGAGAAGTGATTTTGCCACCCTTCAATAGACCTCCACCCCTAAACAGACCCCGCCTTTATGAGGACTGCTTCCAGAAATTAGCTGGGCTGGTTTTCCATCCCAATCTGCACCTGCACCATACTCACAATCAGTGAGGCTGTTTTGCTCCTATAACAGTTTATTTGAGGAACACACAGATATCCCTATATGACACCTATCTGTTATAGCCAATATGCAGATAAAAGGGATACATAGAAAAACAACTTGGTTTCTTAGTGAAAACAACAATGTGCTTCTTTGTACTGTCCTAAATGTAATAGTAATTTAAGTGTAATTCTCATCTAAAGTACTTTTAACGATAAACACATTACCAGTTGACAGTTACATTTTGTAGAAACTCTTGGCTAACTTTTTGTGTTCTTGGAATTAGTAATACAACACAGGCATTTGTAAATGAGATTACATTGGGACTGATGCAGACAAAGAAATTTGTAGACAGATTTCCTTTCATTGATTTAAGATTAAATCTAAGCAGGAGTGGATTGTATAGATAATGTTCTGTTCTGTAATGTTTACTCTACTAGGCAGGATGGCATGTCTAAGAAAAAGACTTGTGGCAGTTACCTTCATTCAAATGGAATAAATGTTGGGTGTGTTTTTGGAAGTGATGAGTTTCAGCTTTTATCCGACTTGTTTTTTTGTGTTACTGGAATTCCTGATATGGATCCGATAAGACCGTCATACTTTGTCTTCCAGCTTCAAAATCTAGGTAAGTCATCGACGTATCAAAACTAGAAGCACAGAAAGATACATATATAGATATCTCAGTATAGTAGTAGACAACGGGGGGTATTCAGTCTGGGATTCTGGCTTTCGGGACTTCACGTATCTTTGAAGCGCCAAGTTTGGTTTTGCTGTGTAAATGATTTCTACTATAATATAAATGAGAACTCCCACTTTCTGGTTCTCTATTACATTCCTGCCATCATTAGAATTAAACTTGTTCCACTTAAAGAATAGGAGAAGTGAAAGTGATTAAATAAAAGAGATGAGCAGTCCGGTTTTAACTGTGTTCTTTTCACCAATTTAGTGCAAGTACAGATTGGAAAACGTCATCTTATTGGCCATCCCAATCACATGAGAGAATCCAATGCAATTACATTTTCAGACTCTAACGTAACTGAGTATAAAGCGAATGACTCAGTAAGTAACAAGACATTGGTTCCCCTGGCACACTGAATAGTTTTAGCAACCAATCTTGAACACTACATGATAATAGAATTCAGAGATATTGGTTACATATACCTGCGCAGGTGTATGATATGCCCCCAAGCCGCGTCAAGGCTTCTCTGTATATTGGGGGAAGCCAATATACAGAGAAGCCTTGACGCGGCTTGGGGGCATATCATACACCTGCGCAGGTATATGTAACCAATATCTCTGAATTCTATTATCATGTAGTGTTCAAGATTGGTTGCTAAAACTATTCAGTGTGCCGGGGGAACCAAATGTCTTGTTACTTACTAAGTATTAACCCCTCCCTTGCATGCACCTGAAAAGTTTTACTGAACTAATTTGAGCATCTACCACTATCTGTATGTAAAGCGAATGACTCACTTACAATAAACAAAAGGCACATTTACATAATTGCTTCCTCATTTATCGGCCAAAGCAAGAACAAAATAATTATTAAACTATCTCCATCAATTCCTCCAACAAAGGAATGTTCTTTTCCTCTAGAAATGGCCCGCTACAGTATGTTGCTACACATTTAATAGAAATGTGACATATTCAAAATACACCGTAAACAAAATATCAAATTCTTGCCTGGCAGTTTAAATAAATGTATTTGTATGATAACTTTTTTGTGTTGTACTTAATTTGTGTTCATGGACTAGATTCAATTTCCGTGTATATTCCAAGACTTATGTGGTCTAATGGAATGTTTTAGTAACATTAAGCTGTTTAAACAAAACGACTAACATGAAGTTCTTCCCCTATTAATCTAATAGGTAAACCTGGAATTCCCGAAGATCTAAACATCAACAAGACCTTGAATAATGAATTAATCATGCACTGGAAGCCACCCAAGGGAAAAATCAAATCACATTGTTTGAAATATGAGAATTAGTATAAAGACCAAGCAGAAACATGGAAGGTTTGTATTATATATTTTTTTGTTTCAGAATTGTACACATTTTAAAATCTACTGCATGATTTTAAAACTCTATTGTTAATCCATATGAAATATGTTCTTTATAAAAGATACAGATGGAGTGGGAGACATCTTTGCAGGGGATGGCGGAAGAGTCGCCATCCACCATCCCCCGCCAGCCACCATAAGGGGACGCACGCGCATGAGATGCGCCTGCGTCCCCTTACAACAGGGCTCCTCCCGGGTCCCCGCAGCCTCACCGACGGTCGCCCCGGGTCCTCGCCGCCTTGCCGCACCCCCCCCTAACCCTGTCCGTCTCCCTGAAGCGGTTCCCGTCCCCCCGCCAACGGGAAACTGGGACACACGTGCGTGTGAGACGCACATGCGTCTCAGTCTCTATCGCCGGTGCTCGCCAGTGCAAGGGATCTGGCGAGCGCCGGCCAAAGATGTCTCCCGCTCCATCTGTATGTTCTAGGTCTGTATATTACAGGTTCAGTATCCCTTATCCAAAATGTTTGTGACCACAAGCATTTTGGATAAGGGATTATTCTGGATTTTGTAATATTTTGTTTTTTAAATACTCACCTGGTCTCTGCCGGTCCCTGGACATCTACGGCATCCAAGGCGGCCATCGGG
Organism: Crinia signifera; assembly: GCF_055691185.1. Taxonomy (NCBI): domain Eukaryota; kingdom Metazoa; phylum Chordata; class Amphibia; order Anura; family Myobatrachidae; genus Crinia; species Crinia signifera. The sequence goes on from NC_139225.1 coordinate 119,997,200, forward strand.
TTCGCCTTGAGAGGTATTGTCGGATCCCTAGAATGCATGGCGCGGTTGACTTCATGATGTCACCGATGCACCCAACAAATGCATCCTTGGGATTTCCCTCTAACGACGAACACGATGGCTGGCGTGGATGCCATGGATGTTGGGGGACAGCCCTCCTACAGTTTTGTGAATATTTCGGTTTTCGGATATACAGATACACAACCTGTAATTAATTATTGTCAGGTACATATTTGTCCTCATACTGCATATCATTGTTACAGTCTTGCCAAACAGTCCCTGATGCATATTCTCTGTAAAGCTCTGCAAAATATGTGTGCGCTATGTAAGAAACTGTTAATAAATAATGTAATGGATGATATCACATTGCGGGTTTAATAATTATTTACACAAATTTTAATAAATGAGCCACTATAGGTTATGTAGCAAACAAAGCAACTATTCCTTTTGAATTATATTGTTTGACAATTGTATGATAATTCTTCTATTCAAGCGGCAACACTTTTAAAATTCCCATCTAAACCAGCAGATCTGACATGAAATCTCTGTGACAGTTAACAGTTGTCTGTACATTATAGAGCATCACTATGTCTGTCACTAAGTTAAATCTTTCAGCTTCCAGAATGTAAAGTTTGCATTTTAAAACCTTTTTATTTTTCATTTGAAGATTTTATGAATTTTTTGTATTGCTCATTTCTGTACAATTTTATATTTAAACTCCTTTGACCTGTGACCTTACTTTTCTATAAAACAGTTTTTTTCAGTATTTCCTTCTTCCAATGATTTGAATTTTAGTTCATTTATCTCCATGGATTAACTGTGTAAAATGAACAGGTGCGTTCTATTCCAGTGAATAGACACTGCCATTTTCTAGACGGTGACAGTGGTATTTTTAAAATGCCCTAGGAACATACAGTGACGCTGTCCCATTTATAGGAAGGGAGAGCACTTCAATATGTAATGATGAGACGGTCATTGCAACCATTCTTTTCCATAAAAGCCAAAGCTGAAAAAAGAGGGATGTTCCAGCTATACTAAACACAAAAACACAATTCTATTTCAACTACAACAAGCCTAACCAATTGACTAAACAGCCACACTCATCATTGCTGCAGTCCTGGCCGGTCGTGCCTGTTTGTTACGTCAATATTGCACCTGCTGCAAAATCATTGCTCAATGAGTTTTTATAAGTGGTGATGGGTTTGAACCAATCACCACGTGACACTAGGCAGCGATGATCTGTACTAAACCAGCCAATCAACTTCTAACTGCCATGTTACAGGCTGTGTTTGACAAATGAAAGGTAGGAGCTGATTGGTTAGGCTTAGTACATCTTCACCTACACTTTATTTCCAGTGTCTGCTCACTCACCAACTAGACATATTCAATGCCTTCTGTCACTCATATATTCTATGTTTGTATAGCTCATATTCAGTATTTGGAGTATTCACGTCGTCTTGGTTATACAGTATTTTGTTTAGGTAATTTAAGTTTATCTAATGTTGTTTTCTCTCACGCCGCTTCTCACTTTGTTCTAGACCCTCACAGAGCAGAGAGAAACCACATGTATCATTAACAAGTCTAATATTTGTTTACGTGTCCGGGGAAAAACCAACAGATACTGTGCAGATGATGGATATTGGGGTGACTGGAGCTCCGACATATGTCATAAAGGTAAAGTACAAACAGTGAATTAATTTACAGGCCACTATCAAAATTGCTGGGAACACGTTATATTCATGGGTACAGAGCTCTTTAAAATATTCATGCTATCTATTTTGTGCTAAATATATATTACAGAATTATCTACATTTCTACTAAATTACAGTCTCATGGTCAGTTTGAAGTAAACATATTTTTCAACTGTTTCTTTGTGCAAAATGTATCTTATTGCACTGCGAGTATTTACCAAAATTCAGCGCACATGCCAAAAGGCTGCATCTGATTGGCTGAATGCATGTAAAATGCCTCCCAAATAATGAGCCTTCAGTTTGCAGTAAGAAAACATGTTCTCTAGTCAACTTGTAAAGGGGAAGCCTGCTGATCTAGTTATCATTCTCTACTTACAAAGGGTCCTCTCCTGATACCGCATTTCAGGACTCCTCACCCAGCACCTATCTCCCAGCACAGCACCCATAACCTCTCACCCAGCTCCCCAACCATCAGTCCTCACCCAGCACCCCTCACCCAGCAACACAAAAAACAGCAGCATAAACAGCAGAAGCTAGAGATTTCATTGCTGGGATCTCCTCAGCTTAGCTGACAACAGCACTGTGAATGTCTGAAAGGACTTGTTGGTCTCCTTTGTCTGGGAGAACTTTAAACACATTACACATTCTGTATAGAAGAACGTGCAACAAAATCCCTCTTGACATTAAAACATGTTTGTCCCATCATTAAAATAAAATACAATACTGAATGGTAATGGTAATGGTAAACGTCTTGCTCCTATATGGCTGGTGTTTAAAACTATCTAACAACGGAATCAGATTTTAACCATTGGCTAACTGTATTTCTCTTGCAGAGCCTCCTTCCAGGCCCAGGGACATGTGGCTCTACTCTGTTGGAGCCATCATTGTTATGGTGCTATGCTTTCTATGTGTAGCTGCCACTATAGTGGTAGCCAGAAAGAGAAAGTGAGTGTCTAGAAAGCCAATTTCATCATTCACAGCCTTTTACAAATACACTTGTGTCAATTCTGTAATGCTGCTTTGGTACCAATGGTGGAGAATGTTAATTTCAACCTGTTGTTAAAATTAAATTCTTATTAGATATATAACTTTTAACTTTATTTAGCAATTTGCTAGTGAGTGTGAGAACAACGCCAAATACCAACTGATAAGTGAGACTACATTAAGGAAATAACATGTTCTAGTCCCTGGTTCCTCCTAGATTTGGGACTGTTATTTTAGAAGAGCATTCCCAGATCTCATGAAATGGGCAGCGGCAGCTTTCACTGTAATGGTGGAAATGTATCAAACCTTGTAAAGATTGGAGGAGTTGCTTCTTGCAGCCAATTAGCTTCTAGATAGCATTTATAAAGAACCTTCTATAAAACGATAAGCAAAAGCTGATAGATTCATCTCCCCTAAACAGGGCTGTCTTACAGCACTGTAGGCTTTGGACAAATCAATGCACTGGACACCCTACTCATCCATTCAAGGGAACCAATGAAAAACATAGTAACATGCCCCTCCTGCAGACCTGCACCGTCTCCCCACATGCTTATAGACAGTGAATAGCTGTCAGTACTCTGATTGGTGAATTGGTAGCTAGATTCAGCCAATACCAATCAGCATGTTGACAGCAATTCACTGTCTGGCTGCAGCAGTGACCACTGACCACCCCCTGCTTGAGTGCCACTAGAATTGTGGGGCCCTGAGTATCTACACTGTGTGCCTAAATGTTAAGATGCCCCTATCCCTAAGGCATTTAACTATAGCAGTTCAGGTGGCAGGAAACGCTGCTTAAGATGCTCTAATGGGGCCTACACACATGCCGATTTTGTGCCATTTTCTAAGCGATTTAGCAAGGTCGCTTAGAAACTAAGCATACATCGGTGTGTGTATGGGGGCTAAACCGATATAGATGCGCGGCCCCGCGCGTCTAAATCGCATTAAGATGAAGAATGAGCATGTCCCATCAATCTAGCAAAATCGTTTAGCAAGACCCTGCATATCGGGCGCCTTTTGTGTGGTGTCTTTTTTTTGTGCTCAAGTGACCACCGATTTTGCTCATCTGGACACTCCCTGAGCCCAAGAAGAATCTGGCATGCTTAAATCGCTAAGCAGAATCGCTGAGGCATATCGTTGACACATTTTGCACGTTCTAAGCAATATAGATGATTTTGTGCTCAAAGGAAATCTGCTATGCTAAATCTGGCATGCTATATCTCTGGCCAAAATCGGGATGTGTGTAGGCCCTATAAGACTTTGTTTTTTATCCGAGTCACATGTATGTCTGCCGTTACAGTCTGAAAACTAACATATGGGGCTTCTGTCAATTTTTCCATGTTGGCAGTTAAAGATAAAAATAGTCCATTTGTCAATATATTCTACCCGGGGCAAACTCCCCTTGTGGCACCTGTTACCTTCTGCTCCAACCATTTACAGGTAGAGTTAAACTCCATCATTTTTTAGACTAAGAAGTTGATTTACTTTATTTGGTTCTATTGAAGATGGGAAGTTGCCAGTAGCAACCAAGCAGAATCTAATTCTTATTTATTTAGCACCATCTAGAAGATAAAATATATAATCTGATTGGTTGCCCATAGCAACATCCCATATTCAATAGAACTCCCAACTTAATACATAAACCCCAGAGTATCCCAGCTATCAATAGCATATAAAATAGGGAACTGATGCAGAACCTTGAATGCCAACATTCTAATAGACAGTTTTGGTCTGAAAATGACAATATGATGACAATATATAACAAAGTTACTGGGTACTTATGTAGTAACTGGGCTGCCGATTTTGAAATCGGGTCCATCGCATCGCATCGCACCCGACCATATCGCATGCGATGCGATGCGATGCGATGCGATGGACCCGTTTTTTCCATAGGATTCAATGTTAAAATGGACTGAGTCCATTTTAACATGGAATTCAATGGGAAAAGGGGTCCTTTTCATACCCCTACTATCCAAGTGGGCATGGAGTTGGATATAAACCTGTGGCGAGCGTAGCGAGCCACCGAGCCCGAAGCGTGGCGAGCGTAGCGAGCCCCGCGAGGGGACACAGAATACCGTCCCCTCGCGGGGCTCGCTTCGCTCGCCACGCTTCGGGCTCGGTGGCTCGCTACGCTCGCCACAGGTTTATATCCAACTCCATGCCCACTTGGATAGTAGGGGTATGAAAAGGACCCCTTTTCCCATTGAATTCCATGTTAAAATGGACTCAGTCCATTTTAACATTGAATCCTATGGAAAAATCGGGTCATCGCATCGCATCGCATGGTCGTATGCGATGCGATGCGATATCGCATCGCATCGCATCTGATTGTATGCCTTAACTTAAGGCATACAATCAAAAAATCGGCAGCCCAGATACTACATAAGTACCAGTTACTGTCCTGATGCCTTCCAAAACACAGGTCCATACAATCTATTATTTATGTCTGTGTGCCATCTTATAAAGTATGTATGTATGTATGTATGTATATAAGTATGTGTGTCATTGCTTAAGATTTTATATTGGTTTGAACATGGAACGTTTTCTAAATGAAGCTCTTTTGTTATTTCAGATACTGGTCAATGCGTTTCCAACACAAGGCCAAAGAGCTGGTCTATGAAATTGATCATGGGTCTGGTCTTAAATACTGATACTGAATAAATAACTTCAACAAGGCATCAAACAAGGAAGAGTCCGTAGATGAGTGATTACATACTGCACAGATAATGACAACTTTGGTATAAAATGGACAAACTGCTGTACCGCGTTTTGTGTATCAAGAACTACCGTCACTGCAAAATAGCACAATAGATGTCAGTTCTAGAAGTGGTCAATTCTTGGGTTATCACTGCTGACTATCATCACTTTTTGCTGGAAGCCTGCTATTTTATCGACTGCTACACATTTTCTGGAGGTGGACAATGAATGATGATACAAAACAAAGCAAGCTTAGTTATACAGATGCCGGATAATCCTGAATCAGATATCTCTACTGACCTATTGTAGAAAATTCAAGAGACCTCCTCTGGAAATGTTGTGGGTTATCTTAGACTCCTAGGACAGTAGGCCACCCTTCGGAAACCCAACGCACTTCTTAAGCTAGTGTCCATGATGAAGCGTTTTGCATTGCCCCCCACACAAGCCACCTGCTTGTTCCTCTTCTGTGAAAACTCGGGGATGCACACACTATAAAAATTTAGCAGCAGCTACTGCCTACTTGTAGGAAGGGCTGGTGCTAGCCTTGTCTGGACTGGAAGAGGAGGAGAGGAGACGTGTCCAGACACCTGCGCAATGGATATCTGTCATTCACCAGGACTAACACATATTGTAATGGGACGCATATGTGCAAATTAGTAGCTTCTATGGACTGAACTAGCTGCAGCCCATAGAAGCTGGGTGGGGCTGTCCGAAAGGAAGGGAGTGGCATCCTCCTGTGAGCACGCACTTTGTGAATCACAGCCTGGCTTGGCAGTCTTACTCCCAATGGATCTGTCAGAAAGTCACTGGCATTAACAGAAATCTAACTCTTCATGTTACATTTGCACCACCTGTAATGCACATGGTTTTGCCCATTTTAAGAACAAATTTGTCCTGTGATGAGATCTGAACTACGCCTATGTGTAAAATATATAATGGGCGAAATTTACTAAGATTTGGGGCAATATTTCGGTCCTTTAATTAGACTGTTTTCAAGCTCAAAGAAGCAAACAAACAAGTGTACATGAATACCTTTTACCAGCACCGTGGCCGCCAGCTTCCCCGCCGCATGTCCGGGTCCGATGACGTCACTGCCCAGCGACTCATGCCCTCCGGTGTGCACGAACAGGGCTAGGGTTGCTAGGCGACCCGTGCCAACAAAAACAAAACAGCGTGTTAAATTAAAAAATAACATGCAGCAACACTTCAACCAAGAATAAATCATACTGCCTAAAGCATGGAGACAGTAGTAATGTATACATGCAATCAACATGGTATTGTAATTCAAAAGCAAAAAATAGTGCTGTCAATATAACGATAAACAGTTAGATAATACATTTAAAACAGCTCTGAGCCCCTGGGTATCAGCATATCTCATAGAAAAGGAGAAATCTATTGATGGGGATCCAACTAGTCTGAATCATGATTCGCTGCCTTATACTACTATCATGCTGGAATGCTAAGTATAATTGTTTTATGCCTGTTGGGTGTTGATTCTGATATGACCATGATTGGTCTTTTTTGCTGTCTATGGACAATAAATATGTATTTTTTTGCATATTTTTTACTGGTGCTGGTTTATCCCATTTAGTGGGAACTGTGAGCATATCTATTTGGACCTGGCACGGTCATCTTTACTCAAGTGAAGCTGGTGCGATATTTTATACTACATATATATATATATATATATATATATATATATATATATATATATATAGAGAGAGAGAGACGAAAAAAAGGACGCACTCTCCAGGTTTTTTAAATGCAAGATAAAATCAGCTGTGTATTTGATAAATCATCAGGAATAAAGTATCATGGTATACTCAACGTTACGTAGCGTTTCAGTCCATCTAGGGACCTTCATCAGGAGCTGATCAACATGGGCATCCAATAATAAGGCACAGCATAGACCACACAGCAGGTTCCTACAGTGTGGTCTATGCTGTGCCTTATTATTGGATGCCCATGTTGATCAGCTCCTGATGAAGGTCCCTAGATGGACTGAAACGCTACGTAACATTGAGTATACCATGATACTTTATTCCTGATGATTTATCAAATACACAGCTGATTTTATCTTGCATTTAAAAAACCTGGAGAGTGCGTCCTTTTTTTCGTCTATACATACGAATTTGCTTGCCAATTCTGGATGACACCCTAGGAGTTGCATTATGGTGGATGGAGTGCGATCTTGTACTACACAATATATATATATAATTTTAACGTAAATATGTAATATCGTTTTCCGTGCAACAATTTTGTATTTTTAAATAAAGACAACATTTTAAAATACAAATCCTGCTATTTCATTTATATGGTCATATTCTTATTTCTTAAGCAGCAATGCATGTGGGGGCATAATTCCTAAAAAAGCGAGTACTATACATATTGTACAGGAACATTTGTGCATAGGCACCAATAGCAAAAATGGATGAAAAGACATACAGTAAAATTCCCCTCATATCTCTCTGTACACTTTGTTGCGTTTCTCTTTGCCAGAGGCAGATTTAGACCACATGTGTTCCTAAGCAAGACGTCAATATGGGGCCCCCTTTCCTTCCTCATTGTGTGCTGCCCCCTGCCCAGCCACCCCCCCACTAAGTGTATGGCCCCCAAATCTGCCCCCCTTCCAATCCAATAGTAGCAGGCCGAGGGTAATTGTGCTAGTGTACTTAAAATCACCACTAGGCATTAGCAGGCAAAGTCATTTGGAACCCGGTAGCTTTCTAATCAATGATAGGCTGCCAGCAGTATACAACCAGCCCCATGCTCTGCCTTTCCAGCGGAGCTCAATGTTCATCAGAAATTCTGCCCAGCTCCATGATTCATCTCTATTGATGGGCCCTCAGGAACTGATGTGCTCTATGCAGATGCTTTGGATGCCTAGAGGTAAACCTGTTACTGTCCTGTACACATCCTCAGTTCTGTCTGTCTCTGGCAATCAGAAATGCTCACAAGATATTCTGTTTGAGCACGTGTCACAATTAACGACTCTAAAGACATTATCAAAGTTTAAATAATATTTTTGAGGAAACTGCAGTAGATTTTGCGGTACTTTTGTATTATCAGGGCGCCCATCGCATCGCATACCACTAATTAAGGTATGCAATGGGATGCGATGGGACCCAATTTACAGGCGCACAGACCCACACTGTGCGATTAAATATCGCATACCATTAGAAATGGCATGCAATGCGATATTAAATTGTACAGACACCCTGATGGGTGATTACTATGTTAAATGCACCCCCATTGTTAACGCCACCCCCACTATCAATGGCCACACGAAGCGTGGCGAGCGCAGAGAGCCCGTGAGGGGCGGCGGTAAGCATACCCCCACTATACACATCGGCGTGGAGTTGATTTTAGATAGTGTGGCGAGCGCAGCGAGCCACCGAGCCCGAAGCGTGGCGAGCACAGCTCGCCCCGCGATGGGATGCGGATTACATGTGTAGTAATCCGCGTCCCCTCTAGGGGCTCGCTGCGCTCGCCACGCTTGTAACAATGGGGGTGCATTTAAGTATTAATCACCAATCAGGGTGCCTGTACAATTAAAAATCGGGTCCAATCGAATGCGATCGCATGCAATCGGATCGCATGCGATGCAACGAAAACTATGTTGTACGATGGAAATCTTGTCTGCCCTGATAATACACAAGTACCGATTTTGCCTGTCAGTTTTGTGTAGACCCAATGTTTTAGTTTTGATTTTAATGAATAATCGTGTCCTGGTTTTGACAAAACCCCATTTTGGTTCCAAATTTGTATTACTGGGCTGGTTTAAAATCTTTAAAATAAAATGGAAAATCATTGATAAAATGTGATTAAATAAAAGCTAATATCAACATGTAATTTTTGCAATCCAAAATCTGAAATTTGAATTCCAAATCATAGGGAAAAAAAGGGTCTCAGTTCACTTGGATTTCCTCTGGATTTAGTTTGAAACTACAAAATCTGGGTGGATCGCGATTTCTGGATAACCGAATAACATATCTCTTTGTAGGTAGAAATCATGTGTAGTGCACATACAGTATAACATTAGATTGGGCTCATAACGTCATCATTTTAGGAATATGTGTATTATATACTGCTCATGTGATTTATAAATTTGGATTTGAGAATGAGTAAACTGGATAATGGGCCTGGTTTAGTGTAGAGCGCATATAAATGACTCAGCATATGCGATCCATAGCAATGTAAATGAAGGAGGAGGCGCACACAGGGCCGGAGCTACCATTAGGCAGCTCCAGGCATTTGCCTAGGGCGGTACCCTCTGGAGGGTGGCACCGCACGCTGCCGATGAATATTTATTTTGCTACTGTATGTACTTTTGCTACTGTGCCTTCCTCTCCCGCACATCCGCCCCCTCTGATTATCCTCCCTCCCGGCACCAGAAGAGTCCCGCGATTCGCCGGTACTCACATGCCGGCTGCAGCAACCATCTCCTCCAGCTTGAGGAAGGCCAGTGGAGCCGAAACGCGTTGCTTATATGCAGGACTGATATTCTCCAGACACCCTGAGACTCATTAAGTGACTTTGCCCCAGCAGAGATCCAGAACCAACAAGCGCACTTCACTGTGGAACTGTGGAACCAGGCGCCCGAAGTCTCGTGGGAGCCGAGACCCGGAAGTGACCGGAGAACACGCTGTGACACGCTCACACACGGAAGAGGAGAAGGGAAGCTCCGGGGACCTAACAGGAGACTGGGACATCCCCACCAGCAGCCGCACCCGATCCCCAGCCAAACCGTGAGTCACACTGCAGAGCGAACTGCGATGCGGGACGCCGCTAGCAGTTCATCCACATCAGACAATTGACTTACCAAGACCCCATCACCCAGACTCCATTCCTTACACAAATCACCAAGAGAGACCCTAGGTCCTAATTCAGGACCTACGGGAGCCAAAGAAGTCTAATATAGACTATCTTAAAACCCGTTTGGGAACCTCAATTGGTGACACTTGTTAAAGGAATTCCCCACTCTGGGGACCCCCTACAGGTGTAATCAAAACACCATTTAATACCTACATAGGTACCCATTTACCCCTAGGGTAATTTAGGCTCCCAATCCCAATATCCCCATAACACCAGAGTCTGGTGCAGAAGCAACACTTAAATAAACCTACATTCATTTTACCTATCCACTTCTCAATTTTCATTCTTTTCACATCAACACAACCCAGAGCATCAACACAAACAGGATAGCGCTGTCTCACCCCAAAATATTCTTCATTTCAACTAAAAAAGGGACTGGGATACCCTTAATGGGACCAGCAGCACCTGTAACTAGTTTAGCATAACATACAAGCCGAGCGCAGTTGTGTAAATTTTCTCCATAGAACCATCTCCTCCAGACTTCCTCCCCCCGCCCCATACCCCGTCCCTCTCACATTAACTGGCGCAGCTGCATGAGGTGTCACGCCGCTCATACCGCTGACCGGCTCTTTCCTGTGTCCTGCTGCTGATGCCGCCGGTGCAGAGGAGGAGTAGTAGAAGCCTGCCCGGCGCCCATCAAGGTGGCTGTGAGACTACAGTCTCCCGTCAGCGCTGGGCTCAGGTTTTTCCCAAGCGCAGAGAAACCGTTTGCAGCCCGGCCATGGTACGGACCCTCCAGGAAGCATATACTTCCCGGCTGTGGTGAGTCCCCTCCTTCGTGGCACCGGAGCCAGTTATTTCATATAGTGCTGCCGGCTGACTTGGACATATACTGTAGATAGAGATATCTATATGTCCAAGTATATATCTAAGTATCTATATGTGTGTATAATATAACACTAACGGGGGGGGGGTTTGCGGACAATTTGCCTAGGGTGCCAAGAAACCTTGCACCGGCCCTGGGCGCATACCACCCACTGCCTGCATTTGCTAACAAAGACTGTAATGCTATTGTAGAGGAACATTGCCACTGATGTGTTAACAGGTGACCCCGGTCATCTGACCCATAAAATCCTAGGGTGAGTCAGCTCACTGGTGCTTGGAGATGACAGCATGCTCAAGTACCAGCAGAGGGAAGACACAGCCCTAACCCAGGATCAGCATGTGGTGTGACTGGAGTTTTAATCCTTTGTGACATGGCTGTGAATATGGCTTGAAACCATGTTCATTTATACACATACACTTTGGCAGTGCCGGCGCCACCACTAGGCAGCTCTAGGCATTTGCCTAGGGTGCCGGCCACTGGAGGGCGGTACTGAGCCGCCAAGGAGAGTATGGTACCTCTCCTCGGCAGCTCACTACCGCAGAGGTAGCATAGAAAACACACCCCTGTACACTGGGGGTGCGGGCGCCCGCCGCAGTATTGCCCGCACCCCCCGAGCCCCCCCCCCGGAGCGCGTGTAGGGATGATGCGGGAGCCGGTCAACATGAAGGCTGAAGCAGGAAGTCACGTCCTGGGAACGCAGCAGAGGTACCCGGCGGGAGAGGAGGATGTCCGCAGGTAGCGGTGAGGCGTGTACGGCGGTTGGCGGGATGTGGAGGCTGGGTCAGCGGGCATCAGGCACCTGACACCCCCCCAAACCCCGCCGCTGCAGTATCGTGTGCCGCGTGTAGTGCGCATTGAGCTGAAACCCCCCCCCCCCCAGAGAGGGCAGAGGGGGAAAGGGGGGGGGGGCGGAGGGGGATTGCCTGGGGCGCAGAGAGGGTTTGCACCGGCCCTGCACTTTGGTGGTTATTCAGGTTTCGTTTGCATGTGAATTTGCACTTTTTTAGCTCTGTACGAATGCATTTCGTCCGCAGTGCACATGTACACGCTCCTACCCTTGCGAACAGAAATACGCTGGTGAACAAGCACTACCAATGTAGGCGTGATGTGGGTGTTCCTGTGGGCGTGACCTGAAAAGTGGGCAAAAATGGGTGGAAACTGGGGCGTACACAAGATTGTTTCCCACAAGTGCTGGGTGGTGGCTTCGCAGCACTGTGCTCAAAATCATTCTTAAGATAAAAGTGACTCTCAGGTCTCGCAGGACTGGAGCTTAATGGACCAACATTTACAACACCCATCAGCACGCACAATAGTTAAAATACATGGTCTCATAGTTGGTAGCAAACACAACCATGATGGTGTGCTGACATTACACACATCTGTGATCTCATGTATTTATACACCAGTGTTGTGTTTAAAATCATGTGACTGTTTAATACAGTAACATGTTGGTTTTATTTGAAGACATTATTTGACTATGCAACTCAATGTCGACATCCATCAATGTCGACATCCATCAATGTCGACATCCATCAATGTTGATTGTTTCAATCCTACACATGTGTTTACTGATCTAAAAAATGATAACAGCATTATTTCATTAGCCTACAAAGCTCACCATTACTACATATTTGTAATTGTTAGTTGACAGTGCGGTCACGTCCTCTTGTGTGCTAACATATCCCCTAGGTTTTGCAATTGTAAAATGCTGTAGTGTGACAACTGTAGGGCCTGATAGAGGAGGAAGATTATACGGATTATAATTTACGGATTATAGAGTGTCCACTGGATGTGGTTGGATGTGGTTGACCAATACCTTGTCTACAGTATGTCGACATGTACTGGTCTGTGTGGAAATTTGTTTTAAAAAAATCCTCACATGATTATTTGGGATTTGTATACAAATTTTTTATTGGTTAATTTCTTAATGGGTCATAATTTGTCCCAAAAAATGTGGATGCAGTGTTAAAATGTTAAATACAAAAATGACACATTTCCTTAACACACACACTATTACATATAATTTAAAATCTGTTGTGAAAACATTGGACATTGCACATATTTTTAAACAATACCACACATTGAATTGATTGGTGATGACGACCACACCATTGTGACATATTAAATAAGAAATGTAGTTTTTAACTGGATTTCTCAACAATGGGTTATCTAGTAAGAGTCACATTTGACCTAAATGTATACTTCTAGTTAATTGGACATTATTTGACATGTATTTCGTTTAAATTGCAATATCATTCAGTGTGGTTTTTCATTGCATCATAATATCTGAGGCATATCCTGTACTGTGTAAATGTACACATAACATAAAGTATGTGTGCACACTGTATATAGACATGCAGAAACATGCATGTAGCTAGGCACTTATATACATGCATATATATATATAAGTGTGATGTTGTCAGACTGCGTGCAGGTGTGTGCCCTGTACCTGGTGTTCCTCTTCTCCTTTCGGCACAGCTTGGCTGCGACCTGCCTGCTTCCCTTGCCTGCAATTCAGAGGGCGGAGGGACAAAGGCACCCCAGGGAGACAATACCCCAAACAACCCCACAGAATGGTCACCACACGTTGGGACGGTGATCAAAGGTTTTATTTATCCACAAAGAGGTTAGTGGATCACCGCTATGAAAAACAATGCAGCAATTCAATGACAAAGAAACATAATTGTGATCAAAAGAACCAGTACAGTTGGTAGTCTATGAACAAAGATTCTAAAGAAAGTTTCACCTGTGTGATATTGTGCGCAATGGGGTCACTGTGGCACCATAGGCCGCACCTCGCACAATACCCTGCCGTAGGGCAATACACTGTTTCAACAAATAAATTCACGTGCAGATGTAAAGGTAATCAAAGATCTTATAAGGGGAATATCGTGCGCGATGGGGCTGCCCGTGACACTGACAGGCCGCAATTCACACGATACACTATATCAACAGTATCACTATGCAGTTAGGCTACCCTGCAAATAATTCCAACCTTAAAATCAACAGACTTGCAATTACATTTGAATGAATGTCAGAAATATGCAATTGGTCATAACTCATATTAATAACATTAAGTATCCAGGCACTAAAGCATGAGTCCCTGAGCTGCAGTTCAATTGTTAGTCCTAGGTACCTTTTGGCCTAGGTGCACCGTACTTGCAATAAATCTAATGCGAGATTTGTAATCCAGGGTACTGGTGTCCTGCGCTCTCTGACACTGTGCTGGTACTTAAGATAGATCACAAAAGGGAAGGTCCCCTTAGGCAATACTGGCTGAACTGTGGTCCAATACAACAAATAGGGGTTCAGTGTTTTCTGGGGGGGTAGTGGCAGCTTGCGGTTTAGCTAGAGAGCCCTCTCCCTAGGGCTACTGTCACGGGGAAGAACTGTCAATATGGTGGAGGTGACGGCAGCCTGGCACAAACGGCTGGTAATATGGCCTAAGATGGCGCCTGAGTGTGGTGGTGTCAATGGGGTTAATAAGCCTGTAGCAAGCGGGAGTGGGGCAGTGACAGGGTACCTGAGCCTCTGGTTCTGTTGCTGGCTCCTGCCAGTCACCGATCACTGATGCTGGCCTTAGTTCTGGGGTCACTGGTGCTTCTCTCCTTCTCGCTTGGTGTGGCGTTCTCACGCCATGGTCACGCTGCTGTTCCGGTTCTCTCTCCCTTCCTCCCGAGCGGCTCCTGTCACTCACCGCCGGGGCTCTGGTATATGGTGCAGCGTTTGAGTCATGCGCTTCTGCGCACCCGGGACCTGTCCGCGGCTCCCTCTCTGTGACGGCGCCATCCCACTGCTGCGCTGCTGCAATATAGAAATTTACAGCTCTAGTGCTCAGACTAAACAACACTGCACTGCTACCGGCAGCAGCAGTGATACAAACACTCTAACACTCCTCGGAGACAGCATTGACTAAATTGGTGAATGATCTGGTAACTGCTAAGTCTAAAGGCCATTACTCACTACTAATTCTTCTACATCTTTCTGCTGCGCTTGACACTGTGGATCACACTCTTCTGTGACAAACACTGCACTCCCTAGGTCTTAATAATACAGCCCTTTCCTGTTTCTCATCTTACCTATCTGATCGCTTTTTCAGTGTTGGCTTCTCTGACTCTACCTCCTCTTCCGTACCTCTGTCAGTTGGAGTTCCACAAGGCTCAGTCTTAGGTCCTCTGCTTTTCTCAATCTATACCTCATCTCTTGCAGTGGTGTAACTATAGTCCGCAGCCCCTGCGGTGGCGGGGATGCGCTGAGAGGGTGTGCGTGCCGGGGGGCTGTGGGACTATAGTTACGCCACTGCCGCCCCTGCCGTTGGCGCTTCTGTCTGTGCCGGGTCCCGGCTCTCCCGGCTACTTCTGCTAATGAGAAGTGACACTTGGAAAATGGCTGCCCCCATACAGCAGACCGTTTTTAAGGTTGCTAGAGGGGGCAGCAGCAGGACAGATGCGGCAGGACTCGGAGGTAACAGCTGCACGGGGGAGGGGCGGGTTGTCACCAGTGGTCTTGAGCCGAGTGTCAGAATGCCTCTCTGCCATCTCATCCTGGATGTCTTCTTGCCACCTCAAACTCAATATTTCCAAAACTGAATTACTTATATTTCCACCAAATAGGAATATTTGTGAATATGATAGATAGCGCTCAAAGGTAGCTATATTAGAGATTAATTAAACCTCTTACAGTTATACCAAACCAAAATCAGCTTGATTCTGGTCGACAGCTGGATGGTCATATAATTTGACACAATGGGTCCTTTTTTCTGCCCTATTGGATGAGCAGGGGAGACACAATAGAACAGGACATACAGTAGTGCAGATCAATAAAGTTAAAAGAAATGTAATAGATACTGTGAGATGCACTTACAATAAAGTGACTCATATAAAAGCAGGAGACAAGTACTCCATAAGGCAAAGTAGCATGTAGGTGATGTCACAAGAGTCCTCTAGTCTGGGTTCCGGAACAGAGAGCCACAGTCCAGGATCCAACTTCTCCAAGATGCGCCTTTTAGGATGTACCGGTCCAGAGGTAAAATAAAGCGTTATTTTCAAGCGTTCCCTGATTATTCCGAATTTCAGAATATTTTTATATTTCAATGATGTATCTTGAGGTACAGTATCTTGCATTTATGTTGTACAAACACATCAAATACATGAAATGCACACAGATTTGTTGGCCAGTTACAGTAGTGCTGTTACAGATGTCCCCAGTAGTGCCAGTTACATATCATGTCCTCAGTAGTGCTGTTACAGATGTCCCCAGTAGTGCCAGTTACATATCATGTCCTCAGCAGTGCTGTTACAGATGTCCCCAGTAGTGCCAGTTACATATCATGTCCTCAGTAGTGCTGTTACAGATGTCCCCAGTAGTGCCAGTTACATATCATGTCCTCAGTAGTGCTGTTACAGATGTCCCCAGTAGTACCAGTTACATATCATGTCCTCAGTAGTGCTGTTACAGATGTCCCCAGTAGTGCCAGTTACACAGTGGTGCAAGTAAGATTTTTTTCTTGGTGGTACTGATAGCCTCCACCAAAAAATGGGCGTGGTCATGTGTCATGAGGGGGCGTGGTCACACAAAGCTTGAGGAGTGACTAAATGACAATAGTAGCATGGCATCAGGAGACAAGTAATGAAAAACAGGGAATGATTGGGTAAGGGTTGGCTCTTGCCTGGGGGAGAGCAGGACAGCTTGTGCTTACAATTGTGGAGCCTGCTCTTCATGCTTTCAGCACCGGCACCGCTGATGCCTGTCAGTGTGACAGGCCAAATCAGCAGTAGCCGATAGCTGCATCCATCACCAATCATAACGCTGGGTGGGCGGGCTGCGGATGCATTATATTTAGACTTAAAATAAAAATAGAATTGACAGTGGGTGAAGGGGGTAAGTGGTACTGCGTACCTGCAACATATTTCTTACAGGTACTCCGTACCACGCCGTACCCCCTTACTTGCAGCAGTGCAGTTACATATCATGTCCTCAGCAGTGCTGTTACAGATGTCCCCAGTAGTGCCAGTTACATATCATGTCCTCAGCAGTGCTGTTACAGATGTCCCCAGTAGTGCCAGTTACATATCATGTCCTCAGCAGTGCTGTTACAGATGTCCCCAGTAGTGCCAGTTACATATCATGTCCTCATCAGTGCTGTTACAGATGTCCCCAGTATTGCCAGTTACATATCATGTCCTCAATAGTGCTGTTACAGATGTCCCCAGTAGTGCCAGTTACATATCATGTCCTCAGTAGTGCTGTTACAGATGTCCCCAGTAGTGCCAGTTACATATCATGTCCTCAGTAGTGCTGTTACAGATGTCCCCAGTAGTGCCAGTTACATATCATGTCCTCAGTACTGCTGTTACAGATGTCCCCAGTAGAGCTTTTAGCAAGAATTTTTTTTTTCACTTTCTGGAATGTATGGTTTTCGGAATTATTTGGATATCGGATATATGGATAAGAGATACTCAACCTGTACTATTTTTCTGGAAAAATAGGTCCAGGAACTCTGGGTCTGGGTCGAAATAAAATAAATAGATAGTTAGATAGACAGATCATAGTTGCCGACATTTGCTTTCCCCTTTCCGGGAGAAGCCCAAAGAGGAGACCCGATGGTAGTATGGCAGGGGGCGGGGGGAGGCGGATATCATCAAGCCCCACCCCCATAGCAGGCAAACACCGCAATTCGTGGGTCCACGGATTGGGGGAGGGGCTAAAATGATGCAAAATTATGCAATTCACGGCATTTTAGCCCTGCCCCTCGCCGCGGACCAGCGAAAATACAGTATTTCGGTCAGAACGAAAGCGGGTTGCAGGGCTGCATTGCCAATGCGGGAGGATTGCCCACCTACCCAGGGGGCCGGGAGGGGTACCCGATTTTCGGGAGGCTCCCGGCAATTCTGGGAGGGTAGGCAAGCCTGAGATAGATAGATAGAAAAATAGAGATGTATATACAGTATTGTATTTACTAACAAAGGCACTCACAGCGGACTTTAAAATAAATATTTTCTTATGGAAAGTACATTTTGGCCCAGAACAGGTTCAGGAACCCAGTACCTGATGATGTCATATTTAATAAGAGGTTCATAAACTGATTTCCTGTTGGTTCCTGCTGAAAAATAGCACTGCCAGTATACCTTCCAAACATTCAAACTTTTTAATCAAACTTTTTAAGCAAATGCAATAAAAAAATAAATTATGCATTTTTAACATTCATATCCAGACACATCTATTTAATTTGAGTTGTGAAATATATTTAAAAAACATTACACAACCATGTAATAAAACTTTCTTGCTCATTATAATTACCCACTAAATAAGTAAATGAGTTCCAATAAACAGTATTTTATGAGACTAATCATGGCATTAATTAATGGGTTGTCTGCGGTTGGTTGCGGGCATATTGTTGGAGTTCCAAATGAATCCAAAAACGAGGATGTTTGCACAAGCACACAGCGGCTGAGCTTGCGGACATAACAATTTTAGACCACTGCCATTTGGGTACCGTTGTGAAGACTCACGTTAATATGTAGTATGGGCGTACTTTCGCATAGTGCATGCATTTGCTGTTCACACGGCAACCAGAATAAGTTCCTTTATAACATGCAACAAGAACACTAGCAATCATTGCAGAGAGATGGTGGTGCATATTTAGATTTGGATGCCATTGTCACCCTGCTGCGTATTGTCTGTGACAATGGGGTTTATTCTGTTTGGTACGGTGGGACCATATACGGGCGGATCAGGCTTTTTTTTTCATCTGCACATGCAAAGCTTTCGCAATGCGCATGTGCGGTGACCTAACAACGCTCACAGAATGGTCTCTCCGTGCGAAAAAACCTGTCCGCAAGAGTTCGGTCATTGTGGGCGGCATGTGGACGTATTTATGGGAGCGGCCGGAATAATGAGGAAAACTGGGCACGGGGGTGTACACACAAAATGCACGGTGCCACAACAGCCTAGATCGGCGAACGCACCGTGCATTTTGGCCCAAAAACAGTCAATTCACAGGAGTCGACATGTGTCAACTTTTTCAACTTTTTTATATGGAAAAAGACACATAAACCACGTCTAAGAGCAACAATGATGTTTTTGGACTCAATTTCTACTTGCAATGTGGCGTACGCTCAGATATACGGAAGTGTGTTCAGTTCTGGAGGCCATATCTCCAGAAGGATATAAATACATTAGAGACTGTACAAAGAAGGGCAACTAAAATGGTGCATGAACAACAAAGTTAAGCAGCGCTTTCACACAATAATTGTTGAGAGTGTATGCATCAATCTAGTCATAAAAATTTAATAAAAAATACACATAAAAAATACAATATTAAAATAACAGTAGAATTAATAGGACCTCTGGCATATATAGTCACCACTGATGAATTGATGAACCTGCTCTGATCTTGGAAATAAATGTCCAATGAAACTTGGAGGGATTCCGTCCATATATTGTATATGACCTGTGGATACTTGGTTGATGGCCCGTTGGCAGAAGTTGGTATAGCCAGCCCGGGGAACCTTTCTGTTTGCGCAATCCAATTCCAGGAATGATGGTCGGTCTGCAACCTCACAGATGGATAATTAGGACAGGATCAGATAGTTCAGCAGGTGGTCGAATGACAGCTTGTAACAATTGGCAGTGTGACTTTTCTCTGGAGGATGGTCCAAACGCACCAACGCGTTTCGCTGTGCTGACTCACAGCTTTATCAAGGTGTGTTCTACTGGTGAAAGTCCACGTTATTTATACCTAACTTCCTGTATGAAAATTAGGATACATTATTGATGCATACACTTATTTATTATAAAAAAACATGTCATTGCTTGCTTGGAGATACTGCTACATATTAAACCTTATATAGTACACTTTAAACATATTATAATTCTAAAAAACCGTGTGTTCATTTCATTAGGAATCTTTCTCCTCTTTATTGTTTCCGGGTCACCAGTTGATGTCATTTCCTGGTGCCCGAATCAAATCGATCACAGTCTAATTCTAATAGATCTTATATTGCTAGTGGATAGCCCTCCTAAGTGCTCCTTTCATGTTGTCTGGACCACTTATATCGCTTAGAGGGAGGTCGATATGTTTAACCGATCATCTAGGAACAGTTATTGAAATTCCCCGTATTGTCATTCTGAAACCGGAAGTGACGTTACGGGTGTGGGAGCCAATCAGTCATTAGTTACATTTACTAGTTTCTATGGGAACGCGTCACTTGTAGTGTCTGGAAGCCGGAAGTGACGCTACGTCTCTCCGAGACAATCTGCAATTGGTTTTCTCGGTTGTCATAGAGACGTATCCCTCTTAGCCAGCGCTGCGTACTTCCGTTGATTGGAACGCTCCATACATTTATTCTATATTATTTCCTGAATGCGTGGAACGCATTCAGAATATAGACTAGGTGGATAGAAAGTTAGTGGACATAGAGTTATTTACAGCGAAGAGAGAGTTATACATAATTTGGTACACATAAAAATTAGATGAAATTATACAACATAATACTGGTGAAGTTCATATATATATATATATATATATATATATATATATATATATATATATAACCTTTACAATACTGCATACATCAAATGAATAAAGCCGGACTGATCACTGATCTTTTCATTCATTGAAACATGTTTATCAGTTTCGTAGATTTATGGTAAGCAACATAGCTGTATACATTAATACAAATACGCATAAAAAATAAAATAAAAAAAATAATAATGAGAATGAGAAGAGTTTCCTTTAGAATATTAATTAATTAATCAATTAATTAAAGGGGAGAGACATCGATGTTCTATAGGGCCACATTTTATTCCATTTGTTCGTTGAGACCATTGGGATAGAGGGAATTATGCTTGAAAATCCAAAAGATTTCTTGACTACAGAGGGTTTTAAATCTATTCCCCCCCCCGTTTCGTGGTTTTAATATGTTCTAATCCCAATAGTCTCAACTCTTTGGGGTTACTTTCATGGTACTCAACAAAGTGTCTAGACACACTATGAAGCAAATTCTTGTTTATAATGTTCCTTCGATGTTCTAGGAATCTCATTCGAAGGGATCTTGTAGTGCAGCCCACATATTTGAGCCCGCAACTGCAAGTCAAAAGGTAAATTACATATTCAGTGTTGCAATTTATAAATCCTCTAATTTCCATAGGCTTCTGATCTGGTTCGCACAGTATAGTTTTGATCTTGTTCTGGATATAATTGTTATAAGTGATGCATGAATCTCTCCCACATTTGAAGCATCCATTAGGTTTAGATTTTAACCACATGTTGGAAGATGTTCCTACTGGGATTTTCTCAATGATCTCTTTCAACTCACTTGGTGCAAGAAGGGTTTTCAGTGACCTATTCTTTTTTAAAACAAATGACGTTTTTTCTGGTATTATACCCTTTAGTGTCTTATCTTGTCTTAGAATGTTATAGTTTTTTTGTATTATATTCATAATTTCTTTATATTGTGTGTTGAAAGTAGAAATAAAAGGTAATTTTCTCACCCCATCCTGTTTCTGTTTTTTTGCCTCATTACTATTTTTATCTTTATTGGGTATTAGCAGTGAGTTGCGGTCGCATTCTCACTTCTTCGATAGCCCTTTTTACTAAGTTGTCCGGATAGCCTCTTGTAATAAAGGCCCTGCCAAGGTCAAGGGCCTGAGTCTCAAAGGTTTTCAATTCGGAACAGTTTCGCCTTAGCCTAAGCATCTGTCCTTTGGGGATATTTCTCTTCCAGGATGGATGATGTGCACTATTATAGTGTAAATACGAGTTAGTATTTACTTCCTTCTTGAAATTAGAGGTCTAGATTATACCTTGTTCCACTAGCAGACTAATATCAAGAAAATAAATATTCGTGTGGTGAAAATTGTGGGTGAATTTTAAATTAAATGAATTAGAGTTTAAGTGCGTGACAAAAGAAAGTGCAGAAGAATAGTCCCCATCCCAAATAATAAATAGATCATCAATGTAACGGCCATAGAGGACCAGATTTGCCTCCCAGCCACCCGCCCACACAAGGTGGTCTTCGACCTCCCCCATGTAGAGGTTGGCGTAGCTGGGGGCAAATCTGGTCCCCATGGCCGTCCCCGTTGTTTGAAGAAAAAAAGTATTGAGAAAGGTGAAATAATTGTGACTGAGGATGAATTTTATTGAATCTAAAATAAAGTGAATGTGTTCCACACTGAGGTCATCATCTTGTATTAGTCTTCTTTCTATAGCTTTTATGCCCAGGGAATGGGGTATATTAGAATACAAACTCTGTACGTCAAGTGTCATAAATGCGTACGAGTCCTTCCATTCTATCTGGTGAATTAGATTTAAGAAGTGGGTGGTATCTTTGATGTGTGAACTCAGTGTGGAAACACGTGGTTGAAGATAAATATCCACATAATGTGACAAATTAGAAGATTACGACCCAACACCTGAAATAATAGGACGACCCGGGGGTGCAGTGAGGGATTTGTGGGTTTTTGGGAGATGATAGTACACCGGAATGACTGCGTGCTCCACATACAAAAATCTATATTCATCCTTTGAGATAATGCCAGACATTAAAGCCTGGTCAAGTAAGGATTTTAGTTCTTTTGGTGAATTCTGAGATGGGGTCTGTGGACAGTTTCCAATAGGTGCTTTCATCTTCCAATTGTTTAAGTGCTTCTTTGGTATAATCTGCTCTATCTTGAATAATTCTACCACCACCTTTGTCTGCCTGTTTTATTGTAATTGAGGAATATTTCATTAATTTATTAAGTATATTCCTGTCATGTCTTGTTAAATTGTCTTTAGTTTTTTCTTATTAGTTGTCGTGCACAGTGTTTTAAACTCATCAAGTGTTAGTCTATAGAAACTTTCCAAGTATGTCCCTTTGGATTTTATCGAAGTTTTATCAATATCTTTTTATCAATAAATATCAATAAATCTTTTTATTACTATTATTAGTATTAGTCTCAGGTGTATTTTCCTCCAGCAACTTAACTAGTGTCATCAGTGCTTCATCATCCTGGCTATCTAATAAGATTGGTACAGAATTATCTCCGAATTGGTCAAGTTTTTTATTCGCAAAATATTTTTGCCTATTCAACAAATAAATTGAATAGGTTCGCAGGGGTTGATGGAGAAAATTTTAAACCTTTACTGAGTAATTTAATTTCCTCGAGGCTCAGGTTTTTGGAGGATAAATTATAAATAATTCTCTCTTTATTTACTTCATTATTATTATTTGCCTTTAGTTTTCTTAATTGAACCTTCTTGCCCCCTCTTCTCCCTCTACACTTGAGAACCTTCTCCTTTTGGGGGTCCCTTCTTGTTCGTTCTTCCTCAAATAGATCTTCTGCTTCTCTAAAAAAACTTGTTCTCTTATTTCATTTTGAGTATTAAGTCGTTTATGACTTAAATCTTTGGGCCTTGCTCCTAGGTCCTTGTCTGATCTGTCTCTTCCTGATCTCTCCTCGGGATAATCTCTTTGTTCATAATCCCTTTTTTGCCTCTATGAATTTTTTATTTAGGTAAAATTCCTATTGTCTCTACCATCTCTACCTGTATCGTATACTTTTATATCTCAAATTTTTTCAGATTGCTTTTTATATGGCTGTTCTTTGTTATAGATCCTTGGGTTGTTTTTCTTATTGTTATTCCGGTAGGCTCTAATATTGCCTGATTTATAGTCTTCCAAGTCTCTTAGAAATTTGTTGCACTTATTATCTATTATGTTTTGTTCAAATTTAGTAACCTTATCCATTGTATTGGAATCTCTCTCTTTATATTCCCTATTGTTACTCTGTGGTTCTAATTTATTCCTCAAAGTTTCAATCTGTAGCTCTAAGGTTTTGGTTTTCTATATCCTATTTTCAATTACTATTTCTAAAAGTGTAAAGGAACATTTGTCTAATGTGGAATCCCACTTTTCTTGAAACAATGTGTCATCACCAAAAATTGACGGTTTAAATAACCGTAACCCCCTGCGAATCATTTTCTTATCCAAGTACTTCTGGAGATTAGTCGCATCCAGCCAGTTCTTGGTTTCTGATTTCAATAAATCCTCCAGGAGGTTAAAGTCATCTTTTAAATTGTCCCCTACTTGTGGGTAATTAACATCTTGGGGTTGATCCCATTTAGAAATGATATTCTGTCTCCAAGCAAGTCTATCATTATAATTAAGAAAACAACTCATATAAGCGGCTCTGTAGGACCGAAAAAGTTGTGCAAAATTAACCTGAGTTAATGTTTAGAGCGATTTTATATGAGTTGTTGCCTTAGCAAGCAGCTGCTTATGGGGGTGGTCAATTCCCCAAGATGAAAGAAAAACAGAAACAACAAAGTTAAGCAGCGCTTTCACACAATAATTGTTGAGTGTATGCATCAATCTAATCATAAAAATTTATGATGAAAACACTGGCTTTTACAGTATTCCTGAAGGGGAGAGAAATCATTCAATGGTCAGTGACCATCAAATTATTTCTGTACCCTTCATCCGCATGCGAGGGGATGTGTTTTTGTACTCATGTTAGCGAGTGGATGTGCGCGGTGTTCCTTAGCGAATTAACGTGAATTAGGCCCTTCATTTTAAATGAACTGCTTTGGAACACTTGCTTGTTCTCTGAATGTTCAGAGTACGCAGTAGGGTTCCTTTGAGGACACGAGGAGTTTAGCCAACTTTATTGGAACATTTAATTAAAAATGATGATCAATAATGATGTTATGAAAGTAACTCTAATTAAAGAGTTAATAATAAACATATTTGAAGCAATAAATTATTCTACAGCAGCGGATAGGTTTATCAATTAATTAT
This sequence comes from Crinia signifera, assembly GCF_055691185.1. NCBI lineage: Eukaryota > Metazoa > Chordata > Amphibia > Anura > Myobatrachidae > Crinia > Crinia signifera. The sequence goes on from NC_139225.1 coordinate 120,022,048, forward strand.
TCCCTATGATACTGTAGATATTTTTAGCTGCCTGTCAGCAATGCAGGATTCAGTGGAATGCTAATTATCATCAAAGGACTTATCTATTGTTTAGAAATTAAGATTGATAATTGATATAATTATATATAACAAAATTAACAAATATCCCTATATCTGTGTTTTGGCTTATGCTGGCCACACATCAGCCCAACTTTCAACCAACCATCCAACTAGTTGTTTGGATGTAATACAAATATGATACTGGTCTGGATGGGAGCAAATTTAATTTTTAAATCAGTCATTTTTTTAAAAATGTGTAAATAGGCAAAACCTGTCGCTCAGACAAAGTAATGTAGTTTGATCTGTTTGAATTAATTAATGTCACTGAATATTTGTGTCCATTTTCCTGGGTTTGTGAGCAAACTGCTCATTGTCATTTGCTCCCATCCAGTACCATATTTTTATTCCATCCAACCAACTAGAATTTTTGCACCCCCTGCCAAAAAAGTTTTTACCCTACATGCTCATTGCCAGAAGTTGCAGATAGAGACCGCAGGGGAGAGGGAGAGAGAGAGTCTGCAGGGGAGATAGGAAGAGAGACTGCAATGTAGGTAGCAGGGAAGGCCACATTAGAGACCGTGAGAGGGACTGCAGGGAAAGGGAGATAGCCACAGAGACCACAGGGGAGTGACAGACTGCAGGTGAGAAGGAAAGATAGACTGCAGAGAAGATAGCAAAATAGACTGCATTGACCGTGAGAGAGACCGGAGGGGAGATAGTAAGAGAGAGACTGCAGGGGAGATAGTGAGGGAGAAACTGCAGGAGAGAGGCCACAAGAGATAGAGACTGCAGGGGAGAGGGAGAGAGTGAAAGAGACCACAGGAGAGAAATATAGACTGCAGGGGAGAGGGAGAGTGTGAAAGAGACCGCAGGAGATAGAGACTGTAGGGGAGAGGGAGAGAGTGAAAGAGACCACAGGAGAGAGTGAAGAATGGCAAGGGAGAGGGAGAGATACTGTAGGGGAAAGTAAGAGAGGGAGAGAGTCCACAGGAGAGACAGAGTGAAAGAGGTTGAGTGAGACTGCAGCAAATACCTTGGTGTTGTGCCCCCTGGTTGATCTCAGTTTTTTCCATCCTGTGAGGTGCCCACAGAAGCAGTAGGGAGGGACCATGAGGACTGAGCTACTCCAGGAAGGAAGCTAGCTGAACTGCTGGTGGGGGGGCCTGAAGGGGGGACTTTGTATAAGAGCTTCTTATGGCAGGTTCCTGCTTCATAATCAGTGGTGTGCTGGAGAGTCCCCTTGTGGCGGCCCCTTCTCATGCTGCTTGCCGGACACAGCAGCCAGTGCGTGTGTGTGTGTGCAGCAGCCTGAACTGGCAGCCAGGAAGATGCAGAGAAACCTTCCCGGCTGTCAGATCTGCAGACGTGTTCCTATTTCTGCAAAATTGTACTGGCCTGGGGGGCAGAAGGCACCCTGATCCCTGCCCAGCCACAGCCAGCTCCTGATGAAGGCGTGTGAACATGCCGAAATGCGTTGAGAAACAGCACCAGTATTCCAGCTCATCTTTGGAGAGAAATCCCATCCCACACCTTTCTCCAACTTTGGAGTTATCATACCAGACCTTATCCGGACCAGTTTTCTGCCATCTCCTTGGACCTCATTGGTGATTCCATACTGCAGGACTCAAGTTGGGTATAGTTATACCACAAAACTGCACCATTCCAAATTGGAGTATCATTATTGGCATCCATAACTGGACAATCACCGGGACCTTGTATAAGCCCTTATTCAATCAAGGACATCCACCAATTCTGGTAATTATACATTCTATGGTGTTCCTGGGATAGCAACTGACTCTCTACATTTGAATCTAGCTGGAATTAATTGACAGTTTTAAATTCCCCCCATTGTGTTTCTTGAGAATTCTCACATGAAATATACATTGTGATATTTTTATTGATGTACTGTTTTTAAATGTATTTGTAATAAATTTACTATAATAGAAACCTAGCGCTGTATCATAGATTATTCACTTTCTGCCCCCTGCCCAGCCCACCACTGGTGATCGGCTCTGCAATCATCCTGTCCCCGGCTCCAGCAGACCCCAAGCATCCTTGCTCCCTCCAGCTCCAGCAGCAACAAGCCTCCGGCTTCTGCAGCTCCGGGTCAAGCAACCACTCCACTGACACCCTGCGCCCTCATGGCACCTGCTCCCCCCACCACTGCTAGGGATGCGGTGCATTAGTTACACCACTGGTTGATGTGTGGCCAGCATTAGTTGCATAACTATGTGAAGGTATTATAATGATGACTTCACAAGGAAGCAAACTCAGACACCCTATTAGAGGTTAGAGGTAACATCCCCCGTAAAGAGACAAAGTGTCACATGCCGCCGTCCGGGACCCCCAGCACCCGGACGGACGGCAGGAGCTGGGCGGCGCAGGGAGGCTGGGGACGCTGCCGAGCAGCGCTCCAGGCCTCGATCTGGAGCCGGGCGTCGGGGCGTTGCTAGGCAACGTCCCCGAACTTCCGCCCGGCAGCGCTGTACGCGTGACGTCACGCAGGCGCCGGGTTTTGAATAAATAGCGTTTTCTATGCTATCCCGGTTCCTGGAGTTTTTGGGGTTCTTTTCCCGGTGCCTCCAGCTGTGTCCCGCGTTTCCTGTGTCAGCGTCTCATGTGTCCAGCATCTCTTGTGTCAGCGTCTTTTGTGTCTCCTGTGTCAGCATCTCCTGTGTCCTGCGTCTCCTGTGTCCCAGCGTCCAGTGTTCCTGCTTGGGGAATTCCTGGTTCCTGCTGTGTGTGTTCCTGTCCCGGGACGGAGCCCGCGTGATTTCCATCTTCTCCATCACTTCGTGGGTCACGTAAGTGCTCCTGTGGAGCCCCGGGACTTCTTTTGATTCAGTTGTGGCCCGCCGTGGCTGTTCCCCTCCGCGGGAATGTTCTCTCTTCATTTCAGTGTACTTTTTATCCCTGTCTCCTATTTCCCCCTTGATCTGGTTCCCTAGTCTCCGTCAGGTAGGAGTTTCCCCTTTCCTCTCTGCACCCAGTTTTGGGAAACATCCTTTTCCTGTTTTTCGTGGTTCCAAGGATTCCCTATTCTCTGTTGGGTTTGCGACTCGGTCGCGTTGTCCTGTCCTTGGCCTGGTGCCGGTTAGTTAGGGGTTCCTTATCAGTTAGGCCCGTTAGCTAGATCTGCCTTTTGAGATACCCCCTGGCGATCGTTCACCCTTTGTCTCCACTTAACACCTGGCTGCATCGAGGTCGGAGCAGGCTTAACCGGCTCCTTCGAACGCGGCGGCTACAGGCGAAGCCTAGCACAACCGCAAGGGTATTCCATGTGCCCGGGGGACTCAACAGAGTTAGTGTAGGCTTCGCTGTGGCCGTCCTAAACAGCGGTCCCAGCTATGGGCTCACGCCTGACCTTCCACCTCCAGTCGCCCGTAAAAGTCACGTGGTGCCTCGCCAGGCAGCGTAACACAAAGAAGGGAAATGCATTATCATAGGGATAGTTGGCATGATTCTGACTGGGGAGCAAAGCATAAAAAATACTATTAACCATGGGCCTAATTCATCCTTTATTGCAGGGCAAATTTGTTTTCAAAATGGGCAAAACCATGTGCATTGCACGTGGGTCAAATGTAAAATGTGCAGTGAGAGTTATGTAGGGTACACACCAGGACGACCACCATCGTCCACGACCGATAGACGACCATGGAACGATTTCCCTTGGACTTCCCGGGAGCTCCCAGGCAGTCCCCAGCAAACGATTAGCAAAAATTGTGTTTTTTTGCGGAACGATCTCGATCCGATCCCGATGCTCCCGTGATGGTCGTTAAGGCGGTCGGATCGCTGTTTTTTGTTTTTTTGCAAGAACACATGCGACCGTCGTCAGATTGGCCTTTGAAATTTGAATGAAGGGGCTGGACTAGCAGAGGGGGATAGGAATAGCAGCAGCCATTTTAAACCAGTGTATTTATGCTTTGTTACTAGTGAGGCTTGGTTTATACCTGCTGAACGCTGGACATAGCTATTTACACATTACTTTGTTTTGCCTGCCATTATAAAGTGTCTTTTAACCCTGCACTATGGAGAATGCAGTGATGGGTAGTCACCAGCAACATTACCTGCTCTATTATGCAGTGCTGAAGCTCAGGCGTCAGAGGGCCCAGCGCAGGAGAGAAAGATCATGCTGGACAAAACAGTGGCTACTGCAGCGTCAGACTCGTTCGCACATGCCACTGCTCAGGGACATCAGGGAAAATAACCCAGACGATTTCCGGAACTTCTTGAGGATGGATGATGCCACATTCCAGGAATTGCTGCGTCTGGTGACTCCCCACATCGAGAAGCAGGATACCAAGTATCGCATGGCTATCCCTGCTGAGGAACGGCTGGTGGTGACCCTGAGGTTTCTGGCGACAGGACGGTCTCTTGCTGACCTGAAGTTTGGATCCCTCATCTCCCCGCAAGCTTTGAGCCTCATCATCCCGGAGACCTGCAAAGCCATTGTGAAGGTGCTGCAGTACCAGTATTGCAAGGTAAGGATGAAAAGTACACCGTACACTTTATTGTGCAAACAATATTTTTATTTATAATTTAGGCCTAGGACAGAAACAGGTTTTTTGGCCTTTCATATGTAATACATGTAAAATAGTAAATAGATTTATTGTGTCAACACAAATATATTATAATACCATATATTAAAGATATTGTACAAAAACACACACTATATATAAACATTTAAGTATGTATGACCCAGTTTAAACTTTACCAATAAGTACGGGCTACTGTGTGGCAGAGGATGTCTGCCGCAGATATGTAAAGGCTGCGGCCCACATGGCGCATGGCGCAGATGCAATGGCCCCGGCCCCATTGATGTGCGCCATACACCATGTGAGCAGTGGCCATCACATACCTGCAGCTGAGACCATGTCTGCTGCACAGTACCCCATACTATTGGCAAAGACAAAAGGGCAATAAATGGAGATTGCTCTCCAGATTGAGGAGAATCCTGTTCTCCCTCTGGTAATGCAGGTACACGTAGCAGCATATATGTAGAAAAAAAAGACACTCTGTCAACTTATGAAACAGGCCCTTACAACAGTAGGGATAAGGTACTGTGTGGCAGAGGATGTCTGCTGCAGATATGTAAAGGCTGCGGCGCACATGGCGCATGGCGCAGATGCAATGGCCCCGTCCCCATTGATGTGCGCCATATGCCATGTGAGCAGTGGCCATCACATACCTGCAGCTGAGACCATGTCTGCCGCACAGTACCCCATACTATTGGCAAAGACAAAAGGGCAATAAATGGAGTTTGCTCTCCAGATTGAGGAGAATTCTGTTCTCCCTCTGGTAATGCAGGTACCGGTAGCAGCATATACGTAGAAAAAAAGACACTCTGGTAACTTATGAAACAGGCCCTTGTGTGGCAGAGGATGTCTGCTGCAGATATGTAAAGGCTGCGGCCCACATGGCGCATGGCGCAGATGCAATGGTCCCGGCCCCATTGATGTGCGCCATATGCCATGTGAGCAGTGGCCATCACATACCTGCAGCTGAGACCATGTCGATGGTAAATGATAAAATAGCCTATTTTTTAAGACAGATCCTCAAAAACAGGAGACTCCGGATCTTCTATCAGTAAAGAACTGTAGAATTGACGGTACTGGGAGGGTTGAGAAGGCTGTGTAGGTGTTGACTGGGTATGTGTTGGAAGTGTGCTCGACTGGCCTGGTGCAGTGGTAGGTGGCACGGTGGCAGGCGGGGTAGGCACTGGTGATTCTAATGACAGTGGTGTGTCTGGTGCACTACCCATGCCAACTATTTTAGTGCCACTGTTGAGATACCCTAAACTGCCATATAACACCAACTCCATGCATAACTTTTCAAAAGTAAGTTGCTGGTCCGGAGCCATGTTGCGAACACACTCTGCCACATAAGTGAAGTAGTTGTCATGTTTGTCCGGGTTTCTTTGCAGGACTCGCTTTGCCCGCATCATAAATTCTTCATGTGCTGCTGCTTCTCCTTTTTTTCCTTTGCCACGCATTTTTTTTGGCACGGGGGAGTGGTGGAGTGGGTTCCAGGGTGGGTGGCGGAGTGTGTGCCAGAGTAGGAGCTTCGCTCGATGTGCATGCATTATCTGATAGGACAGACAGGTCTGGGGTTGCAGGTGGGTAGTCATCAAGCTGTAAAAAAATTGAACATGTTTACTAATCAATTCTATTTACTTCTAATTTCAGTTCCCTACCAACGTGAATGAATGGAAAGTCATCGCAGAGGAGTTTGAACAGCGATGGAACTTTCCAAATTGCGGTGGAGCCCTTGATGGCAAACATGTCCGCACAGCCCAGCCTATCAATAGTGGTTCCTACTACTTTAATTACAAGGGCTATTTTAGCATTGTACTAATGGCTGTGGTGAATGCGAACTATGAGTTTATCTTCCTGGATGTAGGAAGGAATGGCCGTGCATCGGATGGTGGCACTTTCAAGGACACAAAGTTCTACAAAAGGCTCATAGCGAACACCCTTCACTTGCCGTCTGTCCAGGAAACTAAACAGGGGCTTAACTTTGTGTTTGTGGCAGACGAGGCTTTTGGCCTGCACGAGCATGTCATGAAGCCATATGCGCAAAGGGGCCTGAACCATGACAAAAGGATCTTTAACTACAGGCTATCCAGGGCACGGCGTGTTGTGGAAAATGCTTTTGGCATCCTGGCTAGCCGGTTTCGCATTTTCCACACTGCCATTAACCTGAGGGTGGACAAAATTGACTGGGTTGTCACGGCGTGCTGTGTCCTGCACAATTTGCTCCGCAGAAAAGCCACACAGCAAAGGGCTACAGGCACAGCACTCCAAGAAGACCAAGATCTGCCAGAGGAGGTAGAGCAGATATCCTCCTTGCAAACCCCAACACAACACTTCACAGGGAGTGCACGAGCCAAACAGGTGAGGGAAGAGTATATGGCCTACTTTAATGGGGAGGGGGCTGTGAATTGGCAGGAGGAATCAATTAGATAGCCCAAAAAATAGACTCACCGATGCAGACTGCGAATTCTCCTCCTCCTGCGCCGTGACTTCTTGGTTTTCGTGTTCGACCATCAGGACTACTCCTGTCCTCATCGACTCCTGGCTGAGGGTGAACGTCAACCTGTTGTAGTACCAGAGCGATGTTTGATACATATCGTCGACTCCAGCACCAGACTTCTTTGCAGCCTCCACCTTCTTGTGTTCCTTTAAGAAAACCGTGCGCAGATTCTGGATGCGTTTCCGCACCCATTCTACATTGGCCTCTGGATGAAATGGGAGACTGTAGCGAGACAAGTCCTCCAAGGCTTGGGTTCTTTTCATTTTGTTCGAATACTCTTTTGACTTTGTTCGCCACAGGCATTCATGGGAACGATACTTCTCGATAAACCCTTCTAAAAATTCTTGTTCTTTTGCGTTGGACATTGGGACTGTAAAAAGATAAAACCATTTTAGTTGTAATATAGTTATATCCATGTTTTGTTTCATATTTAAATTTTTATAGTTATAGTTACCAGTTTACCTAGTTCTTATGTTTTAAGTATTTAAAATGTTAATAAACTTTTATGAAAACCACTATACATTTTATTGTGCAGTTTGCTATTAACACACAGGTGAATGGGGCCTAGCAGAGCGGAGTGCATGGAATACTGCAATGGTGGACAATGGTTATATGTATATATCTATATAGACAAAATCTTTTAGTAAATGGATGTCACCATAAATGGATGTTACTAAAAGATTTTATCTGCAATTGGAGTGCCTTTTCATTGGAGGACTGTTTGTATGAATTTAAAGTGCACCCAAGCCAGTTGACCCTGAGACCCCTGAGTGCTGGCATACAGTGGGATATATATATATATATATATATATATATACACAAACACACACACAGGTGAATGGGGCCTAGCAGAGAGGAGTGCATGGAATACTGCAATGGTGGACAATGGTTACATGTATATATCTATATATACACAAACACACACAGGTGAATGGGGCCTAGCAGAGAGGAGTGCATGGAATACTGCAATGGTGGACAATGGTTATATCTATACACACACACATGGGGCCCACCCGAGCAAACAGTGACATGGTCGGGTGCTCGGTTGCCAAAACAGTGCTCTATACACACTATATACATTGGTGGCAACAGTGGGCATGCATAGGAGAGCATTGGGAGTGCAAACATACCAGGTTGTTGTTCTGGGAGATAAGACAAGAAGGAGAGTCCAACTGCTGCGCCAGCACTGTTTGCTATGTGGAAAAACATGGCGCCGGGGGAGTGTTTAGGAAATGCCACTCAAATAGGCTGGATCAAACGTCGGACGCACCGACGGACGGCCGACGGAGGCGGCAAAAAACACTCACGATCTGCATGCGATTGACGGTCGGTCGGCCTGGGATTGACGGATCCTACCTGCAGCACGTAGGACCAAAGATGCGACCAAACGAGTGGCGTGTACGTGCATCGGATCGGAATCGGATCAAATAAATGGCAAAAACACACAAAAGTACATACAATCTGCATACAACCGGTCGGAATTGGATCTAAATTGACAAAATCGGGCCCTAGTCATCCTGGTGTGTACCCAGCATTAGATTTCGGCGGTGTGCATTGAACTGAAATCTAAATTACAGTGTAACAATAAAGCAGCCAGTATTTTCCCTGCACAGAAACAAAATAACTCACCCAAATTTGGCATAATGTGTGCAAGGGGCTTTACTTGGCAGTAATGTTCATAAGTGGCTCTACATATTAGTAATAATATCTGTAATGAGCTCTGTCTGGCATTGATGTGCGTAAGAGGCTCTACCTGGCAGTATTATGTGTCATGGGCTGTACCTGGCATCAATATGTGTAAGGGGCTCTACTTGGCAGTAATGTGCATAAGGGGTCTAATTGGCAGTAATGTGCATAAAGGTTTCTACATAGCAGTAATGTTCGTAAGGGTTTTACTCTGCAGCAATAGTTTTAGATTTTAATACTAATAAAAATGAGTATCACTAAAAGGAAAAGTTATATGAGTAGAGTTGAAGGAGCCAGGTCCTCCTCCCACAACCCTTTTCTCTAGCACTTCATTGAACTCATTCACCTACTCACTCACAGCCATTCATCTCTCCAACGGCTCAACTCCTGCTAGTCACACCGTCACTATTGGAGAGAGGTTCAATCCAAGAGCACTTGTGGCGGCCTATAAATAAAGTGTAATAATAATATTAATTGATTACAGTATAGTGGCAAAAAATTCAAAGGCCTCGTTATTGCACTGTAATTGCTGAAGTTTTAACAGTGTATTCATTATACAACCAAGAGGATTTCCCTTGAGCCCCCTTAGCATCATAACAATTCCACATCATAATGATTGTACAAAGAGTAATTTCTCATAGTAGTTAAATAGTTACGTAAATAAAAACATGTGTTCTAATGATTAGAAAGAAATTCCTGATAACTGAATTCATACAATAACAAGTATATATATAAGCTGAATATATTAAAAAAAAGCCTGAACAATTCTTAAACAATGCGCCCTTCTTATCTACCACACCACACATCCTCTTATCCTTTAAAGGAATGATACCTAAAATATTTTCTTTCTCAGTAAGTACAGTTATGTGTTGTTTCCAGGTTATAGTTGTGCAGGATAATAGAGGGCAAATTCATAAATTGTAAGACTTGACAAAAACAAAATACATTGCTTTGGATGTAATCCATTTATTATGAACTTTGGCTGATGAAGGTGTGAACCTTGGTCTTGGAGGACCAGGACTGCACAATTTATCTCACAGGTGCTCTTTTCCATTAAAAAAATGTTAGTAACACCATGTAGACAGGGCCGTCTTAACAGCAGTGTGGGCCCCTGGGCAAAGCAATGCACTGGGGCCCTTACCCATTCTCCCCTCCTAGGGTGGGGGTCCTATCAGCAGCAGCTTTGATGTCCCAGGGTTGGCAGGGGGTGCTCTATCTTCCACTCAACATGTAGAACCTGGAGCAGTAACTTCTGCTAATTACTCCTTTACTGCACAGGTGGTGGGAGGGTGAACACTAACGTGTGGAAGGGGGCACTGAGCTGAATGAAGGGTCCCTTGTAAATGACTTCCAGGGAGGTAGGGGGTGTTTTATACGCAGGGGAGGGTTGGATAATGGAGTGGGCTTAATATTCGTAATTTTCCAGTGGAAGGGCAGCTTGTTTGACTGCAGATATCGCCATTATCTGGAAATAGATTTCTTAGCCTTCAATAGTATAACAACCCCCCAAAAAAGTCCCAACTTACAGGAGGTGCTGGGAACTTGGGGATCAGAGATCAGGAGCCAGTGCAATCCACTGACAAAAATATAAAACTGTACACCAGACAGTTGGAGCTGGAGCAGGGACCGGCTGCTGGAAGGTTGATATCTCTGGTTCTGGGCATGATAAAGACAAGCCGCTAGTGTCGACAGGAAGGGGAGAGTCCCAGCTTTTGGAATGTACTCTCAGAAAAAACCTAAGTCAGAGAAAACCTGAGAAATATGACTGGGAATTGCAATTAACAGGTCGGATGTGGACTGCTGCTTTGAAGTTGGATATCTCCAGTTCCCCATGGCCGATTTTAAAAATTCTGGTATCCCTGGAAAAAGGGGATCCTCAGCTATCAGCATAGGGCCCTTATACACCTGGGGCCCTTGGGCAAGTTCCCATTAAGCCCATACGAAAAGACGGCCCTGCATGTAGACAAAAGTGACAACCCCGAAAAAAGCAAAATGGTATGCTCCTGCTAAATGGTATGCTCCTGCCACAGACACCTGTTTGTGAAGGTATAAAACGGTACTTGTTTCCTAGCACGGCCACAATCGCGGCCATCGGGGGTAATTTTTAGTGGCCTGCGATGCGACCGACGCGATGCCCCCGATTTTTCCATTGAAATGCATTGAAAATAGTGAAAAATCGGGTCGGTCGCGTCGTGTGCACCTAAAAATGCTTAAATGGTCCAGACGCGATGCCCCCGATTTCCCCATAGGGAACAATGTTAAAGGCCTCAATTTACCCACGATGACCACAATTTCCCATAGGAAACAATGTTAAATGGATCAATTTACCCAAATCAGCATAGGGAAGAATGGTAAATGGGCCAGAAACCCCAAAAAAAACCACAGAGCAGTGGAATGTCCCCCCAAAAGTAGTTGACGCCACCCCGCCATCAACGTGAACCCGAAGCGTGGCGAGCGGCGGCGGTACGCGTCCTCCGACCTTTTCATGCCCTACTATCCACTAGGGCGTGGAGTGAGAATAGAATAGTGTGGCGTGCGCAGCGAGCCACCGCGCCCGAAGCGTGGCGAGCGCAGCGAGCCCCGCGAGGGGACGCGGATACCTTCACAGGTAAACGCGTCCCTTCGCGGGCTTCCCAGGTGTCTGCGTCGCCATGGACACCTGGGAAGCCCGCGAGGGGACGCGTATAACTGTGAAGGTATCCGCGTCCCCTCGCGGGGCTCGCTGCGCTCGCCACGCTTCGGGCTCGGTGGCTCGCTGCGCTCGCCACACTATTCTATTCTCACTCCACGCCCTAGTGGATAGTAGGGCATGAAAAGGTCGGAGGACGCGTACCGCCGCCCCTCGCGGGCTCGCTGCGCTCGCCACACTTCGGGTTGACGTTGATGGCGGGGTGGCGTCAACTACTTTTGGGGGGACATTTCAATGTTCAGGGATGTTTTTGGCCCATTTACTATTGTTCCTATGATAATTTGGCTAAATTGAGCCATTTCACATTGTTTCCTATGGGAAATCGTGGTCATCGCGGGTAAATTGAGGCATTTAACATTGTTCTCTATGGGGAAATCGCGGGCATCGCGTCTGGCCCATCGCACCCGTTTTTTAGTGGCCGCGATGCCCGCGATGGCCCCGATTTTACCCCCGATGACCGCGATTATGATTGTTGTGGCCGTGCTAGGAAACAAGTACCTATAAAACTTTTTTAGACCAGATGGACACGTTTGGATTTGGCAACTGTCAGAAGAACGTCTGATGCCAGTGTTTACATTAGGTACAGTAAAGCATGGAGGTGGTGGTGTTATGCTGTAGGAATGTAGGGCTGTTGCAGCTAGTTTTTTTCTGATAATTCAGTAATCAGGATTAGTGGCTAGCTCGGTGTCCACATTTTAACCCCATTGAGAACATCTGCGATGAATTAGTGATGGGTGCATTCTAGGCTGACTCAACCTTCTTCATTGTCAAAGTTGGTCACTGTACATAAGATGGAATGGAAAACATACCAACTGCTGTTCTCCAGGAATTTTGGACAGTTTGCCAAGAAGGCTGTCTACAGTAATAACTGCACATAGTGGCCCTACAAAGTAGGGCGCAGCGAGCCCCGCCAGGGGACACGTATACCTGTGAAGTTCTGCGCGTCCCCTGGCGGCGCACGCTGAGCTCGCCACGCTTCGGGCTCGGTGGCTCGCTGCACTCGCCACACTTTATAAAATCAACTCCACCCCGATGTGGATAGTGGGGGTATGAAAAGGTCGTAGGATTCGTACCGCCGCCCCTCGCGGGCTCGCTGCACTCGCCACGCTTTGGGTTCACATTTATACTTGGGGGGTGGCGTGGGGGTGCATTTAACATTGTAAGCACCCATTAGGGTGCTTATACAAGTTATAATCGCATCCCATCGCATTATATGGCATTGTATGCCATATACAATGCCATCCAATTTTTAAATTGTATGACATTGTGGAACATTGCGCGATATCGCATCGCATGCGATATGGTCTGCGATGCGATGGGCGCCGTGATAGTACACAAGTACCAATCTTTTTGTAGTCAGTGTCTAATCAGTTTTGTCTGCATAGTGCATCATTTTATTTTGCATTTCAATTGACCCTGTGGTGGACACTGGGCTGATAAATTCTTAATGATAGATTAAACTATTGTGTAATGTTGTGGAACTACAAGTCCCAGCAAGCCTGCACCGCATGCAGGAACTTGGAAAACTATAAGTCCCTGCATGCGGGGCCCACTGGTTCTTGTAGTTCCACAACAGTACAAATAGTGAAATAAAACACACACACAAACAGTATAACTTTGGGGGCTATTCTAGTTCATTCTTTCTGACAAAATCCTTCTTAGATGGACAAAACCATGTGCACTGTGGGTGGGGCAGATGTAACTTGTTCAGAGAGAATTAGATTTGGGTGGGGTTTTTCTTCAAAGTGAGAGCTATATTGCAGTGTAAAAATAAAGCAGTCAGTATTTTCCCTGCACAGAAACAAAAAAACTCACCCAAATCGAATTCTCTCTGCACATGTTACATCTGCCCCCCTGCAGTGCACATGGTTTTGTCCATCTAAGAAGGATTTTGTCAGAAAGAATGAACTAGAATAAACCCCTTTATTACACTGTCCTCTTCTCCAAGTGGAATCCAAATGGGTACCTGTTGATGGAAATTATACTCACATGCCCTCAGGTGCTGAACACTCTGCTCCTCCGCTTGTCAGTACCCCTGGCTGCACACAAGCTGAGATTGTTTTTCAATCAGCCACGGGGGATCTTGCATAAAAAGTTTGCCCTGGCTGTGGCATTACCCTGTTGGCTGTCAAAATACGGGGGGACCCCTAGTCAGTTTGTCCCGGAACCAGGACAGGCCTTCGAGCCTGGTGTTGGTTTTTTCCTTTTGTTTTGTTGCATAATTATCTTCTCCACCTTGTTCTTGGTGTTTGGTCTAAAAAAGGAGACCTCATATTCATAATGGAAGGAAATGGTTGAAATCATCATGGAATGGCTCAAAATCAGAGAACCTCATTTTGTTTCCATAGTTCTAGGTCCTCATAGGACTTAAATGGTGGTCCCTTTCAGTGGGATAAGGGAATCTATATCTATTTGCATGCCTATAGGGGCTTCTGCCATTTCTATTTTTCCTTCAATTTTGTTGGTTGGAGTTTCATTTAGTACATCTAGGGCGAGATTTAGTGAAATTCGTTTTTTCTACAAAGTGCGATTTTGATCCAAATCGCACTATTTCGCCCTTTTCAAAAATCGCACTTTTGCTGTGAAATCGCATTTTTAATAAGATGTGAATTTGCGGCAAAAAAGCGCGATAGAGTGATATAGTGCAATTTGTTATGAAAATGTGCGATTTTGTGTAAAAAAAAGTCGTTTCCCCCTTCTTGAGCATAACCAGCCCCGGGCTCAAAGAGCCGGTCCTGGTTTCATGAAATCATGGGGCTGAACAAATAGGGGTCCCCAGGATTTTAGTAAACCAGCACCAGGCTCAAGGGCCGGTCCTGGTTCCCTGGGGACAAAATGAGTAGGGGTCCCCCGTATTTCAAGAACCAGCACCGGGCCCAACCAGCCAGCAGGGTAATGCCACAGCTGGGGGAAGATTTTTTATACAAAGTCATTCACCCCCTTACCGGTCAGCATGGGCAGGGGTCCTGGGGGAGTGGGGACCCCCCAAAGAAGGGGTCCCCCCCTCCAGAACTTTCCTGCCCATGCTGAAGCCCGGGGCTTTCCTCAGTGCCCCTGGGCGATGGGCATTGAGCTGATAATTGTTGTAAAGAGATAGAAAAACTATTGTATACTGCTGTGGAACTATTAGTCCCAGCAAGCCTGCACCACATGCAGGGACTTGGAGAACCACAAGTCCCCGCATGTGGGGCAATAAAGTACACAGTAGCACAAATAGTTAAATAAATACACATACACACTGACAGTAAAACTTTATTACATAAGGAGCCCATTCATCCACACTTACATACAGTATGTTGATAGAAGATCGGTCCCCTTCTCCTGTAGAATCCACTGGGGTACATATCCACTGGGGTACCTGTGGATAGAAAACACACTTACTGGACGTCTTCAGTGCTTCTCCGGGAGCCCTGCACCTCTCTAACCATGCTCAGGTTTTCTGTTTACATCTGGGGCTCCGCCCCCCAGACCGGGACTTAGGTTCGCCCACCAGTCACTCATGGACCGGCATGGGGGTTGTCCCGGTCCCCGATTGGCTGGTGGGCGGGCCTAAGTCCCGGTCTGGGGGCGGAGCCCCAGATGTAAACAGAACACCGGACCACGATAAGAGTGCTGCAGGGCTCCCGGATAAGCGCTGAAGACGTCCGGAAAGTATGTTTTCTCTCCACAGGTACCCCAGTGGATTCTACAGGAGAAGGGGACCGATCTATCAACATAGGTAGGTATGGATGAATGGGCTCCGTGTGTAATAAAGTTTTACTGTCAGTGTATATGTGTATTTATTTAACTATTTGTGCTAATGTGGGACTAAAAGTCCCAGCGGGCCCTTTATTGCCCCACATGCTGGGACTTGTGGTTCTCCAAGTCCCTGCATGTGGTACAGGCTTGCTGAGACTCATAGTTCCACAGCAGTATACAATAGATGTTCTATCTTTTTTACAACAATTATCAGCTCGATGCCCACTGCCCAGGGGCATCGAGGACAGCCCCGGGCTTCAGCATGGGCACGTAAGTTCTGGAGGGGGGCTTCTTTGGGGGGGTCCCCACTCCCCCAGGACCCCTGCCCATGCTGACTGGTCAGGGGTGAATGCTTTGGCCGGGGGAACTTGTATAAAAAGTCTCCCCCCGGCTGTGGCATTACCCTGGTGGCTGGTTGGGCCTGGTGCTAGTTCTTGAAATACGGAGGACCCCTACTCATTTAGTCCCCCGTATTTTGGGAACCAGGACCGGCCCTTGAGCCTGGTGCTGGTTTTATAAAATCCTCGTGACCCCTATTTGTTCAGCCTCGTGATTTTATGAAACCAGGACCGGTTTTTTGAGCCCGGGGCTGGTTATGCTCAAGAGGGGGGACCCCACAACGTTTTTTTTTCTCACTTTTTTGATTTAACTTTTTTTTTAACACCAAAACCATGCACATATCACAATGATCTGTTCATGTTTCTGACAAATTCCCCAGTCAGACCCTTGTCTATTTTTTTGCCGATTTTAGCAAATGTTTTTGGCCGATTTCCAAATTCGCACCCTATTAAATTGGCGATTTGTATGTTTTTCAATGGGAAAACATCTGGATGCAAATTAAGAAATCGCCACTTTCTGAATGTGCAAATTCACGGAAAAAAGTGCGATTTGTGCAGCAATTCGCATTCCATTAAGTTGGCGATTTCTGAAAAAATTGCCAAAAAAACAAAATCACTCCCTATTAAATGTCACCCCAATAGTTACTTTACGTCATCCTTACGTTTCAAGGGTTGGATGATCTATATCCACAGCTTGCAATTTTTGGTTAGGAGTACCTCTTGTGACTAAAGGTTCTCCAAGTGGAACTTCTGCTCTCTCCTTTAGAGCACTGATGTCTCTCTCTTTTTTTGGGCCATATTCTCTAAGCTTCAAAAGTGATAAAATGGAGAGTGATAAA
Source organism: Crinia signifera (assembly GCF_055691185.1). Lineage (NCBI taxonomy): Eukaryota > Metazoa > Chordata > Amphibia > Anura > Myobatrachidae > Crinia > Crinia signifera. Next base: position 120,038,409 of record NC_139225.1, read on the forward strand.
CAGCCAGCCAATAAGCGACTGTCTGACATTTTTCAAACACAGTCTGTGACATGCCAGGTACAGTAGGCAAGAACTGGATAGAGAAAGAATTGCGCTATGGATGCACACCAAAAGAGAAAAGAGTGAAGGGAATGATCCCAAAATGTTAAAATTTAACTTTTATTAGTATTTGAACTAAAAAGAAGAGAGAAAAACGTCCCGTGTCGATTTTTTTATATATAGAATCTCACAGGGTGATCTCCTTCTGGTGCTTGTGAAAATTTCAAGAGTTTAAAAAGACTCTAGACATACATACATACATAACAAATATTGGTGACGTGCAAAAGCACGAAAGAAAGAAAAGTGATGTTTTTAGGGATAAAAGGTTCCCCTTAAGCCGGCTACAAGTGATACTGTGAATTTATTTTGTAGTGCTTCTTGGGTTCAATTCCCAGTCAGAAAAGGTGTTATTCTCTGTCCTTTCTCCAGGGTTTTAATTCCCACTCTTCAAAGGTTTATTATATATGTACAACTGTCAGCATTTTGAATCATCTTTTATAAGTGGTGAATGTATATTACAGAGTCACATGCATCTTATTCGCCAAGGTTGGCTATTTTATATGGTCACTTCCCTGTGAGATTTCACCTGTGCAGTTACTATTTCTGCATGTCACAGGTGAACCATTTATTGGGTATTTTGTCTCTCTCTCACAGAGCTACTAATACTGCTAAAGCAGTGCCAGATTAAGACTTCGGGGGGCCCGGGGTACTTTAGACAGGGGGGCCCCCTTGCACTTGTCATTACTGGCCGCAAACTGCACAGGAGAATATTATACTGTCAAAACACAGAGTAAAGGCAGAATAAACTTGGTCAATGGTTAACTGCAGGGGATATATATATATATATATATATATATATAAATATATATATATATATAAATATATATATAGACACACACACATACATACATACATACCACATGAAAAGCCTGTGTTTGTCCCTCTGCCCCTTACTCTGTAGGAGACCTCACAGTCCTAGTGCTGCCTCTGATTAAAAACCCTCCCATGACTAAGCTGCTGCTGTTCTTCATGGACCTGAGAAGAATGTAATGAGCTCCACCAATCAGAGCTCAGCACAAACCTCTCAGCCTCTGCCCTCTGGTGCAAAGTGTCATGGGACTTAGTCAACTCCCAGTAATGCACAGCACACTTATGCAATCAGTGTGCCTTGGCTCCAGATGCTCAGCACCATTAATCATTGTCACATTGGCAGATAGGTGAAGCTGCAGCACTACCCCACTCCCATGCACAATACTTTTAGCTAAAAATAATGTGCCTCCATTATAATCCGGCCCTGTGCTAAAGATGTATTATCGTAGTATTGGTCCCAAAATTCACCTCTGCAATTATAGTTTCTGAGCCACCTTGCCTTAATTTTATCCGAAATTGGGGGAAATGGGTACCCAGTAATTAATTTTCTATTGTTTTCCTCACCTCCCTTGTTTCTTATATATCTGGGTGGTTATTACCAATCAGTGGATATTTTGAAAAGGCACATGTCAATAACTCTGCATCTTGGCAATCTGTTCATCAGGTGAGTTAATACTCCGCTGTCTCAGAAGGACCTATTATAACTCTATCTGGTCTGATATTTGGGGCTTATATCCGTTCATTTGGATACCTGGCGTTTGGTGTGAAATAGTGTGTTGGTTGCCCTTTAATACACAGGTAATATTGATATTAGAGTTTTGGCCTTATGATAAACAATTTAATATTTTGCCTATATTAGGTCGGCTAAGATAGGATTAGTAAATGATGGTACACTGTCAGACTCTGTAAATTCCTGATACTGACAGGTTTAAGATGATAGCTGACTTCCCTATGTAGGGTTAAATATCTGAAAACAACTTTACTGTATCTCCCTGTCTGGGGCTTCACTTTCTACAAACATATTACACAGTAACATTGTTTCATTATTTATACATTTCAATATGGTTAGAAACATTTGTAGCCAGCTAAAGGCACGTCACCAATATTTGTTATGTGTATGTATGTCTAAAGTCTTTTTAAACTCTTGAAATTTTCACAAGCACCAGAAGGAGATCACCCTGTGAGATTCTATATATTAAAAAATCGACACAGGACGTTTTTCTCTCTTCTTTTTATAAATTATAAATACTAATAAAAGTTAAATTTTAACATTTTGGGATCATTCCCTCAATAATACTCTTTTCTCTTTTGGTGTGCATCCATAGCGCAATTCTTTCTCTATCCAGTTCTTGTCTTCATCATATTGCCCGGATTGCACCCACCACCAAATTATACTAATAAGGCGACTCAAAACCTATTCCCAATATTCCATTGGGGATCCCTGTCCCAATAGGTGTGTGCGGACCCTTAACATCCCCCTCTCCCCCATACCAAGTTTACATGCCAGGTAGGAGCTGATTGGCTGGCTGTTTATCACTCTCCATTTTATCACTTTTGAAACTTAGAGAATCTGGCCCTTTGTCCCTCAACTCTCTAGTTTCTTTATTGAGTTTTAGTACTACTTCTGTTTCCATTTCTTTAAAATCCTCCAAATCTTTACGTGGCTCTAGCATTTTTTAGAGTTGTAAGATCTCATAATTTCACTGTAAGAGATTTATTTTTCATTATTTTATAATAAGACTTATTATATGCAATAATACTGAGGCATGATTAGCAAAAGTGAAACACACTGGATTTTTAAACTGTTAGTACCAAAGGGCCTTAATACTGAGTTTGAACTCAATTGGTTTTGTAACTGGTATCTTTCAAATTATTATTCACTTAACCTCTTGATGCATGATATATTTTTGATTCTCTTTTATGTTATTTGTGGTTATTATTCTGATTTATCAAATTTTACTAATATATGCTTTTATTTGTTTTGTAATTTTTATGTGGATACTTACGTACTTTTGTTAAATACTATATCTCATGCTAGACTTACAAATGAGAAAAAGCAAGGATTTGCATTTCAAGGTTGAGGAAATAAACCGATATGGATTAATAAAGGACTTCTGCCATGTGGAACATAGCCGAGGTGAATGCAGAGAGATATAGTGTCACTTCCAATCAGATCTGGTCCAGATCCAGCTGCAAAGCAGTATGGGTATTAGGATGGGTATATTGAGGGGTCCAATAGAATAGCATCCCATGCTTCTGCTGAAGGGCTGATTAGAGGAACACCTTTGTACAGGACTGCCTTTAGGGGACTAAAGATTTTTTGACACGACTCCAGCTACTGCAATACTGGCGAGGGGAAATATACGCCTGCACTCGATACCATTTTAAAGGGAGATTACTTGCCTAAAGGGGAAGAGGAAGTCCATTACTAAACCTCTGGTTATATTTGTGTTTTACTTACTGAATATGTATTTTAAAAAATAGTTTGACTTTTTAAAGAACACACTGCACTATATCTGGTCCTTTAAAAAATAGACAAAGCAAAAAGAATAAGTCCCAAGGCGCAAAGCCCTCCTTCAGCCGGATCCACAAAGATGGGTCACCACTCAACCCAAACGTAGGAAAACTTGCTCTGGAAAATGGACCAATGGGCGCTGGAGGGTAGTATACACAAATTCAACGATGTTTCTCTCCCGTATAGATAATATGGGGGAAAAAAAATACAAAACAGTGTATCAGAAATGTTATAGTCTGATAAAAAAGTGGGGTTCACGATGAGGGTAACCATAAGCGTACCATCACTCACTATAAGAGAGGTATAGACGTGCCCGTAAAGGTTTCTTTTTTAGGGGTTCACCTCACGTGCGGTTACAAGAACAACTGGATGCGTACCGTACTCACAAGGGTATACGTAAATGCAGACGCATCAAGGTATCTTTCACTTTCAGAAGGTGGGAATGCTCTCATGTAGATGTCAAAACTCCATATGAATAGATATAAAAACAAGAGAGCCCACTTTCAAAGATACGCAAATTTTATTCTGAACGGATAAACAAAAGTGACTGGGATAAGCTGGATGGAACAAAAACACGGTACCTTGAGGCTGGGGTATTGGCCTTATACCCCAGTCTATCACCGTCTGTCAGCATAAAATCCCAGTCAAAGTAACAGCAAAGTCCGCTCCTCTCCTGCCAACGCGTTTCGACAGAGGACCTGTCTTCTTCAAGGCTTGGAGAGGAGTGATCATAAGCACATATTTATACCTATGCACATTAAGTTAATTGGGCATACTTCCGCCGGAAGTAATTATAGGGCGGAAGTACCCATGAATGGATTCTACGTTACATTTAGGCATATAAATAAGCAAGACTAAATCAATTTAGGCAGGACAATAAGCATTACCTGCTTCTTATGCAGGAAAGTTCAGTTTAATACTGCTCCCGCTGCTAGAACGTAGATATCGGGTCTCCGTTAGCCGTGGAACGCAAAGTTCCGGACTCGTGACACGCATGACTGCTTCCGGCGTGTGTCACTTCCGGAAGCCGTCTGCTTACTTGCGTACTCAAATGGAGCGCATCCCCTTCGGGATGCTAGGACGCCGTCACATGACGCGCTGTGACGTCAGGACGGCGATGTGCGTCTAATGGAACGCACAGACGCTTAGTGTATGGACCGCACAGAGTCACGCTGTATAAAACAGCTAATGGATTGTGTCCAGAGGGGCCTGATTCAGCGCTGTCTAGCGGGGCCAAAGTGACAGAGTGCCTCGATATACAAAAATTGCTAGTGTATAAGGATAAAGTGTCCAATTGCTTCTTAAAGTGACATGTGCATAGGAAAATATGGCTTTTACAAAGTACATAAAAAATACAATTGTATGAAAATAACAGAATTAAAATGATTCAGAAAATATAAAAATATTTTAAAAGGCTTAAAAAACATTAAAACTCATAAAAACCACTTAAGCTCAAAATCTGCATTCAGACCATGAGGGGCCAAAGAATTAAGGTCATATATCCACCTCATTTCCTTTTTAGCCAGACTTTGTTCTTTATTTGTATATCTCCAATTGTCTTTGACAAGTTCAAGACCCCAAAAACCTTTTATATGGTTGGGGGAACATTGATGGAGTTCTTTAAAGTGCAAAGAAAAAGGATGATCTGGATTACCCTTTTTTATGTTCCGAATGTGTTCGGACCACCGGATTTTTAAAGTTCTGGTGGTCTTTCCCACATATAGTTTGTCACAGGAACACATAATGGCATAAATTGCATATTTTGAATTACATGTCATAAAGTGATTTAATTTGAACTGGTGGTTGTTCAACATGAGTTCAACCGTTTTTTTAGCAGTGTTGGTGCAAGACTTGCACATGGCGCAATCTCCACACCGGTGAAACCCTTTATTTCTAATGATGCCACCTAGTGGTTTCTCTATGAAAGCACTTGAAACCAACTTATCTTTAATACTAGGTGCTCTTTTGTAGATGAATTTGGGTTTATTTGGTAAAATCTCTGATAAAATAGGATCACGTAAAAGCAGGTTCCAATTTTGATTAAAAATCTTCTCTATCTGGCGGTGGTGACTGCTATAGTTAGAAATGAAGGCGAGATTGGCCCCAGTTTCTTTGGTCTCCTTGGGCTTGTTTTCTAGGAGACTCTCCCTGGGGATCGCGTCAACTTCTTCTATAGCTTTAGCTAGTAATGCTGGCTTATAGCCCTTATGGAGAAATTTTGATTTAAGGGTCTGAACACTCCTGTCATATTCTTCAGGTTTGGAGCAATTGCGCTTCATCCTAATAAATTGCCCCTTAGGAACATTTGTCAGCCAGCGACTCAAATGGTTGCTTTTGCTATCAATATAGGTGTTTGAGTCTGACGGTTTGGTGTACACCGACGTTTGTAATGTGTTGTTCTCCACATAAATGTTTAAATCCAAGAAATTGATGCTGGATTTGCTAATGGCAAAGGTAAGTTTTATATTCAATAAATTAGTGTTTAAAAAACTACAAAATTCATTGAGCAAAGATTCCTCACCACGCCAAATAAATAAAATATCATCAATGTAGCGCCACCACTGGACCAGGTTCGCACCCCACTCATGGCCAGACCATACCATGGTGTCCTCCCATCTGGCCATGAAGATATTTGCATAACTGGGGGCGAACCTGGTCCCCATGGCGGTGCCAACCTGCTGAAGATAAAAGGAACCATCGAAGTTAAAATAATTATTGGTTAAAATAAACGAAATTCCTTCCAATATAAAAGTTTGTAGATTGGCCTCCATTAAGGTGCTGTCTAATGTCTGTTTTATTGCACTCAACCCATCCTCATGTTTAATAATAGTGTACAGGGATGTCACATCTGCGGTCACTAAAAACAGAGATTCATCCCATGTGACATCTTTGATCTTATTCAATACATCCTTCGTGTCTTTGAGATGAGACCTGTTATTGCACACTAAAGGTTGGAGATGGTGGTCAATAAAAAAAGAAAGGTTGGAGGTAATGGAATTGGTCCCCGCTATAATGGGGCGTCCGGGCGGGTTAGTCGCATCCTTGTGCACCTTTGGTAAAAGGTATATCACCGGTACTGTAAACTCGTCCACCACCAAAAACTCCGAAATATCTTTATCGATAGTATTTAAATCGGAGTATTTGTCAATCATTAATTTGAATTTTTTAAAAACAGAAGTGGATGGATCCGCCCTAAGTTTTCTATATGTGAGTCCATCATGCAATTGTCTGTTAACTTCTTCAATATACATGCTTTTGTTTAAAATAACCACCCCCCCGCCTTTATCGGCGGGTTTGATAATAATCCCATCATTCTCTTTGAGAGATTTTAAGGCCTCTCTTTCTTTTACGTTGAGATTATTCTGATACAGAGGTAAGTTATCTTTCAAACTGTTAAGTTCCTCATTGATGACTTTGTGAAAACTTTCAATAAAACACCCTTTAATATGTCTCGGGTAAAAAGTCGAGCTTTTTTTGAAAGGGTTAATAGGATCAGGGGTGGTTGAAATCTCACCATCTCTATAGAAAAATTTCTTTAAAGATAAGCGTCTAATAAATTTTTGGACATCAATATACAAATCAAAGAAATTAATTTGATTGCTAGGACAGAATTTAAGGCCTTTTTGAAGGACCGAAAATTCTTCGGGGCTCAAAATGTGGTCACTTAAATTGAAAATTTTGGTAAGGTTTTCTTCTGTGATAGGGGCATCAGTGATTTTGTGCTTCTTGTGTTTTCTATCACGTTTCCTCAGGCCCCCCCTTTTTCCCCGTTTGGTTTTAGATGGATGGGGAATTTCTATGTTACTCTCCAGCGAGGCATTCTCCTGGATAAAAAATTAGTACCACTGTTATCATTTAAGGGCTGGAGAGGTTCGAATCTATTATGAGTGCTAATCTCATTCCTCTCCGGTCTTAATTCTTCAGGTGTGGGATAAACTCGCTGATTCCTCCTAGTTTCCCAGTTGTAATTGGGCTGATCCCGGTGATGAGATTTCTTGGTGAAATTTCTATAATTAGTGGGGGTGTAATGATTGGAATTTTCATTAAATCTTTGATTATACCTATTAGGCCTCTGGTTCGGTTTCTGATACCGAGATCGAGGAGTGGGTATTGGTCTAGCCGGCGTTCTCGCATGATTCCTTGGAATCTTTTTGGGTACAGGATTTGGGGTTTCAGTTACTGGTGGTCCTGGAACGGGCCTCCCAGCGACTTCTTCCTTACGTGCTGTAGAGTCCCTTAGAAATTTCTTTTGTTTTTTTACCATAATTTCCATCTCATTCTTTTTTATGCGGGTTCTTACTCTTTCCTCCAAAGTTTTAAATTCTGTTTGATCCTTAAAAGGAATTATAAGTGTCTCCAAGGATTTAATATCCTTATCTAGGTTCTCCAATTCTCTTTTCCTTTCGGAAATGATGGTCTCCATTAGTGAAAATGAGCATGCTTGTAAGGCATGATCCCATTTATGTTGGAAATCCTCAGAAGGATTGGTGTAAGACATAGGTTTTAATATTAATAAACCCTTGGGTATTAATTTTGATGCAACATACTTTTCTAAAGTAACCACCTCCCACCATACGCGGTTTTCCTTCAGAAGTGTATGTTCCAATCTATTCATAGTCGATTCTAGTGATTCATCTAACAATTCTACAGAATCCAAGTTGTCAGATGAAAAAATATTTGATAGGAGGTTAACCCTATGTGTGCGATGTGTAAACATAATTGCAGCCTAGGACAAATACGGTGATACAAAATAGACAAAGCAAAAAGAATAAGTCCCAAGGCGCAAAGCCCTCCTTCAGCCGGATCCACAAAGATGGGTCACCACTCAACCCAAACGTAGGAAAACTTGCTCTGGAAAATGGACCAATGGGCGCTGGAGGGTAGTATACACAAATTCAACGATGTTTCTCTCCCGTATAGATAATATGGGGGAAAAAAAATACAAAACAGTGTATCAGAAATGTTATAGTCTGATAAAAAAGTGGGGTTCACGATGAGGGTAACCATAAGCGTACCATCACTCACTATAAGAGAGGTATAGACGTGCCCGTAAAGGTTTCTTTTTTAGGGGTTCACCTCACGTGCGGTTACAAGAACAACTGGATGCGTACCGTACTCACAAGGGTATACGTAAATGCAGACGCATCAAGGTATCTTTCATATTCAGAAGGTGGGAATGCTCTCATGTAGATGTCAAAACTCCATATGAATAGATATAAAAACAAGAGAGCCCACTTTCAAAGATACGCAAATTTTATTCTGAACGGATAAACAAAAGTGACTGGGATAAGCTGGATGGAACAAAAACACGGTACCTTGAGGCTGGGGTATTGGCCTTATACCCCAGTCTATCACCGTCTGTCAGCATAAAATCCCAGTCAAAGTAAAAAAAAAAAGTACACCAAACCGTCAGACTCAAACACCTATATTGATAGCAAAAGCAACCATTTGAGTCGCTGGCTGACAAATGTTCCTAAGGGGCAATTTATTAGGATGAAGCGCAATTGCTCCAAACCTGAAGAATATGACAGGAGTGTTCAGACCCTTAAATCAAAATTTCTCCATAAGGGCTATAAGCCAGCATTACTAGCTAAAGCTATAGAAGAAGTTGACGCGATCCCCAGGGAGAGTCTCCTAGAAAACAAGCCCAAGGAGACCAAAGAAACTGGGGCCAATCTCGCCTTCATTTCTAACTATAGCAGTCACCACCGCCAGATAGAGAAGATTTTTAATCAAAATTGGAACCTGCTTTTACGTGATCCTATTTTATCAGAGATTTTACCAAATAAACCCAAATTCATCTACAAAAGAGCACCTAGTATTAAAGATAAGTTGGTTTCAAGTGCTTTCATAGAGAAACCACTAGGTGACATCATTAGAAATAAAGGGTTTCACCGGTGTGGAGATTGCGCCATGTGCAAGTCTTGCACCAACACTGCTAAAAAAACGGTTGAACTCATGTTGAACAACCACCAGTTCAAATTAAATCACTTTATGACATGTAATTCAAAATATGCAATTTATGCCATTATGTGTTCCTGTGACAAACTATATGTGGGAAAGACCACCAGAACTTTAAAAATCCGGTGGTACGAACACATTCGGAACATAAAAAAGGGTAATCCAGATCATCCTTTTTCTTTGCACTTTAAAGAACTCCATCAATGTTCCCCCAACCATATAAAAGGTTTTTGGGGTCTTGAACTTGTCAAAGACAATTGGAGATATAAAAATAAAGAACAAAGTCTGGCTAAAAAGGAAATGAGGTGGATATATGACCTTAATTCTTTGGCCCCTCATGGTCTGAATGCAGATTTTGAGCTTAAGTGGTTTTTATGAGTTTTAATGTTTTTTAAGCCTTTTAAAATATTTTTATATTTTCTGAATCATTTTAATTCTGTTATTTTCATACAATTGTATTTTTTATGTACTTTGTAAAAGCCATATTTTCCTATGCACATGTCACTTTAAGAAGCAATTGGACACTTTATCCTTATACACTAGCAATTTTTGTATATCGAGGCACTCTGTCACTTTGGCCCCGCTAGACAGCGCTGAATCAGGCCCCTCTGGACACAATCCATTAGCTGTTTTATACAGCGTGACTCTGTGCGGTCCATACACTAAGCGTCTGTGCGTTCCATTAGACGCACATCGCCGTCCTGACGTCACAGCGCGTCATGTGACGGCGTCCTAGCATCCCGAAGGGGATGCGCTCCATTTGAGTACGCAAGTAAGCAGACGGCTTCCGGAAGTGACACACGCCGGAAGCAGTCATGCGTGTCACGAGTCCGGAACTTTGCGTTCCACGGCTAACGGAGACCCGATATCTACGTTCTAGCAGCGGGAGCAGTATTAAACTGACCTTTCCTGCATAAGAAGCAGGTAATGCTTATTGTCCTGCCTAAATTGATTTAGTCTTGCTTATTTATATGGATAAATGTAACGTAGAATCCATTCATGGGTACTTCCGCCCTATGATTACTTCCGGCGGAAGTATGCCCAATTAACTTAATGTGCATAGGTATAAATATGTGCTTATGATCACTCCTCTCCAAGCCTTGAAGAAGACAGGTCCTCTGTCGAAACGCGTTGGCAGGAGAGGAGCGGACTTTGCTGTTACTTTGACTGGGATTTTATGCTGACAGACGGTGATAGACTGGGGTATAAGGCCAATACCCCAGCCTCAAGGTACCGTGTTTTTGTTCCATCCAGCTTATCCCAGTCACTTTTGTTTATCCGTTCAGAATAAAATTTGCGTATCTTTGAAAGTGGGCTCTCTTGTTTTTATATCTATTCATATGGAGTTTTGACATCTACATGAGAGCATTCCCACCTTCTGAAAGTGAAAGATACCTTGATGCGTCTGCATTTACGTATACCCTTGTGAGTACGGTACGCATCCAGTTGTTCTTGTAACCGCACGTGAGGTGAACCCCTAAAAAAGAAACCTTTACGGGCACGTCTATACCTCTCTTATAGTGAGTGATGGTACGCTTATGGTTACCCTCATCGTGAACCCCACTTTTTTTATCAGACTATAACATTTCTGATACACTGTTTTGTATTTTTTTTCCCCCATATTATCTATACAGGAGAGAAACATCGTTGAATTTGTGTATACTACCCTCCAGCGCCCATTGGTCCATTTTCCAGAGCAAGTTTTCCTACGTTTGGGTTGAGTGGTGACCCATCTTTGTGGATCCGGCTGAAGGAGGGCTTTGCGCCTTGGGACTTATTCTTTTTGCTTTGTCTATTTTGTATCACCGTATTTGTCCTAGGCTGCAATTATGTTTACACATCGCACACATAGGGTTAACCTCCTATCAAATATTTTTTCATCTGACAACTTGGATTCTGTAGAATTGTTAGATGAATCACTAGAATCGACTATGAATAGATTGGAACATACACTTCTGAAGGAAAACCGCGTATGGTGGGAGGTGGTTACTTTAGAAAAGTATGTTGCATCAAAATTAATACCCAAGGGTTTATTAATATTAAAACCTATGTCTTACACCAATCCTTCTGAGGATTTCCAACATAAATGGGATCATGCCTTACAAGCATGCTCATTTTCACTAATGGAGACCATCATTTCCGAAAGGAAAAGAGAATTGGAGAACCTAGATAAGGATATTAAATCCTTGGAGACACTTATAATTCCTTTTAAGGATCAAACAGAATTTAAAACTTTGGAGGAAAGAGTAAGAACCCGCATAAAAAAGAATGAGATGGAAATTATGGTAAAAAAACAAAAGAAATTTCTAAGGGACTCTACAGCACGTAAGGAAGAAGTCGCTGGGAGGCCCGTTCCAGGACCACCAGTAACTGAAACCCCAAATCCTGTACCCAAAAAGATTCCAAGGAATCATGCGAGAACGCCGGCTAGACCAATACCCACTCCTCGATCTCGGTATCAGAAACCGAACCAGAGGCCTAATAGGTATAATCAAAGATTTAATGAAAATTCCAATCATTACACCCCCACTAATTATAGAAATTTCACCAAGAAATCTCATCACCGGGATCAGCCCAATTACAACTGGGAAACTAGGAGGAATCAGCGAGTTTATCCCACACCTGAAGAATTAAGACCGGAGAGGAATGAGATTAGCACTCATAATAGATTCGAACCTCTCCAGCCCTTAAATGATAACAGTGGTACTAATTTTTTATCCAGGAGAATGCCTCGCTGGAGAGTAACATAGAAATTCCCCATCCATCTAAAACCAAACGGGGAAAAAGGGGGGGCCTGAGGAAACGTGATAGAAAACACAAGAAGCACAAAATCACTGATGCCCCTATCACAGAAGAAAACCTTACCAAAATTTTCAATTTAAGTGACCACATTTTGAGCCCCGAAGAATTTTCGGTCCTTCAAAAAGGCCTTAAATTCTGTCCTAGCAATCAAATTAATTTCTTTGATTTGTATATTGATGTCCAAAAATTTATAAGACGCTTATCTTTAAAGAAATTTTTCTATAGAGATGGTGAGATTTCAACCACCCCTGATCCTATTAACCCTTTCAAAAAAAGCTCGACTTTTTACCCGAGACATATTAAAGGGTGTTTTATTGAAAGTTTTCACAAAGTCATCAATGAGGAACTTAACAGTTTGAAAGATAACTTACCTCTGTATCAGAATAATCTCAACGTAAAAGAAAGAGAGGCCTTAAAATCTCTCAAAGAGAATGATGGGATTATTATCAAACCCGCCGATAAAGGCGGGGGGGTGGTTATTTTAAACAAAAGCATGTATATTGAAGAAGTTAACAGACAATTGCATGATGGACTCACATATAGAAAACTTAGGGCGGATCCATCCACTTCTGTTTTAAAAAATTCAAATTAATGATTGACAAATACTCCGATTTAAATACTATCGATAAAGATATTTCGGAGTTTTTGGTGGTGGACGAGTTTACAGTACCGGTGATATACCTTTTACCAAAGGTGCACAAGGATGCGACTAACCCGCCCGGACGCCCCATTATAGCGGGGACCAATTCCATTACCTCCAACCTTTCTTTTTTTATTGACCACCATCTCCAACCTTTAGTGTGCAATAACAGGTCTCATCTCAAAGACACGAAGGATGTATTGAATAAGATCAAAGATGTCACATGGGATGAATCTCTGTTTTTAGTGACCGCAGATGTGACATCCCTGTACACTATTATTAAACATGAGGATGGGTTGAGTGCAATAAAACAGACATTAGACAGCACCTTAATGGAGGCCAATCTACAAACTTTTATATTGGAAGGAATTTCGTTTATTTTAACCAATAATTATTTTAACTTCGATGGTTCCTTTTATCTTCAGCAGGTTGGCACCGCCATGGGGACCAGGTTCGCCCCCAGTTATGCAAATATCTTCATGGCCAGATGGGAGGACACCATGGTATGGTCTGGCCATGAGTGGGGTGCGAACCTGGTCCAGTGGTGGCGCTACATTGATGATATTTTATTTATTTGGCGTGGTGAGGAATCTTTGCTCAATGAATTTTGTAGTTTTTTAAACACTAATTTATTAAATATAAAACTTACCTTTGCCATTAGCAAATCCAGCATCAATTTCTTGGATTTAAACATTTATGTGGAGAACAACACATTACAAACGTCGGTGTACACCAAACCGTCAGACTCAAACACCTATATTGATAGCAAAAGCAACCATTTGAGTCGCTGGCTGACAAATGTTCCTAAGGGGCAATTTATTAGGATGAAGCGCAATTGCTCCAAACCTGAAGAATATGACAGGAGTGTTCAGACCCTTAAATCAAAATTTCTCCATAAGGGCTATAAGCCAGCATTACTAGCCAAAGCTATAGAAGAAGTTGACGCGATCCCCAGGGAGAGTCTCCTAGAAAACAAGCCCAAGGAGACCAAAGAAACTGGGGCCAATCTCGCCTTCATTTCTAACTATAGCAGTCACCACCGCCAGATAGAGAAGATTTTTAATCAAAATTGGAAACTGCTTTTACGTGATCCTATTTTATCAGAGATTTTACCAAATAAACCCAAATTCATCTACAAAAGAGCACCTAGTATTAAAGATAAGTTGGTTTCAAGTGCTTTCATAGAGAAACCACTAGGTGGCATCATTAGAAATAAAGGGTTTCACCGGTGTGGAGATTGCGCCATGTGCAAGTCTTGCACCAACACTGCTAAAAAAACGGTTGAACTCATGTTGAACAACCACCAGTTCAAATTAAATCACTTTATGACATGTAATTCAAAATATGCAATTTATGCCATTATGTGTTCCTGTGACAAACTATATGTGGGAAAGACCACCAGAACTTTAAAAATCCGGTGGTCCGAACACATTCGGAACATAAAAAAGGGTAATCCAGATCATCCTTTTTCTTTGCACTTTAAAGAACTCCATCAATGTTCCCCCAACCATATAAAAGGTTTTTGGGGTCTTGAACTTGTCAAAGACAATTGGAGATATAAAAATAAAGAACAAAGTCTGGCTAAAAAGGAAATGCGGTGGATATATGACCTTAATTCTTTGGCCCCTCATGGTCTGAATGCAGATTTTGAGCTTAAGTGGTTTTTATGAGTTTTAATGTTTTTTAAGCCTTTTAAAATATTTTTATATTTTCTGAATCATTTTAATTCTGTTATTTTCATACAATTGTATTTTTTATGTACTTTGTAAAAGCCATATTTTCCTATGCACATGTCACTTTAAGAAGCAATTGGACACTTTATCCTTATACACTAGCAATTTTTGTATATCGAGGCACTCTGTCACTTTGGCCCCGCTAGACAGCGCTGAATCAGGCCCCTCTGGACACAATCCATTAGCTGTTTTATACAGCGTGACTCTGTGCGGTCCATACACTAAGCGTCTGTGCGTTCCATTAGACGCACATCACCGTCCTGACGTCACAGCGCGTCATGTGACGGCGTCCTAGCATCCCGAAGGGGATGCGCTCCATTTGAGTACGCAAGTAAGCAGACGGCTTCCGGAAGTGACACACGGCGGAAGCAGTCATGCGTGTCACGAGTCCGGAACTTTGCGTTCCACGGCTAACGGAGACCCGATATCTACGTTCTAGCAGCGGGAGCAGTATTAAACTGAACTTTCCTGCATAAGAAGCAGGTAATGCTTATTGTCCTGCCTAAATTGATTTAGTCTTGCTTATTTATATGCCTAAATGTAACGTAGAATCCATTCATGGGTACTTCCGCCCTATGATTACTTCCGGCGGAAGTATGCCCAATTAACTTAATGTGCATAGGTATAAATATGTGCTTATGATCACTCCTCTCCAAGCCTTGAAGAAGACAGGTCCTCTGTCGAAACGCGTTGGCAGGAGAGGAGCGGACTTTGCTGTTACTTTGACTGGGATTTTATGCTGACAGACGGTGATAGACTGGGGTATAAGGCCAATACCCCAGCCTCAAGGTACCGTGTTTTTGTTCCATCCAGCTTATCCCAGTCACTTTTGTTTATCCGTTCAGAATAAAATTTGCGTATCTTTGAAAGTGGGCTCTCTTGTTTTTATATCTATTCATATGGAGTTTTGACATCTACATGAGAGCATTCCCACCTTCTGAAAGTGAAAGATACCTTGATGCGTCTGCATTTACGTATACCCTTGTGAGTACGGTACGCATCCAGTTGTTCTTGTAACCGCACGTGAGGTGAACCCCTAAAAAAGAAACCTTTACGGGCACGTCTATACCTCTCTTATAGTGAGTGATGGTACGCTTATGGTTACCCTCATCGTGAACCCCACTTTTTTATCAGACTATAACATTTCTGATACACTGTTTTGTATTTTTTTTCCCCCATATTATCTATACGGGAGAGAAACATCGTTGAATTTGTGTATACTACCCTCCAGCGCCCATTGGTCCATTTTCCAGAGCATATCTGGTCCTTTGTTGAGTTTTTACAGGGCCATCTATAAGAGTGTATAACCCCTTTAAGGATTACATGCTCTTATGAACATCATAAAATGTGAGTGGAATTTATGAAAATTAAAATTCCTTTTCTTGTCTATATGCACTATATGCACTATGTCTATATTTCTCTATGTCTTTTATAGAAAGAAGCAAAACGTCAAGTACACCACCTAGTTTTTGCAAATTTATTGTGTAAGAAGACAATATATATGTTGGTTTCGCCAGTGGGTATACCCTTGTTTTGTTCTTGGAACCTATAACATACAATAAAAACATATAACATAATAACAAATACAGATGAGGCGCCTCTAAACTTTGCCTGCGCTGGCGATCGCCGGCGCAGAGGCGCTCCATCTGACTGGGATGCATGTGCATCTCACACGCAGGCGCGTCCCAGTTTCAGGATGGCGCCATGGCGCCATCCTGCCCATCTCCTCTTCAGGGAGATGGGCAGGGATAGGGGGTGACGGTGAGGCGGCAAGGGGCACCGAGGGAGGCGGGGGGGAGGTGGCGGGCAGCGGAGAAAGCTCCGTAGCCACGGGGTGCGCGTGAGTGTCTCGTGCATCTCATGCGCGCACGCCCCTGGCGAGAGCTGGCCGCTGGCGGGGGCTGGCGATAGAATCACCAGCCCCTGCAAGAAAGAGGTTGTCTTCATCTGTAGAAGCATAAACACATACAGGGCGGTGACCGAGAGTAGAGACTACAAGTTGAGTCCTTTTGGATTCACTCTCTTAATGTGGTGACCCCCTTTGGTCTTAACAAAACTAATTACTGTTTTTGTTTCTTTAGCCCCCCATACAATAAACTATGCAACGTCTCCAAAGGGTAGAAGTTGCATGCAATTCCGCTTGAACCCCCCTTGAACATCATATACGGTCCACTCCTTAGGCCTGCGGGATCTGATCTATAGCGCAGGCCCTGCAATCCCGGCTCCAATCCGAAGCACATGGAATGGTGACACACAAGTAATTTGAACCTTTTCATTCGATTTATTGGACTGATCCTTCGTTATCTGATAAAATGTTTCCAAATCGCACAAGTGTAGGGGGACCTTTAGAGTTTCAATATCTACAAGTGTTTATTTCCAGTCTGTCAGGATGTGTGAAGTTTAGGGCCTTAGGGCTTGGCTCATCTTTTCCTTTGAAGTTCAAATACTTTAAATACTTATTTATAATTATGCTTGGTAGCTATGCTTAATGTTGAGGTAATTATAGATGTACTTGAATGATCATGTCGGGTAGCATGTTATGGGAGTTCTGTCTGTATAATGTTCTTCTATTAGTCATCCAAATGCAACGGAATCTGCTGCGCTATATAAGAAAGTTTAAATAATTAAATATGTATTTTTGAGTAACAGACAATATGCAGCAGCATTGGACATTGTGGAGGACATTTAGAGTTAGGGTTAGATTGGAGATTGGAATAAGACTTCACATGTGATGTTGCTATGGGCAACCATTCTGATCCTGTTTACTATCTTCAAGAGCAGTGATTTTCAACCTTTTTACCTCACGGCATACCAAACAAGTTTTTAAAATTGCCAAGGCACACCATAAGATCCCCACAGGGAAAAAACACTGTGGCCCCCACAGGACAAAAAACACACCTATTAGCCCCCAAATAAAAAAACATTCACACGGGTCCCACAAGGTAACAAAAATAAAATACATTGACACTTTGCATGAAAAGAAGAGACCAGTAAATAACCATTGAACTGGTGGTGGCTGTAATAAACTGGTGTGGGCATCTCTAGATCTGGGGGCACACTTGAGACCAGCTCAAGGCACAGTAGTGTGCCATGGCGCAGTGGTTGAAAAATGCTGTTCTAGAGGGTGCTAAATAAATAAATAAATATATATATGTGCAGAGGTGGGCTGGGCTGGGGGCCATTGTGCCATGTGCCCCCCGGGCCGCTCAATCGATTTGTGTGCGGGCCACCTCTTTGTGTGCAATTCGCCAGTGGTTTTCAATGGGATTTTTAGTCAAATTCGCTGAGAGTGTATTCAATGCTCAAATGAAGAACTGCTTTCTCCAGTGATTTTCGCCATGTTTCACCGTTTTTGCATTCGTCATCTTTTTTAGGTGAACTGAAATGCGATCTTTTAAAATATTGTCAAAAAAAATCAGATTTTTATTTTCTGTGAAGGGGCATGCTATTTTTATTCACGTGCTTGCAGCACAAGAATATATATATAACATTTTTATTTAAACATTTTTTTTTGTTTTTTTACACATTTGGCCAGCAGGGGGCCATGAGCCGGGAGCCGCTCATTAATATTCATATATTGTCTGCACTCTTTTCCCGATCATTACATATGCAGGATCGGGACCAGTGAGTGCAGCGGCTACTATCCCAGTCCCCTGCCAGCTCTCGGGGGGCTCTTCCTGTGTCCCTGCCAGCCCTCCTTCACCCCCACAGTGTCCGGCGCAGGTAGGGAGGCTTACCTCTCCCTGCCTGCCTCTGTCCCCTGCCTCCTGGCGGCATTTGCCGCAGGGTTTAAAATTAGCCAGCAGGGGCAGCGAGCCCCTGCTGCATTGAATAGGGTGACAGGGAGGGCTGGCAGCGAATGCTGCAGCCCTCCTGAACCCTGCGAATGTGCAGCGAATCCTAAACAGGATTCGCTGCACATGGAGAATGAAGCCATTGAATACTCCCCTATGACATAGAGGGGCCACAGTCAAGCCAGCAAATGGGCTACATTTTAGAACTGTCTCTTTGATTGCTCTTGCTTTTACAAATCCCTTTAAGGCACGCTGATTCTTGGGAAGCATTTTCTGCATACACAAGGGAAACTATTCAACATGACTAAAAATAACATCCAAATAAGTGTAATCTCTCTTTAGTGTTGCATGTCATTTTAAAGGCACCAATGTACAGTATGCATATTATAACCCATACTGAGTGCACGTGGCAAATTCACTTTCATGAAGACATTTTGCTACAGTTGGCACTTTTGGCTATGGTTTGATATTGTATGCATATATATATATATATTTCAATAATGGGACATTTTGGGTTTTTAGACGGCGGTTTGCCTTTTGCTAAGAGAATAAAATAAGTGATTATCAGATTTTACAGCACAGCTTATAGACATGTCCTCATTTACCAAACTATTTTGCTCTGGGACCCTATGAGACAATGAAAATTATTACACAAAATAAATGAAGAGACCATTAATGTAACAGGGAGGTAATGGGTAATGGGGGGATAGAAGACGGAGGCAATGGGCAAAAGGTGGGGGGGGGAATGAAGAGGGAGGCAATGGGTATTTACTTAATAGTTTTCCCATTCTGTCCCCACCTCTCCTGCCCCCCCCCCCTTATTTACTACTGTATAAGCCGATTTCAGATTATTTGTTTTTTCTATATACGGCAAGCTCAGCCGAACTCTGGAGTAATAATGAATACACCATCGATAGAACTTGGCTGTATATGGCCATGATTTCGATGGTGGTGTGCTCAGTTGCTATCATTTGTACTGCTGAATTCGGCTGGTAATTCAGAAGAAAATACAAATGGAAAATATTCCTCATTTTCCAGGTGTATTTGGCTGAAGCCTGCACAGATCAGCCAGGTTCATGCAATGCTTCTCTGTTTAAAAAGTAGAAAAATTATTTATTTTTTAAATTTAAATTGGCGGAGTGTCTCCCCCGAGGAGCATAACCAGCCCAGGGCTCATTGAGCCGGTCCTGGTTGCAGAAATCAAAGGGAAGGGAATCAAATGGTGTCCCCCTGAAATCTTATAACTGACACCAGGGTCTTGGTCCGGTCCTGGATCCCAAAATACAGGGGACAAATGAAGCAGAGGTCCCCCCTGTTTGGGCTCAGCCAGCGGTGTCACGCCACAGCCGGAGGACACTTTTTACATAAGGTCCCCTTGCCAAACCATGAGTACCTTGGCTGTTCAGTGAGGGCATTGGGACCACCCAATAAAGAGGCCGCCTCTCCCTCCAGGGTAACCCGGCCTGTGCTATGGATGCCGGGCTGATAGCAAATAAAGGGTTAAATAAGTGTAAAAATTAGATATTGGGTTCTGTAGTCGACCTACAGGGCCCAGCAAGCCTCTCCTACATGCTGGGACTTGGAGAACCACAAGTGGACCTCTTGTCCGGTGGTGGGGGTTTTGAGCATGTGAACATATGTGAACAATTCAAATTGTAGCCTCATAAAAAGTATTTTATATTGTACTGATCATAATGGATTAGTACTTTGTTAAAAATGAGTTGGTAAAAGTCACATTAAGCATAATTTTTTTTTTTTGTGGCTCCTATCCTTAAACCATTAGAGGGAAATTTACTAACAATGGCCATATACGGCTGATCTCATTAAGAACATGTATGAATGGGATTGGCCATATATGGCCCAAAAATACCAACGGAGAATACAGCAAATTTATGAAGCTGCCGTATTCTCCAGATTCGTATTTTCTGATGTTGTAGCCATTCATAAACATTCGTATATTGTCGGCCGCCAAATACGTATGATGTGGCCGCATCGCACAGATCAGTCAGATCCATTTAATGCTGCCCTGTGTAAAAAAAATTAAAAAAATAAAATTGAAGAAATGAAAAAACAGGGTGGGGTCCCCCCAGCTGGCTTTAACCAGCCCTGGTCTCATTGGTTGTAGAAATTCAGGGGGACAAAAAACTGGGTTCCCCCCATATTTCTATAACCAGCACCAGGCTCATGGCCTGGTCCTGGTTTCCAAAATATGGGTGACAAAATAAATAGGGGTCCCCTGTATCATGACAACTAACACTGGGCCCAAACAGCAAGCAAATGCCACAGCCAGGGCCAAACTATTAACCCCTAATTGGTCAGCCTGGGCAGGGACATTCTGGGATTGGGGACCCCTAAATAAAGGGGTCCCCCCTCCAGGCTTCTTCCTGCTGGGGCTGTACCCCGATGCCCCTGGGCAATCAGCACGGGGCTGCTATCCAAAATTTAAATTAAAACTATTGGGTAAAACTGTGAAACTCCAAATTTCAGCAAGCCTCCCCCACATGCAGGGACTTGGAGAACCAAAAGTCCCAGAATGCAGGGCATTAATGGCCCCGCTGGTACATGCAGTCCTACAACAATAGTAAAAAAAACACACCTTAGCAGACCTATGCTGGAGAAACTGTGGGCAGAGGGGGACGTTCTACCACATCTGGTGGTCCTGCCCAATTATAGCCCATTTCTGGAAGATGGATCTCTTTCTCCTCTCTCAACTTGTCATCCCTCCCACTCCCATCGAACTCATTAATCTGCTCTTATGCGCCCCAGTTGACCATTTCCCAAAGGAATCTAATAAGTTGATCCTGCACAATACCCAAATGCTCCTAGCTGACAAGAACTAGTTAATAGAATATGGTTCAGTCTACAAAACAACCAGTTCGTAAATTCCACTCTGTTTGGCTCCCATGGTATACATATCACAACAACCCTCTTCCTGGTAAATCCTAAAACCTCCTTATACATATGAATAACTTATTTCTTCAGCTCTACCTTGCTACTTACTATTCTCGCTTCTTCTTAAGACTTCTTTCTCCCCGTCGTTGGGACCCCCCTCCCTTCCCTCTCCCATGTATCCCTTCAAACCGTCCAGCTTCCCTCTGAACCCATTCCAAGATACCATGTGACAGTGAAGACCTCTTAATATAAGCCTTTATATTTCGACCACTGCCCTATTTAAGGGGATGTCGATTAACGTCACTCAATAACACCAAAGACAGTGGCGTAACTATAGCACCGCAGCCCCCACGGTCGCGGGGGGGCGCTGTGCATATGGGGCCACCGGGGGCTGCGGTGCTATAGTAATCCCCCCGCCCCCCATCCCCCGCATGCTTACCTGTCCGCGCGTCCCGGCTCCTCTCCTGGCTTCAATCAATGCTATGGAGACGGACCACGATAAAATGGCCGCCCCATAAAGCAGACTGTTCTCTTAAACTGTCTGCGGTATGGGGGCGGCCATTTTATCGTGGTCCGTCTGCATAGAATTTATTGAAGCCAGGAGGGGAGCCGGGACGCGCGGACAGGTAAGCATGCGGCAATGGGGGGAGGGGGCACGGGGGGCCGGACGGGCGGGGCGCCACCCCCCATTAACGGCGGGGGGCGCCCCAAACAAAGCTATGCTGCTGACCAAAGATCTAACTTCACTTGTGAATCATCACTACAGTCATGTTTCATTGTTTCCGATCTAGCTTGTCCATTACAGTGACCTGTCCTTTTAATTACTGTAAATGTCACCACAACTGTCTGATTTTTTTGCTGAATATGTTATTCTGAACCATTTTACAGCCACCACCAGTTTAATTGTTAATTACTGGTCTCTTCTTGATTGAACTGTGTTCGATCGGAAATCAAAATTGCAGTGTAAAAATAAAGCAGCCAGTATTTATCCTGCAAACAAACAAAATAACTCTGCCAAATCTAACTCTCTCTGCACGTTACATCTGTTCCACCTGCAGTGCACATAGGGCCTTATTCAGACCTGTCCGCTAGGCTGCGTATGTTCGCAGCCTAGCGAATAGGTCACCTCCCCACACCTGCCCCTTCGCAGATAAAAGTCTTTTGACTTTTATCCTGGATGGAGAATGCCGAATTCAGGGTGGGAGCTATTGCCATGTGAGGCCAGCCTCCCACTCCAAGCAGGCATCAATGCCCATAAAAATGCTGGGTGTTCCCCTGCTTCTGGACCCTGCCCTCCCATTCTGGAGCTAACGCCCCGGCGAGTGTGAAACTCACCGAAGGCATTTGCTCAAGCGGTTTACACATGTGCAGACCATTGGCCGGGGGACTGAATTCGACCTCGTAAAATTTTGACCATTTTAGAAAAATTTGGGTTTTGATATGAACTTTGAATCAGGTCTATACATAATAGTGTGAACACTGTTCAGTACAGTGCCTTAAGGCAAATTCTTTCTGGCTCTAAGATTCACATTTATATTAAAAATTATAAAAAAATCGTGTAATGGATATCTATCAGATCCTATTGAAATATCGAGAGGAACAAGACAGGGCTGCCCGATGTCCCCTCTCTTGTTCGCTCTCGCAATTGAGCCATTAGCCATCACCCTGAGATCTAATAAGAATTTCCGCGATATAAAATTAGGTAAACATGATATTAAAATCTCGATGGTTGCAGATGACTTATTACTTTTCATTTCAAACACAGATGTATCATTGCCAAGCATATATGGAGCTATAGACCAGTTTGAGGCCTTTGCAGGCTATAAGGTAAATCAAAACAAATCTGAGATATTAAGTTTGAGTAATACTATATTGCCAGCAAATTTCCAACTAACTCCTCCACAATTTAGATATGTGTAAACAGCAATGAGATACCTGGGCGTGAAAATCACTCCAAGAATAAGTGACCTATATGCAAGCAATTTCTCCCCTGTGATCAAACAAATAATTAAACAGTTAGCTGAATGGACCAATTTACCTTTATCTCTACTAGAACATGCTGCGGTAATAAAATCAGTAATATTCCCCAAGCTATCTTATTTGATCCAGATGCTCCCCATGAGAATCTCGAAAAGGGATGTTCAAAGTTGTAATAAAGCCTTCTCAAAATTCCTATGGTCAGGGAAAAAAATCAAGAATCTCGTTAAACAAACTACAGCTGAAGCGAGGCTAGCAATCCCAAATATAGAGGTATAAGGGGGGCTAGCAATCCCAAATATAGAGATATTCTCGATGGCTATTTCCTTCAGATACTGTATATATCAGATTGGCTATTACGGAAGTCGACAAACACAAACTATGACCTAGAAGAAACTTTAGTGCCACCATATTCCTTGAGTGCACTACTACATACCCCAAAAAGGCTAGTTCCGGCTTTCTTAAGAGCCAATATGTTATTTTCATCGGCCCACTCATCGCGGATAAGGATCCATAAGCATTTGCAAAGCTCATATACTGTACCAGATCTAAATATTTATGGATCTGTGGAAACCCTCTTTTTATACCAGCTTTGGAAAATCCAACATTTAAAGAATGGGGGGAAAGCGGTATTATGGACATTAAAGATGTTTATGACCCAGGGGATCAATCTATACCTTCCACTCTCTGATCGGAAAATATAACTTATTATTATTATTATGTATTTACAACTAAGACACTATAATCAAAACCTCACGCCGCCACCACTCACATCCCCTTTAAATTTATATGCTAATGAATGTCAAAACGTAGTATCTCTTTTGAAAATTAATACCCCATATAAAAAATTTTATACTGGGATTTGTTCCCTTGTAACACCCAAAAAATATGGGCTACACTTCACAATTCTTGGCTAAAAGATTTTCCTAATGAAACCCTAGTACCAAACTTGAGCACACAAATAGGAACATTTTTGAAAACTCTGCCCTCTGCAATGTTGCAAGAGGTACACTTTCGCACGGTTCACTGGGCATATGTGGCATCCCAGAATTGGGGTACCCCTCTTTTATGGCACAGACTTACTGGTGGCCAGCACTGACTATGTTTGCACCTAACTGCAGCCCATGCTGCTCACAGAAACTGTTACAAATTGTGCTGTAAGTGTTAGCTCCCTGTACTAGGTTGCTAGGCAACCGCCCTGCAGCTGCACTCATCACAGGGCTTAGGGATCCAGAGCCTACCTGAACTCCCTGAAGCCAAATGATTATCTTCATTGGTGGCTCAGTGGGCGCCAAAGTCAAGGGGGCGTCTCTGCCTGTTGCTGGGCAGAGGCGTATGTAACAAGTGGCAGAGAGTAAGGAGGAAGCAGTTGGCTCAGGGCATCTGTTAGGAGAGTAGCGGTGCCCGTCGGGAGAGACAGCATCTGACAGGAGAGCTGTGCCTAGTGAAAGGGAGCAGAGCGGGGCGCGCTGAGCAGAAGTGCGGCCCCTTCAGTAGTGTCCGGCGGTGATTGTCAGGCAGGGACGGAGCTGCCGCCGTCGGCATCTGGAAGCTGGGTACCCCAGCAGGGACAGGAGAGGCACAGGCAGCTTTCAGAGACACTGCGCAGTCAGCAGTGATTGACAGCAGGCGGCCCGGCCACCAGAGATCTAATCAGAGGGAGAGAGAAGCACCAGTGACTCAGACGCAGCAGCCTATACAAGGGCCCCGGTGGTGAGTGACAGGAGCCGCCCAGGAAGGGGAGAGAGAAAGCCAGCAGCGCGTCTCACAGCAGCCATTGAGAGGAGAAGGTGTGCAACACCCACACAGCACAGCCAGCCTGGGCTGACTATGGAGTCATGACTGGCCGGAGCCAGCAACTGGCACAGACAAACAGGTACCCTTGCCCTGGTCAGCCCACCTGCCGTCCATCTCACCTCCCCCAATGGCCTAGTGGCCTGTCCTCCATTTCACGCCACGAGTTAACCCATCACAGCGCCATTTTTAGCCTGAGGCACGGTCCACCTTGCAGTGACTGCCTTTACCATCACCCTTCAGTTATTGGAAACCTTTTTAGATGTAACCCCAGTTTTGGCATTGTGCCAGAGCTCAGGACATAACTTGCCTTGGATTACAAATACCTCTTTTACAGTAGTTATTACCTCAATTTACAGTGCACCTAGGCCTCATAATAGAACTGCGCAGTTCAGGGACTCCTGTATAACTGGACACTTGCCGTACCGTTATAGGGCATAACTTGCTGCATATCATTGCCCTTCATTTAAATGTTATTATAAGTTTTCTGATTGAAGGTTGTAACTGTTTGCATGGTGATACCGTGCGAATTGCGGCCCACAGGTGTTACATGTGGCCCCATCGCGCACGATATTCTCTAAACTGAGTGTTATTATTCGTTTGCCTCTCATGTATTTATTTGTTAAACATGTGTGTAGCATTTGTCTGCAGCGTATTGTGCGGGGGTGCCGGGGTCTATGATGCCGCAGTGACCCCATCACGCACAATATCATCAGGGAGAATTGTCTTCATTCATAATCTGTCAATGGTCATTGATGTTATTGCATGATTTAGTAATTCCCATAGCGGTGATCCACGGCCCTCCTTGACACTCAAATAAATCCTTTTGATCACCGTCCTAACGTGTGGTGACCATTTTGTGGGGTTGGTTGGGGTATTGTCTTCCCGGGGTGCCTTTGTCCCTCCGCCCTCTGAATTACAGGTGAGTGAACCTGGCAGGTTGCTGACAAGCAGGGTCGAGAAGGAGAACAGGAACATCAGGTAACGGGCACGCACCTACACGCAGTCTGACAGCATCACACATATATCTCACAGGGACAACGCGGGCACATGGTCACAGAAGAAAAGGGCATATCCTCTAAATGTAATTCACAAAATGCTTTTCAAACACAATTTCTGGGACTGTATCAAAATCAGGCGTTATTGGTACAAAGTGGTAAACTTTATTAATTACACATTTGGAGTACAGATAAAACTTGAGCCTAAAGCTCTCTTATGGGCAGATTTCACTGAGTGGAGAGTAAGTCAGAACAATAGGAACCTGGTATCAATACAGGTTGAGTATCCTGGCAACCCGTATCCGAATTATTCCAAAAAACGTGTTTTTTTTTGGAATAATTAGAATTTTTTTTACCCCCTAACCTTTTTTTATACTTACCAAGTCCCCCGGCATCCACGGCAGGTCTTCAGCATCCTTTCCATTGTCTCCAGCGGTCCCAGGAGTGCATTGCGCGAGTGTGTGCGTGTGGCGGTGATGTCACTGGCGCTCCGGGGACCGCTGGAGATGCCGGAGATGGTGCTGGAGGCCTGCCGTGGACGCCGGGGACAAAGTGGACACCGAGGGACCATCGTGACACCACCAGGGGACAGGTAAGTATGTTTAAAAAAAATATTCCAAAATCTGAAAAAAAATCCCGTATCCAAAATGCTCGTGGTCCCGAGCATTTCGGATAAGTGATACTCAACCTGTACTAACAATAATAGTGACGGTAGCAAAAAAAAAAAAATCTTGAAGAATTGGACAACTAAAAGTCCCCCCAGGCTAGAAATTAAGAAGTACTCTTATGAAAACTATGTACTTTGAAAAATATAATGCATTGGCAGAAGTAGAAGAGTGTGGCAGTAGGTTTGATAGGACCTGGGGTGTCCTTATTGAAACTTTAGACAGGCAACTCCAACATAAAATTCTACTCCCCTTTGAAGAAACAAGATGGTATTGTAGTAGAACACCGTTAGAGGACATGGGAATTAGAAAACTAAGTAGACCAAATATAGTGTGAATGAGGAAGTTTCCTCATTCTCTTCCAACTAAATGAGACAGCAATAGATGTAAGGAAAAAGTCTCATTTAGTTGGAAGAGAATGTGGAAACTTCCTCATTCACACTATATTTGCAGTTTACCTAACTCCTCCCCTAAGTGTGTCTGTATTGGGATGTTTGTCCTATATGTTGTCAAAGTATAGACATATGTGTTATATGATCATGAGTTCATCAGGTAAAAACCGTAGGTCGCCTATAAAATTAAGAGGAGATAGTTTAAACTCTCCCCTGTTAAGAGTTTAGGGTAGGAAGGAGGGAATTAGGAAGATTAAAGTTAGGCTGTGTACACACGGGGGGGCGATTTTGTGTAATATCGCGGGCAATATGGTCACTGAGCGACCATATTGCCCGCGATGGGAGTATGCACCGGTGATATATCGCTGGGTGCGCGCTCCCGTTTTCTCACCCTTAGTGATCGCTGGTCGCAGGATCATGCTCCTGCGACCAGCTGATATCCACTGCCGGCAGTTTCATTTTCATCAGCGACTGTCTCTGGTCGCTGATGCAAACGGGACACTGAGCGATATATCGATCGGCGATATATCCCCCCGTGTGTACGGGGCTTAAGCGTGATAGCAAGGGGAGCCCTCCAACCTCAATGACACCTGCAGAAATATCCTATTTTTTTCTTGTGTTTCTCTATGTCTACTTTTATATATACGGTATGTGGAAATATTGAATAAAAATGTATATAAAAAAAAT
This sequence comes from Crinia signifera, assembly GCF_055691185.1. NCBI lineage: Eukaryota > Metazoa > Chordata > Amphibia > Anura > Myobatrachidae > Crinia > Crinia signifera. The sequence goes on from NC_139225.1 coordinate 120,066,168, forward strand.
TATAAAAAATGATTATTAGATTAATATTAGATATGTACAGTATTTAAAACAAGTTCTCCCTGAGCCTATTTGCATTGAAAAAACTGTTGATTCAAACATAGATCCCCGTGTTCTCATTTGTGTTATTGTTATTGTCTATTGCAATGGCCATTGAAGTAACCAATTGACTTATTGCTTGTTGCAATTAGCTAGACAAGCCCTAGATGGCAGTAGATGATTGTGCAAATACGGTAAAGTTTATAGTTCAGTGCAGAAAGTTAGTTTATGAAACTATTTTTACCCTTTAATTGGAATTATGCTCAGTACTGGCATATGCAAAAATAACATTTAATTTGCTATATGATTTTTTATAACCTTTTGACATGAAGACAGGGAAAACTAAGGAATGTGTGGTCTATAAATTTATCAGTTTTCCTTAACAGTAGCATAGAAAACAAAATGACAGTTTTTTCATTTTATATTGCATAACTATGGCAATTAGTTGAAGCTGCTTCATGTGTTTTGTACTAGGGCAGTAATCGAAACGGGGAAAACATAATTATGGCACCATCCCAGTCTACATAATTGCAGAAATTACACATAGCTTTATTGCCAGCACATTATAAATACTGTATATATGACACTTATATACAATAGATGCATATTGGAATTTTGGGTTCTTCTTGAAAAATTATATATATTGCGTTATTTCTATATTAGGTAAGGAACTTTGCCAATCTCTGAATTAAAGTTTACAGTTTTTATTAATTGCACAGTGGTTTAATATACTATACATTTTTTAAATACAGCTAAGGCACACACTGCCTGTCTGTCAGAACCCGCAATCAGAATCAGCGTTCTGAGCACTGACCAGTGTCACTGCAGGTGTGGCGGGGGGTTCCGTCAAGTCATCTGACAGGAGGGCTCAAGCCAGGGGTTAACTTGTGGCGGGTACGGGGGGGGGGGGGGGGGGGGGGGGGGGGCGGCGACTGGGTGTCACCTCTTATGGTAGAGGGAACTAGTTCCACCTCCACCACAACCCTGCACAGAAAACCCTGTACCAGCTGCTTCCTTTTCCGTGGGCTTTTTCTGTAGGAATTATGGGGGTAATTCTGGTTCACTCGCAAAGGCAAATTCATGGACAAAACCATGTACACTGCAGGGTGGGCTGATGTAACATGTGCAGGGAGCATTACATTAGAATTTGTTAATTTGTTTCTATACATGGTAAATACTGGCTGCATTATTTTTACACTGCAATATAGATATCAGTTTGAAGTACACACCCCACCCAAATCATAACTTTCTCTGCACATGTTAAATCAGGCCCATGTGCAGTGCATACTGCTTTGTCCATCTGAAAGTGAATTTTCCTTTGCGAGTGAACCAGAATAACCCCCAATGTGTAATGTGCACTAGTACTGTGGGCAATGGCCCTTATTCAGATCTGATCGCAGTACAAATTTGTTCTCAAAATGGGAAAAACCATGTGCACTGCAGGTGGGGCAGATGTAACATGTTCTGAGAGAGTTACATTTGGGTGGGGTGTGTGGAAACTGTAATCTAAATTGCAGTGTAAAAATAATGCAGCCAGTATTTACCCTGCACAGGTACAAAATAACTCACCCAAATCTAACTCTCTCTGTATATATGTTACATCTGCCCCACCTGCAGTGCACATGGTTTTGCCCATTTTGAGAACAAATTTGGACTGCAATCAGATCTGAATAAGGGCCATTGTGTGACCAAGTGACAAACATGTAAAATGAGTACTACTGTGTAGCCTAACATGAATAAAGGGCACTAATAAGGGATGTAATATGAATAAGGGGCACTACTGTGTGTCATAAAGTGAATAATGTGCACTGCTATGTGGTGTAATATAAATCAGTGGTGCTACATGTTGTCTAATGTGAATATGATTGTGCTACAGTGTAGCATAATTTTAATTGGGGGTACTAATGTGCAACCAAGCTCCCTCCTTATGAGAAGACCTTTCCTTTATAAAGAATGGAAATACTGTAGGGCAGTAATGTATAGTTTGCAGGGGGTATAAAAAATTATTGCACTGTTCAGGACCCTGACTAAGGAGGGGGACACATGAGTTCCACCACCTCTCCAAGACCACTTTAAGCCCTGGCTTTAGCATCTAGCAAACGACTTCCCCTTTCACATTGCACAAATAATCTTGGTCTGACCTGGGTTGTTGCCAACCCAGATCTTTGTGCTGTGTGAAAGGGCAATTTAAAAAAAAAATGGGGTCCAGCAACCCAGCATTCGGACCCGGGTTAAAAGAAGGGTTAATCCCAGGTCAGACCCAGATTGCCATGCAGGGTAAATGGGCAACTATATTGTTACATTGTTAGTGTGACAGGAGAACCTGCATGTTGTCTCCAGTGCAACACCACAAGGTCCTGCCAATGTCAAGCCGGTAACCAGTCTGCTCCTGCATATTCTCAGCCGGTATCCAGTCCACTACTGCATATTCTCAGCCGGTAACCAGTCTGCTCCTGCATATTCTCAGCCGGTAACCAGTCTGCTCCTGCATATTCTCAGCCGGTAACCAGTCTGCTCCTGCATATTCTCAGCCGGTATCCAGTCCACTCCTGCATATTCTCAGCTGGTAACCAGTCTGCTCCTGCATATTCTCAGCCAGTAACCAGTCTGCTCCTGCATATTCTCAGCCAGTAACCAGTCTGCTCCTGCATATTCTCAGCCGGTATCCAGTCCGCTCCTGCACATTCTCATCCGTTAACCAGTCTGCTCCTGCATATTCTCAGCCAGTAACCAGTCTGCTTCTGCATATTCTCAGCCGGTAACCAGTCCGCTCCTGCATTTTCTTAGCCGGTAACAGTCCACTCCTGCATATTCTCAGGCGGTAACCAGTCCACTCCTAAATATCTGCATATGGTTACACGTCCGTTCCTGATATATTCAAGTTACCAGTCCGTTCCTTATATCTTCAGCTGGTAACCAGTCCGCTTGTGCATTTATTCAGCTGGTAACAAGTCTGCTCATGCATATCTTCAGCCAGTAACAGTAGAGTGCATCTGTATTTTTCAGCAGATAGCCAGTCCGGTTCAACAGCATCTCTTCAGCAGGTAGCCTGTCCAGTCCAGCTGTATTCTTCAGCTGGCAGCCAGACCGGATCAGTTATATATCCTCATCCGGTAACCAGTCCGAAATAGGGCCACCTGGTGGTTCTTTACTTGATTATACCAATGGCAGTACGGACTGCTACCCAGACTGCTCGGTTTAAGCCCAGAGTCGTAGCCACTGAACTTTGATCATCCCCGGACAGGTAACACTGTGTATAAAACTGTGACGCTGATATCCAAATAGTTTTATGTCTCTGGACAGGTGACTACCCCCTTTGGGCAGCAGCCACATATATGTTGTCAATAAGTAAAATATATTTCAATTATCATTATAAATTTTAAAAAGAGGATTTTTGGGATGTATAGATGCAGAAACAGTTAGGTCAAAGTCTAAAAAAATATGTTTAATGTTGATCGATGGTAGCAAAGCCTCCATGATGTTCTCCATAGATTTGTTTGAGATCACAGAGTGTTTTCTTGATCTTTAATGGGGTTTTGAATTTTATTTTATTGATAAAAGTAAGTAAGCACATTTCCTAGTATTTCAAAAAAGAACAAATTAAATGATATTGCAATAGCTACTGTATATATCTGTAAGTATTGTAACAGAAGAAAGCTGTAGTGAGTAGGTCAGAGAGATATTATTACATATTATAATACAATGTACTAGGTTTTTTTTGTCGTTCTTTTTTTACTTATATTTACATTGTTGTCCTGGTTGAAAAATCCATTGCATTGTTTGTCTCCCATAATCCACCTATCATTTACAAGTATAATGGGCCTAATTCTGCGAGGAGACAAAAAGAGTAACCGCCCCTTGCTAAATTGTGAGAGAATTGCAAGTGGATTGCTAATCACCATCCACTCACAAATCCATCCGCAATTCACAGACCAATCAAAGAGTTTTTGCCATCTGTGCAATGAGTATGTTTTAGGCTTCCACTAATCTGCAATTGAGATAGAGTGAAATTGGTCATTGCTGACATCACAGACCCTCCTCATAAATGATTGGCACGCCTGTGTATTTTCTTATACACCTAGAAAACAGTAGGTTACTACCTCTAAATGCTGGAAGCTGATTGGTTTATCACACTTAATTTTATCACTTTTCAAATGTAGGGGGTTAATCTGATTGATTCGCAAGGCTGAGAATTTGCAGCCTTTCGAATCCACCAAACTCCACCCTGCGAATGCCAGTCCGCACACCCCCCCCCCTCGCACACCACATACGATTGCATAGGCTGCAGATTGATGTTAACATAAACATCCAATGCAGGCTGTGGGGGAACACCCACATCAGGTAACCTTAGATCTGCATGGACATTCAGCAGGAAGTGGGCGGGAAACTGACATCCGGTGATGTCAGCTGCCTGCCCCCGGTGCCCATGTCATCGGGCAATTTACATGGGAACGTCCAGAGTTTTCATGGGAACACCCACGAAACACCGGGCGTTCCCATGGGTGGGACTATACGTCGCTGCCCCAAGCCCGTTGTCTTGAGTGCGTGCACCCGGCGAACAATCTTCATCATGGCCGCACACACCTGGCGTATGCACATCTGCGCACATGCCAAACATTGGTCCCCTTGCGAATAAACAGTCCATGCGAACAGACCAGAATGACCCCCTTAGTACACCTGGCCCTCAAAGCACTTCTGTTGCCTCAGGGATTCTTTCCTCCTGATTTATTCAGATACATGTCTCTTAAGCAGGCGTTAGTCAAATGTAAATTTGTATAATGCGCATAGTAAATTCCATACAGGTAAGCTATTAATTCTATAAGGAAAGGTGATCATGGTTTATGTAAACTTGGAAATGTTCCTCAAAGATGAAATCTGAAAGAGAAACTGTACAATTACTGTACTAACATTAAACATCCCAACATCTTATGTGTTCCTCAAGCATGTATAAACCTTACACATTCTTAGCTTATATAACTAAACCTGAAATAACAACTCAGAGACATAGGTTTGGCAAAAATTGTTAACTGATTTATTTATCGAAACTTTTCAACTAGATTGATTATTTAAATTAATGAATTAACTAATGGTGGCCAAGAAAGAATGGCTACTAACTAAAACTCCAGCCCAACTACAAACCTAACTGGCCTAACTCAAACAAGCGGTATCCACTCCATCCTACTGCACTGACTATCCACCTGTTGGTGGGGTAGCTGTCCCCGAACGGGTGATCCAGTGAAGGCCTAAGTCAATGAGAGGTGAGTGCACTGAAAACAAGCCATATACGTAACATCAACACATAATATGAGCTCATTTGATTAAACCTGCCGTTCTTTACCGCCTATCAGCTAATGCAATGAAACCCACCACCCTCAATAAAGCAAAGGGCAGGGAGGGCGGGAAATTCTGCAGGAAGAAGAGGAAGCCTCCTCCCCTTCCTGTTACTGATATCACAGTCAACTCTGCCAGGCCTATAAACCCTATTGGCTCCCCGAGTCACATGCTTCCAAGGGTGACACACAGACAGGGATGTTTAACCCACTACACGCCTATTGCTGGCATTACGTTATTCGAACCTTAATTCTGTGAGAGAGTCAGCAGAGACACATGTAGAAATATAGATACCCCTAGATACTACCCCTAGGGATAAATCAATCATATATACCACTCCCAGCAGAATTTCAGGATATAAAAATAGTGAAAACGCATTTCAAATATCTGGGTATTCGTATTCCCCGATGTTTGAAAGATTTATATGGTATAAATTATTCACCTTTAATTGAGTCAATATCTAAACAAATTGACAGATGGATGAAATTACCCATATCTTTAATGGGACGCATAGCCATCATAAAATCCAATTTATTTCCAAAACTGGCATATACAATACAGATGTTACCAGTTATGCCAACGAAGTCAGATATTATGAAGGTGAATAAGTTATTTCAGAAATTCATATGGAAAAATGGACGCTCAAGAATAGCTAGAAATAAATTAAACCTACCCCGAGCCCAAGGAGGACTAAATTTACCAAACATAACACTTTTTTCCTACTCAGTCCTTTTTAGATATATAGTGGACTGGCTATTAGTGAAGGTCATATATTCTTTAAGTGCACTAGACTGAGAGGTAACTGAGCCATACTCACCAAGCGCATTACTGCATACAACAAGGAACAAATCCCACCTGCTATACTGGAAGATATCTTCTTTAAAAACGTCTTTGATTCTGGAGGAAATCAGCTCACCTTTTCTAAACTCTCGGAAAAATTCTCCTTAAATAACTCATTCCTATACGCGTACACACAAATAAAACACTATATTCACACTATAATACCACATCCTGAAAAGACAGGAGACACAGTAGACATGGTAAAAACACTATTAAATAATTTAAAAACAAATATAAAACACGTATGTTATATGTACACCTTATAAAAACACAATTAAAAGAGGTTGAGAAAACCATCACGAAGAATTGGCTAGGAGATATACCGGACCTCCCCCCACATACTCATAACAAAAAACATGGATTACACATTTCGAATATTACACTCAACTGTATTACAAGAAGTACACTTGAAAACATTACACAGAGGATACATATCTCAAGCACAAAGGAAAAACTATATAGAAAATGAGACGGGTACCTGTATAAAATGCAATCAAAGTGTAGCAACATTTTCTCACAGCTTTTTGGAACTGTGGAAAAATACAGAATTTTTGGAAGGAAATAAATAAATATATAAAAAACACTTTTCCTATTAAAACACCACTATATAAGACTATGTTTATGCGCAAATTTCCACAATTGGAAAATTTCTAAGAACAAAAGGAACGAGCTGATCCCATTTCTGATAGTGTTAGTAACAGCAGCAAAGAAAATAATATTAAATCATTGGATAACTTCGGAAGTGCCAACAATAGAAGAAGTTCAGAATTTATTGGTGAAGACACTCTACGTTGATAGATTCTCGACCCTCCCAGTAACAGAGATAAGTTAAAAATTTTTTTTTAAGAAATGGGGAATATACATAGATTCACTAACACAACCCCAACAAACGGAAATATTCCATATATTTGAAATAACAGAATGGGCTACTTGAGGGAATAAGAATAATAAGAGGAAAAGAAAGAACAGGAAGAGATAAGCAAAATAAAACTAGAAGAATGAGAATAAATATTAGAAAGAAGTAATACAGTAGCACATGTATTCGGAAAACCAATATATCAAAACCAACACCCCCCTATTTCCCCCACCCCTCTCTTTTCCTTGTCCTACCCCAGTAAGGTGTTTTTTTTTGTAGAATGCTATAAACAAACTAGAATAGTGATACCCTTTTCACACTGCAGCTATAAAACGGTAAATTGCTGATTTTTAACCGTTTCAAAATGGTTATAAATGCAGTGTGAAAGTGCCAGTTTTAAATTACCGGTTCAAGAGAACCAGTAATTCAAAACGTTTAAAAAGAAGGGTCCTACACGGTTCAGATCCGTTATTTCTGCAGTGTGAACGGGTCTGAACCTGTACTTTGGACCCTATACATTTGACTCCCCTAGTACCTGGCCAGCGGGATCTGCCCCGCCCCCCCTTCCCCTGGAACCACGGCATCTCCCACACCCTCCCCAGGTACCTCTAATGCTGGGGAGACAGCAGGTAGATTCCTGGGCCCGGTGACGGCCGGGGTCTCGGAGGGGGAGTCCGCCTGCAAAGTCTTGCCCACGGCGATCAGCCAGTTCCCACGTTGTCCCCTGCCTGCGGCCGGCTTGGCCGGGGAGGTGTTGTCCGCCGGTCTCACTGGAGTCTCCAATAGAGAGGCATGGGTAAGGGCAGCGTGGGAGCTGGGGGTCCCGAGCACAGGTCGCTCCATGAGCTCTCCTCTCCACAAATCATCCCAGCTGCGCTGCCCCAGCTCCCGCAGGTCAGAGCGGCGGGGGTGAAGGTAGCGGCCGCACAGAGAGATGCTGCAGCAGGCGCATGAGTGGGGCTTCTGCCCGTGGGAGGGAGGTAGGGTCACCCCCTGAGCAATGCAGCTCTTATGCCTGGGAGTGGGGTACTTTGCTTTGGTGAGTGCGCACAGTGTGCGCTGGCAAGCACCAGGGGGGGGGGGGAGTGGGCATATTACTGATTAATTACCGTGTACCTTTCACAATGTGAAAGGTACAAAAATGGTAATTAACCAGTAATATACCGTTTACAACGTGCAATGTGAAGGGGGTTAAACTTGCTCTGATCCGGTTAAAGGAACGTTCAAGAAACCGGGTCAGAGCAGGTTTTGCAATGTGAAAGCAGCATCAAAATTGTTTATGTATGTTAGCCCTAAACGTGATGTATGTAATATGTATGTGAAAAATAAATTTCTTCTTTTTTACTTTTCATGATAAAAAAATCCTGTAAAGCTACAGATATGTTATTTTTAAATGGAAATGAATAAAAATCTTAAAAAAGAAATATAGATAAGATGCAGCAAAAAATGTGGAACACGAGTCAATTGAGCTACAGTACTAACTATTAATTACTGGATTGCTCCTAATAAAGAGTTAATTGCTTTTGGCAGTAAAGACAATTATCATTTCTACTGCACAGTCCTTGTTAGTTAGGGCACTTTTTTCCCTTAAGATACAGCTTTAATGTGAATTTTGACTAAGTATGCTGGTCTTGCAAAAATAGGTATTTTAATTATAAAATGTTAATTAAAGGATGAAAATCTGTCCTTGAAGAAAAAGATTTGCAATTTGTTATTCGTTTTCTAAGGTCTCTCATAATGCTTCAAAAATGAAGGCGAAAAACTCCAGAAATATTAACACAATTGGCACATAGGGGAAATTCACTAAGATGATTTTGTAGAAAAAAAACGTATTTTCCTACGAAAATACGTTTTTTTTGGTGTATTCGTATTTTTTGCATTTACTATGCCGAAAATACAAATATTCGTATTCATATTGATGGGACATTTGTATTTGTATTTACAAATACAAATGACTACACCAGGGGTCTTCAACCCATGGCCCGCGGGCCACGAGTGGCCCGCAGAGCTGATCTCAGTGGCCCCCTGCCCGCCATGCACAGGATTTTTTTTTTAAAGTAAAAGAAAATGCTGCCGAGGGAGGCAGCGTAATGGAGTCCCCCCGGGTGCCGCCTACCCGATTTTTATTGGCTGCAGGCAGGGCAGAGGAGTGGATCCAGCGTGGCTGAGGGAGGAGAAGGCATGTCTGGTGGGAGCTGGGACCCGGCGAAGCTGCGGGAGGAGGCAACGCAGCTGGCGGGAGCAGGGGACCTGGCGCAGGAACTGCAGGAGGAGAAGGCACAGCTGGCGGAGGGGACCCGGCGAAACTGCAGGAGGAAGCATGGATGGTGAAAGCAGGTGACCCGGCAAAGCTGCAGGTTGAGGAGGTACAGCTGGCGGGAGCAGGGGACCTGGCAAAGCTGCAGGCATTACTGGGGGCATTGTGTGTGGGGTATTACTGGGGGCATTGTGTGTGAGGGGCACTGCTGGGGCATTGTGTGTGAGGGGCACTGCTGGGGCATTGTGTGAGGGGCACTTCTGGGGCATTGTGTGGGGGCACTGCTGGGGCATTGGCTGAGGGGCACTGCTGGGGCATCATATGTATAAGCAGGAGTACTGCTGGCATTATGGTCTGTGGCATAATGGGCATTAGTGTGGGGCATAATGTGCAATGGGCATAGTTTTGTGTGGATTAATGTGTAATGGGCATCATGTGTGCGGCATAATGTGTAATGGGCATTACGGTGTATGACATAAAGTACAACAGGTATTACGGTGTGTGGCATAATGTCTAATGGACACTATGGTGTGATGCACAATGTGTAATGGGCATTACGGATAAACAGTGTAACAGTGTATATTGATTTAAGTAGCCTTTCATTGTTTGGGTTTGATCTGTGAGGCATACTAGTTCACTGTGTGGGCCTTCATGTTTATATGTCACTGTGCAGCCTTCAGTCAACTTAAGCGTGCGAGGACAACGACCATTCCAGCGGTAGCCAATGTCTGGTCATGCAGGTTGCAAAAGAGGTGTCAGGTAATTGTTTTCCTGCTAGTTGACACTCTTTATAATTAGACCACGCCCCTTTATAATAGGGCCACACCCCTCTTTGGAAGCGCCTACGGCGCGTGCAATTTATTCAATATCAAATTATATATGGGGGGGGGGGGGGGGCACATATTTTACTGTTTGCACTGGAACCCAAATTGGCTGCTGATGACTATTGGGGTATGTGTGTGTGTGGGGGTTATGTGCTGAGTATGGGCGGCTGTGCCAATTATCTATGAAGGACTGTGCTGACGTTATAGGGGAGCTGTAATTCTATGGGGCTGTCCGAAATACTGCAGTAGAGTTTAGTGGCCCTCGGGCTTCACTGGATTTTTTTAGGTGGCCCACGCTGTCTTAAAGGTTGAAGACCCCTGGACTACACCATCGATAGAATACGACAGGAATCACCATTCAAAAGTCCTGGAGGGGGGGACCCCTTTATTGGGGGGGGGGGATCCCCACTCCCCCAAGGCCCCTGGCCAGGCTGACCGGTCAGGGGGTTAATGCTTTGGACGCGGGACCTTATATAATAAGTGTCCCCCGGCTGTAGCATTACCCTGCTGGCTGGTTGTGCCTGGGGCTGGTTCTTAAAATACGGGGGACCCCTACTCATTTTGTCCCCCATATTTTGGGAACCAGCCCCGGACCTGGAGCCTGGGGCTGGTTGTTAAAAATCGGGGAACCCCTATTTGTCGGGTTCCCTGATTTTTAATTACCGGCCCCGGCTCTGTCAGCCTGGTGCTGGCTATGGCTGTGGGGGGAACCCCACACCTTTTTTTTTATTTATTTTTATTTCTATTTTTTTTTTTACACTCTGACTGATCCGTGCAGACTGCCTACACTAATTCGTATTAGCGGCCGTATATATGGCCAGCTAATACGATTTAATACGACGGAGGGTTACAAAGCGATTTAATATCGGAGGGTTACAAAGCAGTCGTATATGACTGCTTTGTAAATCCCCCTCCGGAACACGACTTTGCATACGAGGTATGCAGTCATATTCATTCTTAGCAAGAATATGAATACAATTATTTGTATTCGTATTCTTAGTAAATTTCCCCCATAATCTTGTGATTGGCAGAATGGACAGGTGCTGTCATCCAGGTATAGACTAACAACTTTGTATGGATCCGAGATGTCCATCAGCCCAAAGTTTATGTTATTAGACATGTTCGTGCGTGGTAGCCAACCACATATTCTGTATGCAGATCTAGACTGCAATGCCGCTCACGGTCCCCAATACAATTGCTATTGGATGTTGGAAGTTCCAGTTGACCAAAAAAAAAATGCAAAAAGGAAAAGATAGCGGAAAGCTTAGTAAGGAGAGCACATCAGGCAAAAACAGATATAGCTATGTATTGTTAACAGTATAATAATAATAATTATATTAATAATAGTTATTTATATAGCACATTCCTACTAATTGGACTCAAAGTATTTAACATTTGCTTTTACAACACAAAGTACAAAACAAGTTTAACCCTTTGAGTGCCAACATCTGTGAGAGATGCGCAAAATATCAGATAAAAATGCCAGCGTCGCTCACATTTGTCATATAAATTCAAATAAAAAAATGTGGAATAAAAGATTATGTTTCCTTTGCAAGATAAGCATTACAAGTCATTATGATGAATAAAAATGTTTGTTTGTCAATTTTCACACCGATTTTGACAAATTTGCACTCAAAGGGTAAACAGTGAAATGTTGAGTAAAACCTGAATAAACAGGAAAGTCTTGAGTGTAATTCTAAAGGATTATGGAATGAAGGCCCCCCATACTGTGCAGGGAGAGAATTCCATAGAGTTGGAGCGACAAAGCTAACAGCTTGACCCCCAGATGAATTACGGGAGCACTGGCAAATGCAGGATTTCTTGATGTGGGTTTCCAAATGGAGTCCACAACTTCCCACTTTGCAGAACATTGGAGAAGAGCCAGAGTCTGGGGTAGCTGTAGAAGATCCTAGTAATGCCCCTGAACATTAATGTAAACATTTGTCTTTTTGTACCCTTGATAGCGTATGGAATACAGCATTAATATCTAGCACTATAGAAGATCTTTAGTATAGGCAGTATCAAATATTTAATATATAAAGTGGTCAGGAAAAGGTTAAACATACCATAATAAATATATATCAACATAATACAATCAGAGGAGGAACTTCCACTATTTATTATTATTTATTAACAGTTTCTTATATAGCGCATACATATTCTGCAGCGCTGTACCGAGTATATTTGAACATCAGTCCCTGCCCCAGTGGAGCTTACAATCTATATTCCCTACCACATGTACACGCACACACACAGACATTCTAGGGTTCATTTTGTAGGGAGCCAATTAGCCTACCAGTATATTTTTGGATTGTGGGAGGAACCCGGCGTGCCCAGAGAAAATCCACGCAAGTACGGGGAGAATATACAAACTCCGTACAGATAGGGCCATGGTGGAAATCAAACCCATGACCTCAATGCTGTGAGGCAGTAATGCTAACCATTACGCCACCGTACTGCCCCATCGTTCAACCTAGGCACCTAGTTCAACCCCATAAAGAAATTATAGCTGTCATAAATGTTCCCAGAGGAGCATTGAACTACTACTGCGGGAAGTCATGACATTACATGGACCTGCACACACTCCCAAAGTCCCTTTGCTGTTTGATAGAATAAAAAAATTTTGGACACACAAAATGGTTTCAACCACTGTATATGGGCCGTCAGTTTACTTTAAATGGGACACAGGTATTAATTCTACTTCCAAAATACCCAGAGCCTGATTCAGATTTGTATGCAAAGCTGATGATCACGCAGCTGAGCATTTACCGGCAGACTGTACACGTTCTACCGATGTTCTAAGCTCACATTCTCCAACCTCATTGTAAGGTTTCTGTATCTTCTTGGCAGCTAATCTCTTTTCCAATGCATGCAATTACCAAACGGAGGATACCCCCTCTAGGTACTTCTAATAGTCCATCGTCTATAGATTGCAACAATCGAGTGGGGCAGTAAGGAACGAGAAGCTGCTTCAGGTACATCATTGGGCCCTGGTCCTGCTGAATTTAGGACAGTTGGGAGGTATTTCACTATGCAGAAGCAGAAACTAGGATTTCCACACCGTCCCCCAGTCCCCGCCAGCCTGTCTGCATGTGTGTAACTGTGCACAATATACATACATAAAATAACACATATATACAGTCACACACATGCATACATACACACACCTATACATACATATATACATACATAGTCAAACACCTGTATGCATACATATACAGTCACACACCTATTCAAAGACAGTCACACCCATCCACATATACAGTATAATAGTTAAACACACACACACACACAGATAATTACATGCAGTCACACTCACCATGCAGCTGGAGGGCCTGCCGTTTAACCCCGCCCCCTTTTCGGACGGCTCCGGAGCCTGCTGCTGGCTAGTTCATAAACCTCTTGGGATGCTGGTGAGGGGTGTGAGGAGCTGAAATTACTAGCTCTCTTCATCTGGCTGCCGGGCACACTGACCGCGTTAATGAAGAAACATAGTAAATCAAAGGTCCCAGCAGCACTGGGCTTCCGGCAGCAACGGCTGCTAGGACCTGTAGTTTACTTTCATTATTAGTGCGCCAGTGCAGTGCACACATGACCCGGCTGCTCCTTGTCTGCTGTGTTAGCTGTGCTCACTGGGGCAGATTTATTAAGCTTGGAGAAGAGATAAACTGGAGATAAAGCGGAGAAAAGGTAAAAGGAGATAAAGCACCAGCCAATCAACTCCCAACTGTCTTTTTCAAACACAGCTGATTGGCTGGTGCTTTATCTCCTTTTACATTTTCTCCTCTTTATCTCCAGTTTATCTCTTCTCCAAGCTTAATAAATCTGCCCCAAGAGGGCTCCTGCGTTGCATCATGCCCACATAGTTGTGGCACTGACTTCTTCTGTGACAACTGCAGCAGCAGGTGGGTTACTGCTCATCTCACTGCAGAAGTCACAGGCTCCTGGTGCCGGATCCTCTGTGCCCCCCCTAGTGGCTAACGCCCGGCGGCCAATGTGTCCATTGCCTCCGGGAGTTACACCACTGTCATGTAAGGCTTTGGAAGTCAGTAAGCCAATCTGAACACAATTTACCATCTCACAGGCAGCCAGTGGAGGGAGTAGAGAATGGGTGTTATATGGATGGAACAGGGCTGGTTGGTTAATAGCCTGCAGTTGTCCCCTGCCTAATATATATATATGACTTCCTTGATGTCCCGATGTATTGACGAATAAAACTGATTTGCTTTTGCACAATCTCAGTGCTGGTGAGTGCCTACTTCTCTCTAACATGCTGCTATTATTATCCTCTGAAGTGGAGCACCACCCTGTGTCTTCTTTAATGGACTGAGTGCGGTTCCTTCTCCAACAATACCCCTAGTCGCGCTAAATGACACTTTATATGTTATAAATGAGTAAAAGGGTAAATAATGGGATAGGCTGCTGATCCACTTAGATTCCCTGAAGGTAGAGAATCATACCATAGCAAATATGAACAACAAAAGTGGAAAAGCGCCAAATGATTTCTTCAACAAGAGATGACTTAAAAAGTTAATAACAGTCCATGACTTGAATTACTGGCACTGCTGCTCTCATTTATACATACATGCACTGCCGCACACATTCATACACTTATGCACAGTTGTACTAATACATTCATGCACTTACGCACGCATACTTTCATGCACTGATGCAATAATACATTCAAGCACTACTGCACTAATACATTCATGCACTGACACACTCATACATTCATGCACTGATGCACTCATACACTGACACACTCATTCATACATATATACACTAATGATCATTCATACAAACATACATACTCTGATGCACTCATACATACATACATACATACACATACATACACACAGGCACACTCAAACATACACACATACTGTACATACGTAGACACTCTTATTTATACATACACTGATTCCATTCATATATACATTTCACCCGCCTGGCACACTAAGACCCCCTTACCTCAGTGACTGTAGGCAGGCACTGCTGGGGGCACCAACTGATTAGGGCATCTTACTGCTGGCTGTGTTGCTGCCCCTTAGTGCCGCTGGTTCTGCTGCTGCTAGCTCATGGAGCCCCTTGTGTGGACTGCTTCTGCTGGTTCATTGAGCCACTGGTCTCCTGCTGCCTGCCACTGGTGTGCACTGCCATCTAGGAGCAGTTGCTGTCAGGGAGGTGGGGGAAAGGGGGGTACTGCTTCCCGCTGGTCTCCTGCTGGCTGCCGCTGTTGTGCACCACCATCTAGGCACAGTTGCTGTCAAGGAGGCAGGGAAGGATGGGGACTGCTTCCTGTTGATCTCCTGCTGTGGGAAACTGCTCTCACAGTCTGGCACTCGCTGATGCACCACTCGTGCTCTCTCTGCCTGCCTGGATGTCTGAGTTATGCTGCAAGCATGCAGCTGGAGAAGCAGGCTGAAAGCAGCCAGAGATTGGAGTGAGCCGGGCAGGCAAGTGTGACTGTGAGGTACTATGGGGCCGGCCATACTGGGGAGGGGGGGGGGTCACTGTGGGACTGGCTTGTCCGGGGGTCTAAGAGCCAGGGTAGAAGGCTTGGGCACCTAAGAGTATTAGGCCCTTGGGCACCTACCCATCAAGCCCATTCATGACGGCCCTGGCCTGACAGCTGTATGCAATTCAATTATTTTGCTTGGAGACCAAGGTCACGAGTGCATTACAGTAGTCTAGGTCTTGAGAAGACAACGAAATAGGTGTTTAACACACAGCGCCCAATGTATAGCCTTTTTTACAGCAAATATAATAAAATCAGAGTCACCGTATTTAACTGCTTGAACACTGAATTAGCGCAAATAACAGGATTCAACACCTGAAACGATAACCACCTGTTCTTGCAAAACAAGTGATAGAGGTGGTAGAATGGAAGACAAAAAATAGTGCAGATTATCTTTGGATAAAAAGATATTTAATACGAGTCCACACTTACAAAGGCAAACACCTGATTCAGATAGAATATGCAGTCACAGGTCCACCAACCAGTCCGGAACATTGGATGGATTCCTCATCTGCAGCACCGCGATGACCAGGTGAAAGCTTCTCTCCAGGGGGAAGATCTAATAACACTCAACGCGTTTCGGATGTTCCTTCATCAGGAGTGTATAAGGGAATGACCCATTTGTCCGGTTTTTCTACCCTAAAGTCCATAAGGTACACCTGTACCACATCCGCCTTCCCAGCGGCGTTTCTCTAAGCGGCAGATGTCCGGATGCGCCGGAAGCAAAATGGCTGTGGTTCTTTGGAATGCATATGATACAGTCAGTCGTGCGTGTCACGTCTGTTCAGCCTTTGATACGGCGGACTATAATAGATGCTGCCCAAGTTAATTAATGTGTGTCACGGCCATTTTGCTACAAAAAATACATAACAATTTATAAGATACAAAAACATTATTTAAAACATTTAACTAAAATTAACAAATTAATTATTTGCACGAGCGCAATTGATAAACAATAACTACATTAAAATAATATTATATATTCCAATTTGTTGTCTTCTCAATATCTCTTGGGTATATTTCTGGATGTTTACTCTCTGGTATATTTACACGTAGCTGCACATTGGGGGTTATTTTGGTTCACTCTTTCTGACAAAATCCTTCTTAGATGGACAAAATCATGTGCACTGCAGGTGGGGCAGATGTTACTTGTGCAGAGAGAATTAGATTTGGGTGGGGGTTGGATTTTGTCCATCTAAGAAGGATTTTGTCAGAAAGAGTGAACCAAAATAACCCCCATTGTTTTAATCATGCACATTTGTTGGTTCTCCATTTTGTTTACCTAGTAGTCTAGGTCTGATTATACATACTTTATTAAATCTTGTTTATGTATTGTAATTACTCAAAAATTAGAAGCAATAAAATACCAATACACAATGGAGTTTCCCAATGACTAGATACAGTCTATAATGCACATTTTAAAATTTCAGTGTCATGCATTTCAGAAATTCACATTTATCAAATCCACAGGCATCCTTTCTGGCGCATGAGTATCAAGGCCGCTTAACAAGCATTAGTCAAAATGTAACTTACTAGTAATTTTGTGATTCCATAAATTTTCTCATCTGCCATATACTGCCTATGAATTTTAATAGAAATATATTAGCACAGGTTATAGTCTGTGAAATAAACCCTTAAATTTGAGTTTTCCTTCCAGTCATCCTGCATTAACAAATTCTGGCATCTGTTAGTACAAAAAAAAAATCATTCCTGTATTTTATAAGAAATACAGATTTTTTTTAAATTTAAATAAATCACTTACCATTTCAAAATGCCCAAAAATACTACATTTGTTATGTTTCATCAGGACTAAATTCAGGGTTGCCTACCCTCCCGAAATGGCCGGGAGGGTCCCGGAAATCGGGTCCCCCTCCCGGCCCTCCGGAAAGGGTGGCAATCCTCCCGCATATCCCCCCAACTCCAGTGATGTGTCCCTTGCCGGGAGGGAAAGGGGGGGGGGGCTGGGGTCCACGAGTAAAATGGCATTTTAGCCCCACCCCCCACAGTGCAATGCCTGAAATACCGGCATTGCACGGCGGGGGGGGGGGGGCTAAAATGACGCAACGCTGTAGGCACGCCCCCCAACAGGGCAGCATCTGTGTGGCCTCGCCCCAAACCGCCTCTTTTCCACTCCCCGGATATGGCCCCGCCCCCCTGCCTAACAGAGCTGGCTGCCCTCTCCCGGAGGAGCTCAAAAGTCGGCAAGTATGACTAAATTGCAATCAACAAGACAGAGAACTATTATGAAAAATAGCTACTGTAGCAGGAACTCTTTGTGTTAGGTAAGCTTTCTCTGATGGATCAACTTTGTAAAGCTCATAGAGAAGCTACACTGTTATCCGGGCCGGATTTAAGTGTCTGACCGCCCCTACGCACCATATTTTTTGTCTATTTTAGGGAGGGAGATAAAAGAGAAAGAAAAATGGGGCGAGAGAGAGATGAGGATGAGAGAGGTTGTGTGCATGGGAGCGGCTCTGCAGAACTGTCAGAGCGGGAAAAAGGTTTGTATTCACTAGGAATAATCAGGCGCCTTGCAATGAGCTGGATCTCTAGTGAAAGCAGCTGCTTAAATGTGGGGGTAGTCACTCCTCACTCGAAGAAAAGAACTGTCAGAGCGGCTGGGGAGTAGCCGCAACCGCCAGTGTTACTACTGAGCCTCTGGCTCAGGTAAGCCACTGTGCCACAACACTGCCCCCCAGTACTCCCATGTTTCTACCTCTACAACTGTATACATGCTATATAGTCCCATGTGTCTACCTCATATATGCAGAAGATACTGCATATATGCTAAACTAGTAAGCTCGCTCAAAGCAAAATCTTTGCAAGCTAGTCTGCTACCTTCTGTATTTGTGCATGTGTGAGAAAGAGATGTAGTTTCACTCTCTGCCAGCAGATGGCAGTGTTTTGGAGACTCACGGACACTAGCTATATTTATATATATATATGATATTCCCATGTGCCTACCTGCACACAATGCAGGCAGAGCACACTGAATCAGAGCCTTGGGGCAGAAGCCACAGCGGAAGTAAATGCTGACAGCAGACAGAGAGGAGTCAGAGCTTCTGTTGCTGACTAGTTTATACTGTACTTCAGAACCACTATAAAGAAGCAGAATGTACAGTACATGGCTGCTCCTTAGCCTGATGACTGCCTTCACTACAAGACCCCACAAGGCATATAGGGCCTTATTCTAGTTCACTCTTCTTAGATGGACAAAACCATGTGCACTGCAGGTGGGGCAGATGTAACTTGTACAGAGAGAATTAGATTTGGGTGGGGTTTTACTTCAAAGTGAGATCTATGTTGCAGTGTAAAAATAAAACAGTCAGTATTTTCCCTGCACAGAAACAAAATAACTCACCCAAATCTAATTCTCTCTGCACATTTTACAGCTGCCCCCCTGCAGTGCACATGGTTTTGTCCATCTAAGACGGATTTTGTCAGAAAGAGTGAACTAGAATAAGGCCCATAGTGCAGATGGGATGGCACTTACCAGGTGTAGGGGGGTGGCCAGCTGTGCGTGCAGAGTCCCTGGGGCACTAGCTGCTTGATGAGTGGGGGGCAAACAAATCAACTTCTAACCCTCATTTATCAAACACAGCCTGTAACATGGCAGTTAAGGTGCCCATACACGTTACAATTATTGTATACAATATTGTATACAGCTGGGGTAGGCAAGTAATTTTTAACAGAGTCCGAATATTTCTATTAAGCAGAGGGGGCAGCACGCCTGCGGCCCAATCACTTACCTTTTGGATACACTTTTTCTCGATACTCTCTACAGCAAATACATGTTCCCCGTTTGCAGGCAGCCCCATGCTGCCCAAGTGAAGGGGACCGGAGCTCCAGTGTGTGCTTTCTGGCTCGGTGCAAACAGAATAGCTTCTCCCACTGCCTGCTCTTGCACTCTGGCTAGTATCGGCCATTTAAGCCCTGCTTCCAGTTCCCAGGTATGAAGGGCTGCTGCGGAGGCCTTCCTTAGGGAGGCAGTCACCAATCACAGCAGCAGCTCCTCCATCCCCAACAGCTATCACACTCCACTCACCCTGTGACCCCACTTGTCTGGGGCGCTTCTTCGGCAGCTCCACGGCAGAGCAGCCCGCACTCAGACATCCGGAGTAGAGCCTCCAGCTCTAACCTGGCAACCACAGCACACGCTAGTTGGCTGCTTACAGTATGGCTCATCTCGGAGCTTGCGACAGGATGGGGAAGGGAGCGGGAGAGGAGAGGGGACATTAAAGTACTGTAAACATTAATGAGGACTCAGCACAGCTACATACTCGCACCCGCCGCAGCGCATTCCTGGGACCGGCGGTCCGTATCTCTGTCCTTTGTGGTCCGGAGATGGACCTTGGTCTGCCAGTTGCCTACCACTGGTATACAGTATTGTATCTCATCACATCTCGGTCTTGCAATGAGGTGAGATCTAGTACAAAAAGTATGTGCAGTACATACTTTTTGTGCTAGATCTCATCTCATTGCAAAACCGAGATGTAATAAGATGCAATATTGTATTCAATATTGTATATAATAATTGTAACGTGTATGGGCACCTTTACAGTCCTCATTAGTGGTGGCTCCAGAGGTGGGGCTGCAGCACATTCTCAAATTCAAATAGGGGAGCAACAACAACTGCCAGCGAGTCGATTTGGAATGGCAGTTGGTGGCAGTTGCTGTGCCTCCCCTATTTGAATTTTGACCTGCGTTACAGCCTCACCTCTGGAGACAATATAGACAAAATAAATACAGGCATTAAAATAAAGGCTAAGGAGGGTTGTGCTCATGAGAGAGCAGAATTTACATCCCAGTTGGGAGTTGGGTACATGAGAGTGGACTGCTGGTTGCATCGGAGTGGAGGACATTGGTGAGTAAGCTCTAAATATCTGAAATAAATAAATAAAGAAGAGGGAGTATCCTTGTGGCGATATCAGAGATCCAGTTGGTTAAGAAGAGGCGAGGGCTGAGGAGAACAGGTAGATTTGGGTGTTTTTAGTGTAGAGGTGGTACTGAAGCTGAATGTAATATCCCAAGGGAATGATTGTACAGTGAGAAAAACAGTGCACTACCGGTCATGTCTTACGACATGTGTTTTACAGTATATAAGCTTTGCATCTTATGAAAATTGTCCCTCCTGATTCTCGGTAGCTAAGTTCTGATGTCATCGCCCTGCTCCTATCTCTAGCACATTGTGTGTCTGCCATTTTAACCTTCAGTTGGTTCCTGTTGAGCTCTGGCAAATTATTATCTTTTCAGTGTTTTCACCTACTGATTTGTGCATTATTACAAGAAAATCAGCTTGAAATAAACCCTCATCTGGATTGTTCACACATGCCTCTTCAGCAGGGGCTGGCTGGCAACGTTCAGCCTGGGGGGCAACACAAGCAAGTGGCCCACCACCATCGCCATCGTTTCACCACCCTAACCTCGCACTTCGCCCCATTTGTCATCGCTGCACAGCCCACATACACCCCTTAACAGCTATCACCACACTCCTATAACCTTACATTTCTCCCCCTGACCACCCACACACTACTACTGCCCATGTTTTCCCACATGCACCCCATACCCCTCTAGCCCCAACATACCCTACTCCCCCTATCTCCTATAAACACTCTATATAGGGACTATGTAAAAACCGGACCCAGACTAAACCCCGGACTGCCGGACCGGACATCAAAATATGCAGTCCGGAGCTTGTGGTGTCCTGTCCGGGGGGTGTACCGTCCGGGGGGTGTCTTGTCCGGGGGGGTCCCTGTGATAGCTATCATCAGGGACACAGGGAAGGGGCCCGTCCGGTTTTTGCTACATGCAGGGAGGCTTTATTCTCTCCCTCCTCCTCTCCCTGGTCACAGGTGTCACAGGCAGCCCCCCCAAACAGAACACCCCCGGACAGGACACTCCCCGGACCGGACGCTACAAGCTCTGGACTGAAGATTTTGATGTCCGGTCCGGGGGTCTTGTCCTGGTCCGGTTTTCACCCATACCCCTCTATATACCAACACATCCTGCACTTCAGTTCCTGTCCCCCAATATACACCCCATAATAACACTCTACCCTGGCCACAGACACATTCCACTGACTGTCCCCAACATACACATGCCATAATCACCCCCCCATCCCATATGACCATCTGATAGCCACTGACAGTCCCTAACATTCCTATACACATCCCATAACACCCTCCTTGCCCCCTTTCTTCATATAACACATTACCTTCTTTATATTTGCTGGTCGTGGTCCCTTCTGGTAGCCACATTGTGGGAGCTGGGCAGGAGGAGGTTAGCTGCGGCGGGCGGCTGTCAGCTGGATTTGTTCACCATCTTGCAGCCTGTGCAGGCCCTGCGCAGGCTGTACAATTACAGGCAGGTCAGAAGTCAGCCGTCACAGCTCGCACTGCGACGACGGTTATGACGGCTGTAACTGGGCTGGGAGAGCAGGCAGGCGGGAGGGGTTGGGGCAGCCGTCGATTTTAGGGGGGGTGGCGCCACGCCGCGTCACTGAACTTTAGTAGTAAAAAAAAAAACACACAGAAATGATAGCCGCCTCTGTGGGTAGGGGTTCCTTAATCAGCGCGCCAGCGCTACCCGAATCCGCACTTACGGGTAGCGCTGGCTGCACTGATAGACACTAGAGGTATGGAAGTCCTCTAGTGTCTGTCTCCTCCAAGTCGGCGGCCATTTTTGGAGGGTCGCCTTACAGAAGGCTGAATGCGGGTGGACCCGGAGGCGGCGGCGACAAGATGCATTGGGCACAGCGGCAGCCGGCCCAGCCCCAGCAGGTAGATACCGGCCCGGGGGGCATTTGGCACCCTGCCCCCCGGCCCAGCCCGCCCCTGCTCTTCAGTTGAGTTGACACTGTCTGACAAAGTCTCCTGGTGTACAGTAAGCACTGGTTCAGTACAGACATACACAGATGAACTGCCTTGGAAGCCTTACACTTATAGCCTGGTTATTGAGTCAGAATACTCCCGGAACATCGCGAGGATTCATGTGCTAGTAGGAGTGCCAAGTGTTCTAGGAAGTGAATGAAACGTGAAACAACTGTGATTCAGTGGCCAAAATAGGAGTCTATTTACTAAGCCCTGCAGAGAAAAATGGACGGAGATAAAATACCAACCGATCAGCTCCTGCAATTTTTTAAACACAACCTGTAACATGGCAGTAAGGAGCTGAGCAGCAAGTACTTTAGCCCCATCCACTTTATCTCTTTCCGGCTTCATATAAGACACCCTATTTGGTTATTTCCACCTTATTAGCCTTACGAAGAGCTGTTCTTTTGCTCCATTTGTGGGTGTGATTTTGTTTGAGAGTTACTGCTGTGCCGACTATTTCAAGGAATAACGAATAAGCGTTAATCTTATTACATTCACAACCACCCACCATCTGTGGGCAGGGGCTGATAGTGCCACGGCCCCAGTAAAAGGGGGCATGGCCAATAGAGGGGCATGGCCAATAGAGGGGCATGGAAAATGGGAGTAAAAAACAACAACATAGAAGGTAGTGTGGGCAGCTGACCAAGGGGGTGGAATACCCACTCAGGGAGAGAGAGGGAGGACAGGCTGTCACTGCCTCTCCCTTGCTCAGTGCTCAGATAGTTGCAGCAGGGGAGGGGCAGTGAAACCCTGGACACTCCACCAGACCCAGGCCCGGGTAAAAAGTATCCGCCCCCCAACCCCCCCTCACCTGTCTGAGGGCAGTCGTGACTTATTTCTACAGAACTTAGCCCTTTTAAATGTAATAAATAATATGATTTGGCCAGGTGAGTTTTTCTTTACTTTCAGTTAAGGTAAAAGTTTTATAGATCAAAGGAGGACATTTAATGGGTAAACGTACATCGCACACATTACTGGCAAATACTTACTTAGTATATAAGTCTAAGCAATCAGTCACATTACAGCATATGGAAGTGGTGATGTAGACTCTCCCTCGATACTTATGTACTAATAATTATTAATGATACACAGATGGTTATGTTTCTGCCAGTAATAAGTAGATATACCCTTTGCTATCTGGAAAGCTGCCAGTGACTGCCTAGTATATATTTGAATAAATTTCCCCTCTAAAAGGTTTTATATCCTTGCCTTTACTATCTGAACTGCTTTTTATTATATCTCCGTGAACTTCAGCCACACAAATTCACAGGATGCATCAGATGAAAACCTTTGATACGCAACCTACAATCAGCTGAGTGCTGCGGCATTGGTGTTAGACATTATTACAACCTAAGTATAATCAGGATAACAAGCCATACTTATTGGAGACATCTCAAAACTTCTTGGAAACTTTTAAATTACTTGTCACAGCTTCTTTTTAAAAAAAAAAGCAAGAAATATGTACTGTAACTGTCATTTTTTCCCCCGAAAATGTACTATTTAGACACAAAAATTTCCATTTTGTTAATTATTATTATTATTATTATAATTTTATTTATAAGGCGCCACAAGTGTTTCGCAGCGCCGTTAATTTTATTTGGTATGGCAAACGCCATAGAATAGGACTACTTAGGGAGGTATTCAATGCTGCCAGCGAGGAGCTGGGGTGGCTTGTATTTGGCCATCCTCGCTGTTTAACCCCTTCAGTGATACTCCCGAAAATTTTCGGGGGTTTGATCCAGTGCTCAGACTGGCAAACCCGGAAAATTCTCGGGAGTGCCACTGCCTGTGCTCCACCTTGCCGGGCAGCGCTGCTGAGCTGAGCGCTTAGATCAGCGCCGCACTCAGCTTTCCAGCCTCCCTCCCCCTGCTGTGTGCGGCGTGATCTTGTAACATCACGCCGCACATAGCCGCACATAGCTGGGCTGCCGGGGGCAGGGCCGGGCAGTGGCTATAACACAGTTCAGTGACCTGGGACACAGTGGTGTTTTTTTTTTTGGGCGCGCTCCCCAGAAAAAACGTGCCCAGTGGGGAACGCTCCTTAAAAAAAAAACACAACTGAAGGGGTTAACCCCCGCGCCGGCCGATCACCCTATTCAACATTACAGGGGAATCCTCGCTGTCAGAGGACGGCGAGGATTCCCCCGAATCGCAAAGTTTGCGGCTAATGTAGGGAGCCATTTAGCTGCTGGCCTCGCTATTTTGGCGTGTGCACACACCGTTTCTACCATGCTATAAAACCCAGCGAGTTGGAAATGGCGGTTGCAGGGGGGTCAGTTGAATACTGACCTGCGAGCTGTGATGGCGACAGGTGGCATTGAATATACCCCTTAGACTTCAACAACCAAATTTAATGGAGCAATCAATTTTCCTAATATATAAAATTCTAACCATGCAGAACTTTTGCATCATCTTTGTGATCGGTTCCATGGCACATGTTTTTATACTGATCTTCCTCTATAGAGGATTTTTTTTTTTTTTTTAACAGATTACAGTTTATTCTATGTTCTACATATTCATATTCATTAGATACCCCCTGGAATACGGGAGAATCCTCTCCGATGGAACACGCGCCAACTTTGGCATACACCCGGCCTGTTATGGGCCAAATTCGTCTTCGTCGACAATGGTCAGGGTTTGCGCATGTGCATGATCGAATACGGGGCAGCAGGAGAAGGCCCAGTTTTTTAAAGGCATTCCCATAAAAATGCTGGGCATTCCCCTGCTAATGCATGCATGCCACTGCCTGCTCGGGGCGGGCGGCTGATATAACCCAGAGTTTCAATGGGGCTCAGCTGAGAACCTATTCCTACTATGGTTGTCTATGGGTATAAACAATATTGGTTGTCTGGTAGATTTTTATAGAGTAGAATTTCTGCCACAGTAGCTAAATTACTTCCCTGATCTCACCATTGACATCCAACTAAAAGACCTGTTTGACTCCTGTCACATTGTCCCTGCTAGGTCATACAGAGAATTATTTATGACCAGAAGCACATAGGGGGAAATTTACTAAGAATACGAATACGATTTTTTGTATTCGTATTCTTAGTAAATTTCCCCCTATGAGCTTTAATACGAATCAATACGACTGCATATGGCTGTTTCAGCCGTATGCACAGTCGTGTTCCGGAGGGGAATTTACAAAGCAGGAAAAAGAGGGTTTTTGAGTGGTGCGCTATCACTAAGCAGCCGGCACTGGGTTGTCAAGCCCAACAAAAAATAGTTACAAAGAGAGAGGGGTGCGCCGGCGCTAGCTGCTTCAATATGGTATACTCAACGGTTTTAAAAAAGTATAAATTTATTTAGCACAATAGTCTAACAATACATTTCTAAAAAACATATATGTATGCATACATGAAGAATAAAAAATTAAAGATAAAAATAATTAATAGAATATTCAAGTGGTGCTGTAGTATTGTGATATGAGCAAATTGCGCAATAGAAAGTCTAGGACTCCATAGTGAAATTGTGTATCACCTGGATATGGGGCTGGTCCAGGGAAGGTGACTCCAGAATGTCCTTGCCTTGTATTGTCAAGGGCTCCCCATTTGGCGAATGTCCTCCTTTTGGCTGGATTGGAAATATGGCGTATATCCCAAATGAAAGTCCAGTTTTTAAGTGGAGTATTTTGATCGTCGTCGGGAGAAAAAAGGACTGGTCACTCTTTAGGTGGATGGGGGGTCCAGACACGTGAAATATCAGGCTCAACGCGTTTCCCCGGCTTGTCGGTGGCCGGCTTCCTCAGGAGCAAGTGTGGACTGGTAGTCACAGCCCAGTTTAAATAGCAGTGGGTTTAATGCACAATTGGTGTTTAATTGGTACACCTGTGTTAATTAGCACCTGTTGTAGTAGGCTGATGCATTCCTACAGGTTAACATACATACAAGATTTAAAAATAACCGTTGAGTAATAATAGATTATTAGGTTCTATCAGTCCAGGAGGCAGATAGGACTGGTAGAAAATCATTTTAATAACAACATAAACATTTACCATGCTGAATAGACATGTTTATTGGGTCACATGACCCGGAACCAGGCACAGAGTAAATCGTGTTATAATAACATAGTTTTGACCTCATATTGAGGTTCCAGATTCGTTCAGTGCAGCACAGGGGAGCCACCGCCCGCCGCCGATTGCCGGTATAGGCGGTAGGAGCGGGAGCGGGGGGATCCCCACGGATATCCCATGCTGTGTCCGCCGCGTTGCTTAGGAACGGGCGCATCATGACGACACGTCACACACACAAGGTGACGGTGCGTCACGTGATGCAGCGCCGTCTCGCAGATGGAGGAGACGCCGGCTCAGCCCCCAGTTCCACAGGGAATACGTGCACCTACGTGCAGTCGCATACTGCACGTGATACACGCCCCCAGTGTTGCCGGGCAAAAAAAACGGCGTCTCCTGTGATATAGATATACCACTCGGCGGACAATCCCTAGGGATTACTGAAATATCTGTGGGATAAGAAATTGCTTTAGTCAAGATAGAGGGGCATCAATTGATCTTATTATAAATATCTATGACAGAGACAGTTAGTATATAATTTCGATGGGTATATCGGCATTAAAAAATACTAGATTTTTACAGATATATAGATTTCTTTCTTATTTGTAGGATCTAAACATTCAAATGGCACAAAATCAGAATTTTTGGTAAATATATCATAACGAAAACCATATAATACATAAGTCCGCAAAATATCATAATATCAGGGGGAAACCAGAGGTGAAAGAATGGGGGAACTATAATAAGAGATTTCTCATAAACACATTTGGTCTCGTAAAGA
Source organism: Crinia signifera (assembly GCF_055691185.1). Taxonomy (NCBI): domain Eukaryota; kingdom Metazoa; phylum Chordata; class Amphibia; order Anura; family Myobatrachidae; genus Crinia; species Crinia signifera. The sequence goes on from NC_139225.1 coordinate 120,093,492, forward strand.
ACAACCATATATTTTTCATTTATTGGTTTTTATTTTTTTTTGGGGGGGGGGGGGGGTAGTTGGACTGTTTTATAATAAAACATGAGACATTTATAACACGGTGTTACGTTCGATTGTCTCATTCAGTCCGTCTGGGTGGAGAGAATTGAATTTCAGGGTCCAAAAGATTTCTCTTTTACATAGTAAATTATATCTATCCCCTCCACGTGAGGTACCTGCAACGTGTTCTAGACCTATTATTTTTAAACATGCTGGGTTGGATCCATGTTTTAATTTGTAGTGTCTTGAGACACTATGTTTAGCAAAACCCTTTAAAATGTTCCTCCTGTGCTCCATGAAACGAGAACGGAGTGTTCTAGTTGTCCTCCCAATGTATGGGAGATTACAACTGCATTTTAATAAATATATTATGTGAGTGGAATCACAGTTAATAAATGATTTAAACTGGTAAGGCAAATCAGAAGGGGTTATTAAAAATGGGGTTATATCTTTAGGAATATGTAAACATGTAGTACATTTGTTCTTTCCACACTTAAAAAAACCTCTGGGTTTCTCTGGAAGCCAATTCAAGTGTGTTCCAGTTTTTTCAGAAAGCTTGTTTGGATTCTTTTTTTGTAAATGGCTAGGAGCCAATATAGTTTTAAGGGTTCTGTTCTTTTTATATATAATTATTGGTTTCTGGGGAATAATATTAGATAGGATTTTGTCCTGATGCAGGACTCTATAGTTACAATATTTTTAATGTCTGAAGTACGGCTATTATATTTACTAATAAATGAGTTTTCTCTATCAATTTCTTGTATTTTTTATCCTTTATTATTTTTATTTTTGTTTTGAAGTAATGTTTCTCTATCCATCAGAAGCACCTCAGAGAGTGCGGTCTGAAGTAATGCTTCAGGATATTCCCTTTCTCTAAAGGAATCCATCATTGTGTGAGCTTGTTCCAAAAACTGTTTGGTGTCGCTGCAGTTCCTACGGAGTCGCATTATTTGCCCCTTGGGAATATTTGTCTTCCAAGGGGTGTGATGTGCGCTCCTAAAATGTATGTATGAATTTGTGTTAACGGGTTTCACATAGTTAGAGGATACAATTTTGTTTTCCCTGATCTCGAGGGTCACGTCCAGGAAGTCTACAGAAGTGGGGCTATAGGTGTGTGTGAAGGATAAATTATATTTATTTCAATTTAAATTTTGAACAAATAGTGAAGCTGATGTGTGGTCACCTTCCCAAATAATAATAAGGTCATCTATATAGCGGCCATAGAAGACTAGGCTCGCCCCCCAGCTGCTCCCCCACACATGGGTCTCCTCCACCTCCCCCATGTATAGGTTTGCATAGCTGGGCGCGAACCTGGTCTCCATGGCCGTCCCCATTACCTGTAAATAATAATCACCGTGAAAAATAAAGTAATTGTGAGTGAGAATGAATAATATACTTTTCAAAATAAAAATAAAATCCCTATGTTCTGGTTCCAATTGTTCGTCTAAAACAAGTCTCCTCTGTATCACATCACATCCCAGCAGACTGCTTTGTAACCCTCCGATGGCGTAATGATTCGTATACGGCCGCTAATACGAATTCGTGCAAGCAGTCTGCATGGATCAGTCAGATCTGAGCAGGCTGCAGTGTGTAAAAAAAAATAGAAAAATAAATTAAATAAAATGGCGTGGGGTCCCCCCCCACGACTGTAAACAGCACCAGGCTGAAAGAGCCGGGGCTGGTAATAAAAAAATCAGGAAACCCGGGAAATAGGGTTTCCTGGTCGGACACATGCGGCTGTTGGAAAAATCTCTTATAGCTAACGATAGCTAACGAATTCGTCAACTGCTAACACTGCCACACAGCTATCTACAGCCTACATATATTGATGGGTGTCCCATTATGTCAAAATACGCTGTTATCTGACTGTTGTCACGCTGTTGGCTAGAAATCCAATAAAACAAGGAACTTTTTTCTTCATTTATAAAGGAGTGCTGCCCTATATGTACCCTGGAGGTTACACAGTTTTCATATATATATATATATATATATATATATATATATATATAAAATGTAGAGGTGCGCTCAGAAAGTTGTTTCACCAGTCCACAATTGTAAAAGCAAACACAGAATATGTTTATTCCACACAATAAAACAATTGAAAAGACATTTGTTTAGAAATGTTTACAAAGATTTTTTTGGTGGATCATTGTTGTGCAGTACAGAATTCCGACCATAGGTGCAGATTGATCATACAAAAAACCCTACGCGTTTCGCCCCCTAGGGACTTCTTCAGGGGTAATACACCAAGATCAATAAGCTTTTTACACCTAGTTTAGGTACAGATACAATAAGAACACACTCTAGGAAGTGTACTTGGGTGATGTAGTCACCGTTGCTGCTTTGACAACACTGTAATGCTCCACTTGATGAATCATGTAACACGATTTCCAAACCAGGGGCGTAATGTGACACGCAGAGGGACAGACGGAGGACCAGAAGAAGAACCAGCGGGAAGCACAGGTGAGAGGTGTACTGCAGAGGCGACGGGACGCCAGCCCCCCCCCCCCCCGCACCACCAGCTTGTGCCTACCCACACCTGCCCACCCCGCCAGCCACTCACAGATATTGGATTAACACACTGCTCTGTGACCCCAGCAGTGTATCTCTGCCATATACACCGAGAGACTATCCGGCATTTGGCATACCCCCACCCCCGTTTGCCACGTGACTTTGCCCACCCACAACCAGGACTGAGCCTGGTTACCTGGATAACCCGTTCCCACCCTGCACAAGCCCCACTAAGCAATTTCGTATGTATGCATCTATTAGTGATTGACTAGATACGTGCAATAAACCATACTCATTGTTTGCAGCACACACCTGTCTCATCTTGTTTGTCATAAGGTACAATACAGTAGCACATCACTTATTAGAGACTATATTAGCGCAGGTCCCCTCATCCCTTTTGCAATTCTATTTTCTAGAGGGTGGGCCCCCTCTTGGGAGACCAGCAGCTTCATAGTCTCAATAGAGTCCCTTGGAGGTGAGCGCTACAACCCCTCCACAAAAATTATATATATATATATACAGTGGTCGAAGTGGGGCGGTTTACGGGGGTATGGCATACCCCCACTTTAATCTGAAGATTAAAAAAAAAAGTTTTTTTTCCCCCTCAGGATGCTCTCTGATCACTCAGCAGCACATATTGTGCTTTTGTAATACCCCTGTACAACGGGGCAGTCTGGCAGGGGACGTTGATGGACAGGGGGGTGTCCGAAGGTGCGCACTATATTCACTCTTTTCTTTTCCATACCCCCACTTCAAAATTTCCATACCCCCACTTCAAAATTTCCACTTCGACCACTGTATATATATATATATATACATTTATTATTGCATTCACCATTTTATCATGCTTCAAAATCAATAAAAACATTTTGGGAAAAAGTGCTATTTATTGAACTACTAACGAGTAGGTAGATATTTTAAAAAGTGCTTATAGGTTACATATTCATCCAGTGTAAAATCAGACGCATATAAAACATGCATTACTGTACATAGTGTCGTTGTAATGCTTACCTGCCAATCTAGCTCTCGGTGGTAGAACAGTAATCATCTCTCTGACAGTGTGTCAGTTGGGAGATAGGGATTAACACCAAAGTAATTTACAGCACCTGGCTGGACTTAGCGTGACAGATATTGGATAAGTTACTATTATATTTTGCTGCATAATAATGTATATTAATCCCTGTACAATTGCAGGATAGAAAATTGCCACCTATGCTGATCTGTTGATTTAATGTAAATATTGGTATGCACAGATATTCTTAAAAGAACATACAGACTATACAGCAGTAAGCATTGTCAAATATACAAAATACTGTAGCCTTATGTAAGAATTATAGGTGCGTCAATTCCCCATGGAGCGGAGGCACATGCTACAAAGCACCAATGTTTGAGCAATAAGGGGGCAGCAATGGCCTTTGCCTCCCTAAACAGAGGCGTGTTGCTACCGTTCTAATTGAGTGGCCAGGTCAGGAGCTCTGCCAGAAGACAGAGGTTCATTTTTGTTATATCTGCAGCAACCGTTTGTACACCCCTATGGGTCACACAGCCAGCCAATGATGTCCCGGTGATCTGATGCTGTGCCTCAGGAGCACTTGTGTAAGCAGGACACATTAACATATTACTGCTCTCGCTATTGGTTCAATGTAAGTAGCAGCAAGAGCTACTCTAACCACATCTGAATCAGGCACCACGGTACAGTATAAATCTGCATGTGTTTGTATAGTGCGCTGGCTGTTACTTTTGTGTCTATGCTGTGTGTACTGGGAGTTAAAGCAGGAGATGTGTTATATGTTTTAAGTTGAGATGTGCACCGAACCCATGTTTTGGCTTTGGACCTACTGTAGTTTAATCTTCAGTTTTGCAAAACTACCCTTATATGTTTTAGTTTTGGTTTTCGATCTGTTTTTTTGTTTCATTGCTAAAAATGGCTATATGTGGACATTAAAGTATTAATTTCCAGTCATTTCCTGTCAATTTTGTCAATATTATTCACAATTGTATCCCGTAGACTGGCTGGCTGAACAAAGGAACAGAGCAGCGGCACAAACACATACAGTATAGCACAGGGGTTCCCAATCTTTTTTTAATCGCGGCACCCTAGAGTATAAGAATTTTTTTTTGCGGCACCCCTAGGACAAAATTATTTTAATTAGATTGGATTTATATGCGATTCTTAGGGTCAGTTATAGGGAAAAGGGCAGGAATTGCTTCTGTTTGTACACCTTTTATGATTGGCAGCCACCAGCACTGGTTTTGCTTATAAATAATTAACCATTAATAATTTGAGTTGGTCCTGGACTACCAACCCAGGGCACCCCTGCATGTGTCCCGAGGCACCCCAGGGAGCCACGGCGCACAGTTTGGGAACCCCTGGTATAGCATATTTATGAAACATTTCAGCACAGCAGTGGCAGAAAGGATGGCAGTTTATCTCCTATATATTTGGCTACATCTGTCACTCAAAGTGGGTGTCTGTGTCTATAACGCTCTGTTCCTGGACTTTCCTCTTAATGTGTGATTGCCTTCATCTGTGCTGAACACCTTTCTGAGAAATTAACCTGTTTAAAACAGGTGATGGCAATCATACATTAAGGGGAAGTCTAGAAACAGAGCATTGTGTCCCTCCTGGAGAGGGTCATGTTGGGAGGTATGTGACAGAGAACCAGCCCAGTGAGCCCACAGACAGTGCCAGACACCCACTGCCTTCCCATGTTGCCCAGCACTGCTACTCCACAGCCACCAGGTGAGCGCCCCCCTCCCGCGATTTGCGGCAAAACCTCCCCCCCGCGCGCCCCCCCCTCCCGCGATTCGCGGCAAAAACACCCGCTCCCCCGCGACCCCCCCTACCGCGATTCGCAGCAAAAACACCCCCGCGACCCCCCCTCCCGCGATTCGCTGCAAAAAGAACCCCCCCACGACCCCTCCCGCAATTCGCGGCATAACCACCACCCCGCGACCCCCCCCCTCCCGCGAATCGCGGCAAACCCTCCCCCGTGACACCCCCCCCCGATTCGCGGAAAAACACCCCCCCGCGACCCCCCCTTGCACGATTGGCGGCACCCCCCCTGCGACCCCCCTCCCGCGATTCGCGGCACCCCCCCGCAATTCGCAGCAGCCCCAGGATTAAATGGCACATGCAAAACACTGACATGGCTATGGTCGACAATGAAAAAGGTTGACATGAGTTTTTGAAGATTTATTTTTAATTTTTTTAATTTTTTCATATTCATTGTCATGTGTCGACATGGACACCAATGAAGTGGCACACTTATGTCAACATTTACATGTGTTGACCTTTCTGTGTTAATTTTTTCTTGTGGCGATTCGCGTCACACCCCCCCGCAACCCCCCCTCCCGCGATTCGCGGCACCCCCCGTGACCCCCCACCTCCCGCAATTCGCGGCAACCCCCCACCGGAACCCCTGTGAACCCCGCCCTCCCGCGATTCGCGGCACCCACCCCCGCGACCCCCCCTCCCGCAATTCGCGGCACCCCCCCGTGATTCGCGGCAGCTCCAGAATTAAATTGCACATGGAAAACACTGACATGGCTATGGTCGACAATGAAAAAGGTTGACATGAGTTTTTGAAGTTTTTTTGTCATTTTTTGAATATTTTCATATTCATTCTCATGTGTCGACATGGACACCAATGAAGTGCCACACTTATGTCAACATTTACATGTGTTGACCTTTCTGTGTTGATTTTTTTCTTGTGGCGATTCGCGTCACACCCCCCGCAACCCCCCCTCCGGCGATTCGGGGCACCCCCCCTCCCGCAATTCGCGGCAACCCCCCACCGGAACCCCCATGAACCCCGCTCTCCCGCGATTCGCGGCACCCACCCCCCGCAAACCCCCCCCCTCCCGCAAATCGCGGCACCCCCCCCCACCCCGCAATTCGCAGCAGCCCCAGGATTAAATGGCACATGCAAAACACTGGCACGGCTATGGTCGACAATGAAAAAGGTTGACATGAGTTTTTGAAGATTTATTTCATTTTTTGAATGTTTTCATATTCATTGTCATGTGTCGACATGGACACCAATGAAGTGGCACACTTATGTCAACATTTACATGTGTTGACCTTTCTGTGTTGATTTTTTCTTGTGTCGATTCGCGTCACACCCCCCCGCAACCCCCCCTCCCGCGATTCGCGGCACCCCCCGTGACACCCCACTTCCCGCAATTCGCGGCAACCCCCCACCGGAACCCCTGTGAACCCCGCCCTCCCGCGATTCGCGGTACCCAACCCCGCGACCCCCCCTCCCGCAATTCGCGGCACCCCAGTGATTCGCGGCAGCTCCAGAATTAAATTGCACATGGAAAACACTGACATGGCTATGGTCGACAATGAAAAAGGTTGACATGAGTTTTTTCATTTTTTTTATTTTCATATTCATTCTCATGTGTCGACATGGACACCAATGAAGTGCCACACTTATGTCAACATTTACATGTGTTGACCTTTCTGTGTTGATTTTTTCTTGTGGCGATTTGCGTCACCCCCCCCACCCCCCCCCCACAACCCCCACTCCCGCGATTCACGGCACACACACACACCTCCCCCGCGATTCTCGGCACCCCACCCCATGACCCCCCCTCCCGTGATTCACGACACACCCCCGCGACCCCCCCTCCCATGATTCGCCTCAACCCCCGCCCCGTAACCCCCCCTCCCGCGATTCGCGGCACCCCCGCGACCCCCCCTCCCGCAATTCGCGGCACCCCCCCGCGATTCGCGGCAGCTCCAGAATTAAATTGCACATGGAAAACACTGACACGGCTATGGTCGACAATGAAAAAGGTTGACATGAGTTTTTGAAGTTTTTTTTTAATTTTTTGAATGTTTTCATATTCATTCTCATGTGTCGACATGGACACCAATGAAGTGCCACACTTATGTCAACATTTACATGTGTTGACCTTTCTGTGTTGATTTTTTCTTGTGGCGATTCACGTCACACCCCCCCACCCCCCCCGCAACCCCCACTCCCGCGATTCACGGCACACACACACCCCCCCGCGATTCTCGGCACCCCACCCCGTGACCCCCCCCTCCCGTGATTCACGGCACACCCCCCGCGACCCCCCCTACCATGATTCGCCGCAACCCCTGCCCCCGTAACCCCCCTCCCGTGATTTGCAGCAACCCACCCCGCGACCCCCCTCCCACGATTCTCTGCAATCCCTCCCCTCCTGCGATTCGCAGCATCCACCCCCCCCACAACCCCCCTCCTGCAATTCGCGGCACCCCCCGCGACCCCCCCTCCTGCAATTCGCGGCACCCTCCGCGACCCCCCCTCCTGCGATTCGCGGACACCTAAGTTGCAATACAGGGCATCTTTCATACAATTCTAACCATATTTCTCATATACAAACGTTCACAAATTAAGGGGGCGCAGCCCCTAACGACGGTGTGAAGAGCGCCCGTAGGGCGCGATGAATCACCTAGTTATATTATACAACCCCATGAAGGATCTTTAGTAGTACCTAAAATCTTCCAATCTTTATCTGTGGGTTGAGCTTTTAGCCATGAGACTCAAACTCTATGGAACTCTCCTCCCAGTCCCATTTGAAAGACCTCCACACTAGAATCCTTGAAAGTTGATTATAAAAACCAATCAGCTTCTAATGAAATGCTCTAGCACAGTCTATAAAATGGCAGTTAGAAGCTGATTTGTTTCTGAGTTCAAATTCTCCATTGTATCCATTTCAAAGGTATAATAAACCTTCATCATAGACTGGATTCAGTATGTGAATGTCCTGTATGAGGAGCAAGCAATTTCCTATACTCCTACCTCGAGTCCAGTCTAGTGACTTAAATTAGGAACAAACAGTGTTTTTTTTTGGAAAATGTACATTTTGTGGATTAATTATTGCTGTGCAATTCCATTTCTGCATTTTTAGAATATTACATTGTTACACTATTGTATTTTAGAGACACTTCCACTTCTTTTTAATTTAATTTGAGCTCAGCTATGTTTGTGTTTACAGGATTTCGCTCTGGCTGGGAGGCAATTACATGATTGCAGGTCTCAGCAAATTAGCAGAGAACTGATCTGGTCTGCAGGTCCCTATGTTTTGAAAGAAGATTCTTTTTGGCGGAGAGCAACATTAGCTACATCAGCAATTGTTCTTACACCCATCATCAGTCCCATACCTTTACAGTATATCTCCAAAGAGTAGACGTTCCTTCTTGAAATAAATGTGCATAAACAGTGACTGATCATTAAATAATTCTGTCAAGCCCTATACAAGTCCTAAACCTAACACGTGTTCCTATCTGGGGTGGTGTGTGATGGACAGGAGCTCAGGGGTTTAAAGCCACTCCCACTTCTGGTTTCCACCTGATGATGTCATTAGATCCCACTATTTTAAGAGCAGGTCCATAGGAGAAAAGGCAGCCTGTAGCAACTCCCAGGGTTCCAGTTAGTATGTAAAATATTTTCCTAGGCAGTAGTGCCACTTTCATTTATTTGACCTTGGGCACTTCTATGATTGCAATGTCTTACAGGAATATTGTTATTTTACTACCCTTTCTTCCTCTATTGTACCATTAACCTACAGTATATACTGTAGTTAAAACTTCCAAACCAGAAGATAATAAGTCCTGAGTGGCCTTTATTGTGAATAACACAGCAGTACTGAGTAGCGACAATTTCAGGTTAACCCAAAGGAATAATGACACTTCATATTCTTCCCTCGAAATAACATTGGCATAGTCATTAGGAGTAACAAGGTAGAAAATCTATTTTGTAACCATAACCTGGCTTTACATGATACGTTAGCTTACCAGTTGATTGATGAACATAGTGCACGGCTAAATACATCATAAATTTTACATTTAACTACATTTCTCTGTCACTGTTCAAACACATTTTCCCAGAAATGATTAGGAATTGTCTCATAACGGGTTTTTACACAATTTGTCCTAAACAAATATGAAACCATTATGATAAAAAGGACATATCCAAACTGTCATTTGTTATCAATAAGTAAACATTTACCTAATAATAAATGGGCTGACTTTCGCAGAAAATAAGGCTTAAAATCTTGCAGTATAGACAAGATATTTATAATTAAAAGGTATGAAATACATGCCTGACCCAAAGGATGGCTTATCTAGTTGCAAATATGCGATGTCCCAGATTTCAAATATTGTCCTTAGAATTTTGCATCTGGAAAATATCCTATTTTGTTGTGTATATTAACCGCCTACACACTTTAATTGCTATAATTTTCATTACATATTATTCTTTTTATAATACACTAGTAACTGACCCCAGCTTTGCATGGGAGCAATTTTGAATTGATGGTGATAAGCTACTGTAATTGTAGTATTCGATTCCTTTGAAGAATTTTTTTTTTCACATACTGTAAATGAAATTGAACGAAAAAAAGGGGAAAATGGAAATTTTGTATCCGTAAACAGGGCCTTTATAAATTATTCCAAAGAAACCAGATCAATCTCTGCATAGTCCATCGCTGTGATATATCTTTAATGGTTTATGCAATGCAAAACACAAAAAGGTTCACTAAAATCATAACTTCTCAGCTTCCTTTTGTCATAGATTAATGCTTCATACACCTAAACCTTCCTCAACAAATGCTCTAGTGAATTGTGAAAAACTGCATCAAAATCCGTCCTGTGTTTCTCGAGATTAGCCCAAACAAACAGGCAGATGCCTACAGGGGACTTTATTTCAATAGATTTCATGAAGAATCAAAATATAATTATGTTAAGTAAATACAGGTATAAAAGGATCACTGTAATGCAACATGGTTCTACTAAATAGAATTGTACATGTTCTTCCAAGACGAATCTTTGGAAATCACTTGATAAATACTGGCAAATATGCCATTCCTGTTTTCCATTAATATATAAAATTGACACAATTACATTTTACTTAATCATTATAAAGTTATTAAAATGTATCTGTAATAAAGAGAGGTTACATTGCACTACTAAATGTTCAAATGTTTAAAATTTGTAGTCATTGTGAAATTGCCTTTTAATTTTTTTTATTGTTTATAATTTTGGGCATTTTCTTTAAATACTAAATTATACATCCCGATTTTATTTTTCACCTAACAGTAGAGTTTCAACAATTTCAAAGTTGCCTATCTATTGCTAATAAAAAATATTTTTAATGGTGTAAATTTTTAAATGTACTGAAAATATTAAGAATTTGGGGGAAATAAAAATTAGATTTTCTTTAGACAAAAGTGCATATATTTATGAAACATCATAGACATGGCACCGTGGTGGTTATTCTGGTTGATTCTCAAGGCTGCAAATTTGCAGCCTTGCAAGTCCACCAAACCCTGCCTTTGCCAATGGTTGGCTGTTACACAGTAACGTCCATTCACAGGCCAGGGGGATACACCCGCATCTTTGGATAGTCACCGACCATCCAAAGATGTGGAAGCTGCACACATACAGTATGTGAGGTTGCTCTGAGCAACCTTACATATGCGTGCACGCTGGGAAGGAAATGGGGGGAAGCTAACATCCGGTGATGTCATCTGCCCACCCCCCGCACCCGTGTCATGGCCTCATTAGCATAAGAACACAGCATTCTCAACCTAACCCCATGTCAACCTTCATTCATGTCGACCTAGTGGTGTCGACCTAGTTGCTGTCTATCCAAAGATCCATACCATTTTGTTGTACCCTGCTGCCACTCGGGGGAAGCCCAGCACCTACTTAGGTGCCAGACATGCCCCCACCAGAGACGTTGGCAGACGGCCACATACGTAACTACAGACAGGCCACTCACATTAGTGACAGGCCTACCCACATTAGTGATGTTGGCAGGCACAGTCCACCGCATTCAAAGTGCCCCGTTTCCCCCATGACCTGCCCTCGTGTGTTCCTAGAGGGTTCACTGTATTTTGCCACATTTGGGATACATTTTTGCTTCCAAACATAAATGAAATTCAAACTGTACCACATGAGATTGATGCAAGAGCTGTATCAAAGAACAATAGTCTTTAAACTCAATGGGTGAGATTTAATAGGATGAGAGATTCAGAAAGTGAGAGATTTGGCAAGAAATCTCCAGTTTTTTTTAAAGCGGCAATCATTTACACTGCAATACCAGTTTGATTTTGCAGTGTAAATGGTTGCCGCTTTAAAAAAACTGGAGATTTCTCACCAAATCTCTCACTTTCTGAATCTCTCATCCTATTAAATCTCATCCAATATATCTGAGACCATGCCAGCTGTTAAGATGAAATGTTCTGAAATAGATTAACGTTATGTTCCAGCAAAAAAGAAATAACCATTTTGTTGTGGAGTCATAAATGGGTGATGGGAAGGAAAATTCTTAATTTGAGTGATCTCTTGGGTTTAAAGACTTTTGTTTGGACCAAAAGAATTGTATGATAAATACAGATGTCCTGATTTCTCAAAATTGAATGTTAGTATTATCCTTTAAATCCAGAATATGAACATGGACTAAATGTCGACATTCAACATGTTGACATTCACAATGTTAACAGGCTGTGGTTAAGATTAAGATTAGTCTGTTGTTAAGGTATAATTACCAGTAAAATACATTGTCAACATGTCGACTGTTAACATTCACTATAATGACATTCTGGCAATGTCAACATTATACTAAGTGATCATTGTAAATATCCACACTTTAAATGTTGACATGCTGTCCAAATGAACATTCAGACCAAGCTTACTGTCTGGTGTCGACTTTCGGAATGTTGGCATTTTGAATATTGACTATTTGTACCACATTTTATAGACATCGGCCATATAGTGTGATTTACGGTAATTGGAATATGTTCTGGTGCCCATTTTTCAAATGTAGATTTCATAATGTATAAATGAATAATCATCATCATAATACTATTATTATTAATAAAATGAACTTATGAAGCAAAACGAAAAGTTTTTATATGGCAAGCGTTTCAAATATAAATATAAATATTTTGGCTTTATTTACAGTATTTACTAATATCTACATGTCTTTATGAGCATCCGTGCATTCATTATAAATTTGCTAATGGGGTTTTTGTTGGGGAGATGGTCACTAGGGGGAATATTCAATTGATGTCGAAACTGTCGTATTGAATATATACATGAATAGATTGAAAGGGGTTCCGATTTATTGAATGCTAGCTGTTTTTTTTTTTGGCAGGTCGAAATGTCCCAACCTGCTGAAAAGCAGGTGTATTTACGGAATAGCCGCTAATCCACCTGCTTTTGACAGAAATTCCGGCAATCTCAATCCGACATGAAAAGCTGTCAGATTGCGGCAGGGAGGATGGCGTTGGGTGAGCAGCAGCATCTTACATGGCACTGTGCTCCTGTCCGCCACCTCCTGTACCCTCCCGCAGCCTCCTGTACCCTCCTGCTGCACTTACCTGTCCCGCCGCCGGGCCAGATGAGAGCAGCTCACCTGGCCCCGTCCTGGCTCCCGCCGCTGCCCAGGCCATTGTGCCGCCTCCCGCTGCTGCGCTCACCCGGTCCCCACGTCGGCCGGGTGAGCATCAATCAGTGGCCAAATCCGACATTAGGATTTGGCCGCTGCATTGAATAATGGATGCTGGATCCATAAGAATTTCGGAATGGTTCTGGCATCGATTGAATAATGGCCATTTTGGTTGTGATTAATCAACTTTTGACACATATATATATATATAGGCAAGACAAGGTTTTTTTGACAGCTGCGCTCAAACCGTGTTGGAGTGACAATTTAGCAGTCCAGCAACAAAAAGTCCTCCTCAGTTAAAAATATCAAACTCGAGACACACCACTCCTGGGTCTCCTTGCTTAGGTCCCTTTAGAAACGGACCGTCGCTCCCCAAAGTATAGAACCTGTGTCCAGCGGGTATTAGAAATCTGTAGAGAAGGAAGGACAATGGGGGCGCCTCATAGCGTAGTATTTTTAATAAAATTTTTTTTAGACAATACAGCAGTATTAAAAACAGTCAGAGGATGGTACCCGTACCATTTAATTCCTCCGCTGTGGGCTTGAATACCACAAGGTTTTTAATATCTACCCATCCACGGATAACAGCACGCCTCCTCCTGCGGGATTACAGCACACCACTCAACACTTGCAGCCTTCCACAGACTACAAGCGCGCCGGTACCTTCTCCTCGCTGGATCAGGGAACGCCGATCACCGGGACACGGAGCACGGATGACGTCACACAGGCACGCCCCAAACGCGTTTCGTCATAAAGACTTCGTCAGTGGGTTGTCCTGTGTGACGCTCATCGCCATCCTTTATTCCCCGTACAGCCAATCACAGCCGGCAAAAACCGGACAATCCCTCTAGCCTTAGAAGCCGGGTGTTCATGTAAACTTATCTATTACTGGGCAGACAGTGGCAATTATGTTGCTAAAAACAATACAATTAGATTCTAATAAAACATGAGCAAATGTAGTGATCAGCGCAACCAGGAACAAGCTTTCATTTAGATCAGTCGAGAATTTTCTTTTAAAGGGTCATAGGTCAATGACCTCATTTTCGCAAGCAATGTAATCTCATACTCTAAACTTTTTAGAGGGGCATAATTCATAGTTTTCGCCCGCCGTATTAGTGCTAATGCCGATATACTCGGACAATCGTATAGGAGTGAGAAGCAGATAGAAATATGAATGAGAGCACAAATACAGCCACACATATAGCTAGCATGGAGAAACTATACGGTGACAGAACTTCTAGCTCACCCGTCTTTTAAAGCTACAGCAATTTTACATTGTATAGTTATTAAGCATACAGACTTCTCACCAATAAGCAATCTTTATCATTAAGACACTATCCATGGACATCTTTAGTGCTGCTTTGTTCATACAAAACAGTTGTGAAAAAACTAGCATATATTATATACACAGTGAGTGCAACAGACAATTAATATAAAGAGAATACATAAATGATTAGTAAACTCATGCGACAATACTTATCAATTAGTGGGCAGACAGTAGCAATTATGTTACTATTACAATTAGGTTCTAATAAAACATGAACAAATATAGTGGTCAGCGCAACCAAGAATAGACTTTCATTTAGATCAATCCAGAATTTTCTTTTAAAAGGTCATAAGTCAATGACCTCATTTTAGCAAGCAGTGTACTCTCAAACTCTAAACTTTTTAGAGGGGCATAATTCATAGTTTTTGCCCACCGTATTAGTACTAATGCCGATATACTCGGACAATCATATAGGAGTGAGAAGCAGATAAAAATAGGAATGAAAGCAAAAATACAGCTACATATATAGCTAACATGGGGGAATTATACGGTGACAGAACTTCTAGCTCACCCGTCTTTGAGAGCTACAGCAAATTTACATTGCATAGTCATTAAGCATACAGACTTCTCACTCCTATACGATTGTCCGAGTATATCGGCATTAGCACTAATACGGCGGGCGAAAACTATGAATTATGCCCCTCTAAAAAGTTTAGAGTATGAGATTACATTGCTTGCGAAAATGAGGTCATTGACCTATGACCCTTTAAAAGAAAATTCTCGACTGATCTAAATGAAAGCTTGTTCCTGGTTGCGCTGATCACTACATTTGCTCATGTTTTATTAGAATCTAATTGTATTGTTTTTAGCAACATAATTGCCACTGTCTGCCCAGTAATAGATAAGTTTACATGAACACCCGGCTACTAAGGCTAGAGGGATTGTCCGGTTTTTGCCGGCTGTGATTGGCTGTACGGGGAATAAAGGATGGCGATGAGCGTCACACAGGACAACCCACTGACGAAGTCTTTATGACGAAACGCGTTTGGGGCGTGCCTGTGTGACGTCATCCGTGCTCCGTGTCCCGGTGATCGGCGTTCCCTGATCCAGCGAGGAGAAGGTACCGGCGCGCTTGTAGTCTGTGGAAGGCTGCAAGTGTTGAGTGGTGTGCTGTAATCCCGCAGGAGGAGGCGTGCTGTTATCCGTGGATGGGTAGATATTAAAAACCTTGTGGTATTCAAGCCCACAGCGGAGGAATTAAATGGTACGGGTACCATCCTCTGACTGTTTTTAATACTGCTGTATTGTCTAAAAAATTTTTTATTAAAAATACTACGCTATGAGGCGCCCCCATTGTCCTTCCTTCTCTCTATATATATATATATATATATATATATATATATATTTATATATAGACAATATTTCCCAAGGGGGAGCGGCGGCACTCAGAGGACTGGTAAATAGAGAATCAAGACCAAGCTGTGGTGGTGTCCAACATTTCTGTCGGGTGACTTTTTTCAAGAACAGATCACATACGTATGTAACATACTTATGTTTATTAGACCTCTTCTGCATCTTCTTCTGTGCCTCTTTTAACTTGCATCTTTTTCCATGTACCTCACTTATATTTCTACTTCTATATCCATTTGTGTTATTTTCACTTCGTTGATGTACTTATGCTGGAGGTAATATGTGCTATTTTTTGCTCCAAACCTATAGCCTATTAAACATTTGCCGCATATACTCTTAGACTGTTTTTCTCGTAGATTCAGTACATGAAGACGGCATTATTTTTGTTTTGTAGTTGCTAGGGTAACACTTCCGGTTTCGCGGAGTAACAAATGGTCCGGCACTTTCGTAGTGTGGACATTGTGCCCTGGCGGAAGTAGAACCCGGCTGCACTCGCCGGATATACGTCACGAGTCCGGCTCCGGAAGTTGCACGTGCGTCATTGGAGCTTTTTCCCGCCATTCCCTCCAGCATAAATACACTGACTTGTGCACTGGTCAGGTAGCACATGACTAAGGTGCCTCTCAGCACCGAAACAGGCTTGTCGTGCCAATGACCTTTATGGGGGAGGACCGGACCGATCTCTGTCTTACAAGCTGCTAAGTATTTTTTTAGTTTCATGTACGGCCTCCTCTTTATGAAATTTTTTCTTGTCACTATGAACCCCATTATGCCTATATAAAACTTTTTTTTTGCATACTAAATCTGATGCTGCTGGCGTACAGTTTTGTTCTCTCTCTCTCTCTCTCTCTCTCTCTCTCTCTATATATATATATATATATATAAAGTTTTCTGTTTAAAATGTATTTTCTTCAATTAATGCTTTGTTAACATGTTCCTTTGCCTTTATGAACATTCCATTGAAACTTGTCTATTTATTGTCATGGTTTAGTTGACTTGTTGACAGCTGCCACAAAGTACAGACGTAAGGGTAATTCTAACTGTCTATCAAGCTCTATTGTTATGAGTAAGGAAAAAGAAAGTGTGAAAGTTCAGATTTCTTGTTCAAAATGCATTGACACATACAGCACCAGCTCAAATCCTTCATTCTATAAGTAGAAAAATTTAGAAATATGAACAATGAAAGTTTTCATTGTTCATTGGTGTCCTGATATTGCACTGGAGCTCTTAAAAAAGTAAAATATACCACCCACTAATTCAATCACAGACAGTTAATACTCCCTCACACATTTTTAAGACCTAGTGGGTTTTATTGCAAGCAAAAAGCTTAGACTGCAGTAGTTCAAGCTGCTGTGACATAACTGCTCACATGCTCATGTATGAATCTTTCAGTCCAACAAAGCATTTATAGTTAGATAAGCCTTAAGAGTGCAACCTGCTGTGCTGGAATAAAAAACAATATAGTGGACATACAGTATAAATCCTTAATTTACTTAATGTTACATTTTCACCTCATTAGCACATCCAGGGCCGCCATCAGGGGGTGCTGAGGGTACAACTGTCCCAGGCATCAGTGGCGCACACAGGGGGGGGTTTCTTTTTGAATTCAATAGTTTTTATTGAAGTTTTGCATTAACAAACAAAAAACAAATAGAAAATTAGAAATGCAATGCAAGAAGATATCAAACTTCGTTGTGTCAACATTCAGTCTTTGGCAAGTAGAGTTATTCTGCATATTCTGTACAGATTTACTTGTAATACAATGAAGTACAATAAAAAACTGGCATTCATTAACCTTTTGTGTGTCTTTTCCTTGAAGGGGTGGGGTGATAGCCATTCCACTAGAGTGAAGGGCCAGTTAGTATATGGTTTGCTGAGGTACCATGTCACAATACAATAAGGCATTAAACTTGACAGGTGTATAAAGCATATCTATATACATATGTGTTAACATCTGGTAGTACAATCAGCACATTCCCAGAACTCTATTCGAGGTGAGAGAGTGCACGGTTAAAGAATTCTGACCCATAAATAAGGATGAAGTCCATCTGTCCCAAACTCTATTGTATTTGCCCTCTGCCCCCCTGGCCAAATACACAAACCTGTCATGGTCAGCAACTTCGTTAACCAGTAATACCCATGTCCTAAATGTTGGTCCCCTGGGAGCCAGCCATGACCTTGCGATACAGACCTTTGCCAGCGTACAAAGGTTAATAATATACCTTTGAGAGTTTGGCTCTAAAACATCCTCCTCAATAGCTGCCAGGATGCATGTCTTTGGAGTTAGGATGTCATCCGGGATACCAGTGGAGGCTATGGCCCGATTAACCTCACCCCAGAAGCTCACAATCACAGGACAGGACCACAGCATATGCCAGAAATTGGCATTGAGTGAGGAACACTTGGGGCATTTGGAGTCTGCTCTGCCACCTATGTTCCATAAGCGGACAGGAGTTAAGTAGACCCTATGGAAACGCAGGGGGAGTTCTGAGTACCCAGAAACCCCCACAGGAGTCTAAGGGTCCTAGGCTGAAAGCTGAGGGTCCCCTCTTTCCATGGGTACAAGAATTTAAAAAATCGGTCCTTGGGAACTGGAGATATCTGACTTCAAAGCAGTGGTCCCCATCCAAGCCTGTTAATTGCTCTTCCCAGTAAGAAATTTCAGGTTCTGTCTGAGTTTTTCTGAGGGTATATTCCAAAAGCTGTGACTCTACCCCCTTGATGGACACTAGTATCTTGTCTCTACTAATACCATAACCAGAGATATCAGCCTTCCAGCAGCTGGTTACTGCTCCAGCTCCACACACCGGGTATATAGTTTTATATACTCATTGGCGGATTGCTCTGCCTCCTGAACTCTGACCCCCTAGTCCCAATACCATTTGGTAGGTGGTATTCTCTAGTTTTTATCTCCTTTAAAATCTAAGAAATCTATTTACGGGAACTGGAGATATCTGCGGTCAAGCAAGCTGTCCTCCCACCAGAAAATTATGAATAATAAGCCCACTCCACTATACAACCCTCCTCTGCAGATTAAACATCCTCTACCACCCTGGAAGTTATGTATCAGGGCCCCTTCATTCAGCCCAATGCCTCCTTCTCCCACCCCATCTCCCACCATCTGTGCAGTAAAGGGGTAATTAGTGGAAATTACTGATCCAGGCCCTACATGCTGAGCGGTTGATATACCCCCTACCACCCGCGGGACATCAAAGCTTCCCCCACCCCTACCGCTGGAGGATCGGTAGGGGCCCCAATACATTGCTATGCCCAGGGGTCTACACTGTTGTTGGCGCCCCAGTATGTGTATATATACAGTATATATATATATATATATATATATATATATATATATATGTATATATATGTATGTGTGTGTGTGTGTGTGTGTGCATGTGCATATATATATATATATATATATATATATATATACATACAGATAGCGCTAACCCTCACTTAGTGAGTACTAGTATTAGTGACAATATTATAAAAAAATTACAAGGTGATATAAAAATAACACTCCAGATTATATACAGGTCGAGTATCCTGTATCCAAATATCCGTTATCCGAATTATTCTGAAAACCATAGATTCCAGAAAGTGAAAAAAAAAAATTTTTTTGCTAAAAACTCACTGGGGACATTTGTAACAGCATCACTGGGGACATGATATGTAACTGGCACTATATATGTGCAAGACAATGATTGCTTGGCATTCAAATTCAGTGCTGAGATAGTACACACATTTTGTTTCACGTTTTGAAACCTTGTTTTTTGAACAAATAAAATATATTTGTGTGTATTTTATGTGGTAATAAAATATATTTGTGTGTATATTATGTGTTTATACAGCATAAATGCAGGATACTTCAAAATACATCATTGAAATATTAAAATATTCCGAAATACGGAATAATCCGTTATCCAAAATTCTCCTGGTCCCGAGCATTTTGGATAAGGGATACTCAACCTGTACTGTGTCGACAAAAGTTTTCTGGTTGGCCTAATTTCCTTAGGATCATGGAAATGTCTATTTTGTGGTAAAACTTCTGCGCCTTCAGTGTTGGCAAAAACAATTATAACAGTTTGTGACAATCCTTAAAGTGCTTTCTATGTGTGTACCAAAGATATGAAGCAATCTCACAAGTAGTAGTGTCTTTCACTCCAAGAAATTCCTTCTTCCCTTTACTTTCAGACTCCTGTCGACCTTCACCCATGTCGACCTAGAACCATGTCGATCTTCTGCCATGTTGACCTAGACTCATGTTGACCTTCTGCAATGTTGACACAACAGTGTCGACCTAAGGACTGTTGACCAAATGATCCCAACACCTGCACAGTATGCACTGGGTTAAAAAAGTCTCCTCTCTGCTCTTTACTTCCTGCCTGTGCCTGGTGAGATCACAAGGGAGATAGCCTATCATCCTCTGTGACCTGCTCATGACTTGTAAATACCGGTTCAGAGCCATTCACACTACAAATGGATTGGCTCTGAAACGGGTAGGACTCTGCTTTTAACCCGTTTTGGATTACAGGTATTTTAAAAACGGTAAATTCTCTCTGCACCTTTCACATTACAGCTAGAAACATTTTAAAGCCATTTAAAATCGGCAATTTACCGTGTTTTAGCTGTAATGTGAAAGGGGTATAAGTGTCCATCTCCGTGCTTTGCTCCGCAGCTCTGTAAACCCCCTTGTGAAAATCCTGCGTTTGCCCCTGCACCCCTGTGTACAGCATTGAATGGTTTTCCCAGTTTGCAGACCCCATGCATGTGCACTGTGTACCGTGCGCATGGACGGTCGTTCCATAATCAATCAAGCGACAAATAAATTTGCAGCCCAGCAATCAGGTCTGTATCAGGCCCAATTACCTTAATTCATGTTTGTATGCAATGCCGATGTTTTCACAACTGAGCGAATATCACAGGGTTGCCGACCCTCCCGGAATCTCCGGGAGTCTCCCGAAAATCGGGTCCCCCTCCCGGCCCCCCGGAAGGGTGGGCAACCCTCCCGGATTCAGAGGGGACACCCGCTGACCCCCGGAACGCGGCATTAAAATGCCGCAATCCTCGGGTCTCAGAGGAGGGGGCGGAGCTAAAAATGACACAATCGCGTCATTTTAGCCCCGCCTCCTCCACGGAGATCCCTGAATTTGCTGGTTTACCAGCATGGGGGTGGGGCTTAGTGATGTCATGCTTAAGCCCCGCCCCCTGCGCGGCTACTGAAACTCTCCTCTCCGGGCTTCTCCCGGAGAGGAGAATAAGAAAGTCGGCAACCCTGGATTATCAGCAGCCTATTCATGTGCTGTGAGTGAAGGGACCATGTGGGGGAGATAACATGGACAGCAATATGCAAATCTTGCATCTATTTTGCAGTCTGTGCAATTGGGAGTAACTCTGACCCTTCCACTAATTGATGACTGTGACGGGGCGGAAGCGGTCATCACTGACATCACAGACCCTCCCCATAAATGCCTGGGCACATCACTTTTTCAGAAATACCTGGAAAACGTTTCCACCCCCAAACACCCACTTCACCCTCACACAGTCAATATGCAAAATAGGATTAAACAACTTTTATACTGACCGCGACGCTAGTCACAGAACAATAATATAACAGTAAAATACCATTAATAAACAGAAAGACTCAGACACCGTGATTGCCAGTAATGGGTATTTATTTATTTATTATAATTAAATCGATTAGGAAATGTCTGGTGGCAAATATGCCCATAACCTTCCACCATCTGAGGGGTGTCCCATGTATATACCATATAATATATACCATATAATCACACCCTCGTAAGTAACCATAATATGAATAAAGACTCGGAGACATGGATTTGGCAGAATAAAAGGTGGAATTTATTTAAAACAAATTAGGATTATTTAAATATGTTTAATAAACTAAAGTTTGGTGGCAAAGGGGCCTATTCGGGAATCAGTGAGAAGAGTGGAGGGGTGAGCCAGAGGAGATGTTACCATGGCAACCAATCACACTTCTCCCCTCTTTCACTGCTTCATGAATAGCTCCCAAAGAAATTAAAACCTAAATGGATGATCTGCCAAAAAAAGCAAAAAAAAAATAAAAAATTTTGTTTAATTGAATGCCAATTAGTCGAATTAAGACAAGCTTCAGGGCCAATCAGAAGCAATATAATGACACATGAGGGGAAAGCGGGTTGGGGGGAGAGAAAGGATAACACAAGTAAAACTCGGCAAGAGGTGAACCCAAAACCCTGCTGAGGGACTGAGGAATTTGAATTGTTGCCAATTAGCCAAATTTCAATTAGCCAAATTAAGTCCGTCAGTTCAGGTAAAAAAGGTAAAATCCCTCAAGACTTCTGCTGACAACAGCAGCAAGTGGCTAATCCCCGAGTAGGGTAGACAGGGGGAGACAAGACAACAAGGACACGACCAGCTGTAACAGTACTTACGTCCTCAGATTTCCTCTAAAGATGGCGCAGGAAAAGTCTGCTCAGGCATCGGGAGCGGCACAGGGGGCAGATGGTGTTAATGTCCAGCCACTGTGTCAGGCATGAGATGTGGAAAACATGCCTGCAGGATGTGACCGCCACTTCCTCTCCAATCCGAAACTGGGAGATGCAGATGGGGCAGGACTCTACAGCGCCTTCTTCTGTAAAGATGCATCTCCTGTAGGATGGAAGGCGGGCAAGGATGACTGCTGGTCTTCGTGCTCCTGCCACTGCTGGTGCTCCTGAGGACGGCACTGCTGCTGCTGGTGGTCCTCCTGATGTTGGGGCTGCTGCAGATGGTACACCAGAAGATGGTCTGCGGCGCCCGGACCGTAGCCAGGAGGTGTTCGGATATGGCCCAGTTCCAGTTAACTGGGCCAATTCCCTCCGGCTCATCGTTGATGGTAAATTGCACCAAAGGTGCACAAAAAAAAAAAAGAAAAAAAGAAAAGAAAACACAGATGTTAATGTGCGCTGATCACTGATCACTGATATTTCCTGGAGTAAACTTTGTAAAAACTGGTTCTCTCTAGGGGGGGGGGGGGGGGGGGGGGTTTCTTGCACTCACCTCTGCCTCTGCTCAAGAAATGACAGTGAGAGGCCAGCACACTGAGGTTTTCTACCTGGCATGTGGCATGCGGGCGGCAGTTGGAAATGGCAGTTGGTCTCTCTGCCCCATAACCCACATCATCTTCCCACTAATATTACACAGTAACACAGTTGGGGAATCAGTGGGAAGTGACATATTAGTGTTCAGGAGTCACCACACTGGGGCCCAGATGCAATAAGATTAAAAAGTGATAAAATGGAGAGTGATAAACAGCCATCCAATCAGCTCCTACATGCCATGTCACTGACTGTGTTTGCAAAAATGACCGGCAGGAGCTGATTGGTTGGTGGTTTATCAGTCTGAATTTTATCACTTTTGAAGCTTATTTTTTATATATATATATATACCAATCAGCAATATATTTTATATATATATATATATATATATAACGGAAATGAGGCTGCACGTGCGGAATTGGAGTAAAGAAGGTGCAAAATATATTGCTGATTGGTCCTACAGGTTTCAGGCTCCATTGCCCATCCTCAAGGATCAGTAAAACAGTGCACAGATTTAGATATATATATTATTTTATTTATTAACAGTTTCTGTACTTATATATTAGTTGGGCGCCCACTAAGCAAATAGCTTAGTGGGCTATTCTGCGTAGGCAAATCGCATTGCATCGCATCCGATGTTTTGCACGCGATGCGATTTTTCCATAGGGTTCTATGTTAGTGACTTTACTATACAATATTGGGTGCGATGGCATCCGATAATCGCATTGCATCTGATGTTTCGGATGCAATATGATGCGATGCGATTTTTCCATAGGGTTGTATGTTAGTGAATTTACTATACAATATCGGGTGCCATGGCATCCGATAATCACATCGCATGCAATGTTTTGCATCCGATGTTTTGCATGCGAAACATCGGATGCGATGCAATTTTTTTCATAGGATTGTATGTTAATGAATTTACTGTACAATATCGGGTGCCATGGCATCCGATAATTGCACTGCATCCGATGTTTTGCATCCGATGTTTTGCATGAGAAACATGGGATGCGATGCGAGGTGATTTTTCCATAGGGTTGTATGTTAGTGAATTTACTGTACAATATCGGGTGCCATGGCATCCGATAATTGCATCGCATCCAATGTTTTGCATGCGCTGCGCTCGCCACACTATATAAAATCAACTCCACGCCGACGTGGATAGTGGGGGTATGAAAAGGTTGGGTGGACGCGTACCGCTGCCTCTCGCACTCGCCACGCTTCTGGGTGGCGTGGATAGTGGGGGTGCGTCCATCACATTATATGTCATATAATACATGGATAGTACATTATATGGCATAAAACCCTATCCAATATCGTATCCGATATTTTATCGGATGCCATGGCACCCGCAATAGTACAGTAAATTCACTAACATACAACCCTATGGAAAAATTACATTGCATCACATCCGATGTTTCGCATGCAAAACGTCAGATGCAAAACAGCGGATGCGATGCGATTATCGGATGCCATGGCACCCGATATTGTACAGTAAATTCGCTAACATACAACCCTATGGAAAAATCGTATTGCATCCGATGTTTTGCATGTAAAACATCGGATGCAAAACATCGGATGCGATGAGATTATTGGATGCCATGGCACCCGATATTGTACAGTAAATTCGCTAACATACAACCCTATGGAAAAATCGCATCGCATCCGAAACATCGGATGCAATGCGATTATCGGATGCCATAGCACCCAATATTGTATAGTAAAGTCACTAACATAGAACCCTATGGAAAAATCGCATCGCATGCAAAACATCGGATGCGATGCGATTTCCCTACGGTAACGTAGGTATGCTAATTGGGTGCCCAACTAACATATAAGTACCACAGTTTCTTATATAGCACAGCATATTCCATTGCGCTTTACAATAGGAGACAGTGAAACAACAAACTGGGTACTTACAGACATTCAAAGGTATGAGGGCCCTGCTTGCAAGCTATAATTCATGGGGTGCTGCTAAATGTGTCGTCACAGTCCAGGGGTTATGCTAAGTGTGCAGTATCAGTCCTGGGGTGAGCCAAGTGAGCTGTATAATTTATGGGGTGCTGCTAAGTCTGCTGTATCAATCCAGGGGTGCTGTCATTTTTTTTAATTAAAAGAATAACTCTTTTACTGCAGGAGTGTCACTATGTGTGCCGTATAATTCCATGTGTGCTGTGTCAGGTTAGGGGTGCCACCATCTGTGCCGTATAATACCATGTTCATGTGTGCTGTATCAGGTCAGGGGTGCCACCATATGTGCCGTATAATTCCTGGGGTAACCCAAGTCTGCTGTATAATTCATGGGGTGCTGCCAAGTGTGCTGTATTAGTCCAGGGATGATGCTAAGTGTGCCATATCAGTCCAGGGGTGATCCTTAGTGTGCCGTATCAGTCCAGGGGCCAAGTCTGCCAAATAATTCCTGGGGTGAGCCAAGTCTGCCGTATAATTCATGGGGTGCTGTTAAGTGTGCCATATCAGTCCAGGGGTGATGCTAAGTGTGCCGTATCAGTACAGGGGTAATGCTAAGTGTGCCGTATCAGTCTAGTGTTTGAGCCGCCCACTTGTGTCGCTTATCATAGTTATCCAACTACTTCTGTGCAACCTTTTGGCCTAAAAACAATATTGTGAGGTGTTCAGAATAGACTGGAAATGAGTGGAGATCAATGCTCTTGAGGTTATAATAGCGTAGGAGAAAAACAACAGCTACATTCTGTGATTTTAGTGGTTTTTATGCTTTAAAAAAAAAAAAATCAGAACCCAAAACCCAAAAACCAAAACGTTGAGGGGGTGTTTTGGCAAAACCCAGTAGAACCCAAAACCTGACAGTAATCAGAACCCAAAATGTGAAATATACTGGGTCACCTGTGTCCATCTCCATGCTTTGCTCCGCCCCCTCTGGAAACCCCTTTTTGAAAATCCTGCGTTTGCCCCTGCGAGTCGCTGCTCTGGCAAAGAGGGGAGGGCCCGGGCCGTTCTGTTGCAACCTCTCCACAGCCGATGGTCAATTGTAACATGAAATAAAACATAAAAAACTGTGTTGAAATTTTCACAAATTGACCTTTTGTCTATGTCGACAGTGTCCATTTCGACCATTTGAGGTAGACCTCTTGACTGTCGGCCGTTTCACTCTTCACCCTTTATGCCAGTGGTCCTCAACCTTGGTCCTTAAGTACCCCCAACAGTGCACGACTTCCAGGTCACCTGACAGGTGTACTCATTATTCATTGACACATTTTAAAAGATCACAAAAGGAGCTAATTATTTCACCTGTGATTCTGTGTGGCGACCTGAAAAACATGAACTGTTGGGGGGATTGAGGGCCGATGTTGAGAACCAGTGCTTTATAGCATAACAATTTTCAAATACGCAGCTATGCTATATGGCAAAATGGGATGCGGTCAATATGCTGACGTTAGGAATCCCGGTGGTCGAAATACTGACGCCATAATCCTGACCACCGCCGTGGGAGAATAAAATATCGCAGTGCGTATCGAGGTACCGGGCCCACTGCATGGCGAGTGCAGCGAGCCTGCAAGAGGGGGGGGGGGGGGGGCGATCAATGGCCCCCTTGTCAGCCTTATGGTGGTCGGGATTCCGGCGTTGGGATTTCGAATACAACCCGGAATACATTAATTGGAAAAATAAATAGCAATTAGTTGACATAATAAGATAATTTTTCTTTCGTTCAGGATGAACTTTAATTTATCTATCTAACACTTCAGTGGCATTTACTAACAGATATAAAGAAATGGTGGTAATTAAATATAATGAAACTTTATCATATTCAAATCAATTCACATATTTATTTACACTATTCTAATTAACCATTTTTTATTACTAGTTTGTTTAGATTAAAAAAATATTTTTATTGCATTATAGACACATTTCTCATTACTGATGAAGGCATATTTTATTGATCAACATTAAGAACTAAATGACTTGACCTATGGAAACATACACTGTGTAAGATAGCTTTAGTTATCCAGATTTCTTTGAGTAGAACAATATTGGAGGTTAAAAACATAGGGGGAGTTGTACTGTCTTGGAGAAAGATAAAGTTCAGAGAGATAAAGTGCCAGCCAAACAGATCCTAACTGTCTTGGTTACAAAAAAACAAAGGCCACCCTAAGGTGGTCAAATGGGCCCTGACCTGGGATGTGGAGCCAAGAAAGCTGCTACTTAGTGGACTGAGAAGGTCCCTGAAGTATTGGGAAACACAATAAAAATCACATTTAGTAATACACATTAAATCACAATAAAAACATGAATAAGCAGTAAAATAGTTATGTATATGGGAAATATATAATATAAGTAGTCTACTAGTGCCCTCTAGTTGCCACTGATATTTCCTGGAAGCTACTACTCTACAGGCCCCTAACTGCCACTAATGCACATTGCACCTTTTGGATCCAACCAGCCGCCCTTCTTCAACTCCTAGAGTACTGGAGAACCCCCTTTGGGAAAATAAGGATTCCATTCCACACTATCGCGATTCCAAGCGGAGACAATTCCATCTTCACCACCACAAGGAGGAAACTGCTACAAATGCAATCCTAAATGGATACAATACTCCATGGTGACCCACAGTGGTAAATACACCTACCCCCAAAACTGTTTTAACCCAGTGGAAAGTATTTAGAATTTCTGCACCTGAACTGGTTCTTCCCTTATGTTTACACCATCTAGTCGGCAATTATAGGAGCGGATCCATATTCAACTATTATCAGTGGCAACTAGGGGCACTAGTAGAGTACTAACATGATATATTTCCCATATACATAACTATTTTACTGCTTATTCATGTTTTAATTGTGATTTAATGCGTATTAATAAATGTGATTTGTATTCTTTAATTCCTCATTGGTAAAGCGCTACTTTTTTTTCTCATTTCTGTCTTCGTTACAGGATGGTTTGGGAAAAGTGACATTTATGAGCTGATTGGCTGTTACTTTGGAGTCTATTTTCTAAGGCTTGGGGAGAGATTAAGGGCCTTATTCTGGTTGGTGCGGCCGGGCCGTACGCGTACGTTCCGGGGTTTTTAATGATCTGCGCATGCGTACCATCTCCAATGCGCAGGCGCGAACACTCCACAACGCTTACGGACGGGTCTCTCCGTGCGAAAAAAACTGTACGCGAGAGTACGGGCATAGGGGGCGGCATAGGGGCGTGATGAGGGGAGCGGCCGAAATAATGAGGGAAAATGGGCGTAAATATGGGCGTACACGGGGGTGTGCACCAAAAATGAACGGTGCTACTACCGCACGATCGGCTAAAGCACCGTTCATTTCGGACACAAAACAGGCGGCCGCCAACCGCCACCTCAGACCACCCCTACAGATACCGCATGCCAGCGTGCGCCTGGGTTTGCTAATTTACGCTGATTACTACTCAAACACATACACCTGAATGTAATAAGCAATGCTGCAGTCTATTAAGTCCAAACCATGATTTCACTACCTGCAAGCCACACACAGCACTCAAACACATTGGAAGCTTATCTTTCTATACTTTTTAAGACCTGCTTATATATGCTAAGGTAGGTATTTGTTAAACAGTTATACACATTCACTACGTGCTTTCATAGACTTTACACAGTAGCACACTCAATCTACACAAGTCGACATGTGTCAACGTGTTCACTCTAATACAAACATAGGTTTTGTATTTATGATACAATAACATAAACCACATCTAACACCTACAAAGGATGTTTCAGCAATGTTTTAAGCCCATGCCCACTATTTTGCACACAATCTTCAATTGAGTTAATAGAAAACAATAATTGAATAACAATTAGAATAATTAATTAATGAATTCTAGTTGAAAGGCAAGATTTGCAGGTCCATATATGTGAAGGGTATGCCAGCGTACACGGACGTACGCTCACTCTCACGAGCGGTGACATAAGCTGAGTTTTCCATTGAAAACAATAGCGACCCGTCCGTGCAAGCTGGCGTACGCTCAGATAGCCGCAAGAAGTCGGTGGGAAGACGGACGAGAGACGTCCGTAAACGGTGGCGTACGCTCTGTTGTACGCCAGTTGTCGGAGTCTAAGGGCTGATCCGTCCGTGTACGTTGGCGTACGCTCAATTGTACGCCACTCCCCTTAGGCGTTGTTTCTGGCCGTACGTATGCGGCTGATTTGTGGGTGGACTTAACCCCAACGGCCGCGTACGGAGAGCGTACGTTAATATGGAACGTACGCACGTTTGGCCGCACCGATCAGAATAACCTCCTAAGTGTGCAGAGATAAAGGGTGTTTTACTGCATTTTCTTTGGGTGGCGATACCCTATAGAAGCCAACCCCCCTCTCTCCCTCCCTCTGGATTACCTGGTCCAGGTCCTCCTGGACCTGGAAGGTAACACATCTCTCCCCCTAGTGACGCAGCCGACGTCCTTCCGGCTGCAGGGGGGAGAAGGAGGCGCCGGGGACAGCCTGCTTAGCTGTCCCCGGCGTGAGGGATGCAGGAGGGGGCAGGGAGGTTACGGAGACTCCCTGCACACCACATTCCAGGTATCGCAGGGGGCCTCTGTCACCGCATCGCGATGCCAGCCGCATATGTTAGTACATATGCAGCAGCATCGCAGCAGACAGGCGGCGAAGGGCAGCGATGTATATTAATACAGCTTCTAACTGTATTTTTTCAAACTTAAGCTGGCCATACATATATCTACAGATTTATTGTCAGATCTGTCTGGTTCGAACAAAAAAACCTGGTAATAGCTGAATTACAGTTTTTGGTAGTTTTCCAGCATTTCAAAGCAATTGGTCAATTGTCATTTACTCTCATCCATTATCAGGTTTCTGTTCCAACTAGATCTGACAATAGATCTGTAGATGTATGGCCAGCTACAGATGGAGCCCTTCTCATTCAGCTCCAGCGCTCCCCAGATTGTGCCCGCTGGTGAGCGCTGGCTGAGATGGACTTCATTAGACTGGGACGTGTGAGTGTCTCACATGCACGTGCATCCCAGTCACTTGGTGGCTGGGCGGCGGAACCCTGCCCGTCTCCACTTCAGGGAAATGATGGGCAGGGATGGGGGGGAGGCGGTGGGGACCGACGATGGCGGACAGGGATGTGGAGGACGGCAGCGGGGAGCTCCATCAGAATAGCTGAAAAGAAATAAAGTAACTATCATGTTACAGGCTATAAAGATGGAACCCACCTACAGTAGTTCTTGCTGGGGGCTGGCGACAGAAAAGAACTAGGTGGGTTCCATCTTTACAGACTGTAACATGATAGTTACTTTATTTCTTTCAGCTATACTGTATCCTTATCCAAGGCATAGTAAATAAGACTCTTTATCTCTCTCCAAGGCACATCTGCTCCATATTTATTTTGAGTAACAAATATAACTTTAATTTCCGGTAAGTTACATCTATGAAATTTATTATAATATGGTAACCTGTAGCTACCGTATATACTCGAGTATAAGTCGACCCGAATATAAGCCGAGGCACCTAATTTTACCACAAAAAACTGGGAAAACTTATTGACCCAAGTATAGGCCTAGGATGGGAAATGCACAGGGCAGTTACTAGTACACTGGCCACAGGGAGATATATTATGGTAGCTCAGGGCTCATTCTAGTGGCATAAGATAAAACCCATGACAAAGAAGGGTCCCCATCACCAGATCATTGGAGTCTGTGGTATAGTCAACTATGACCTCTAAGAGGGAAGGGGAGGAAGGTCTGGGGCAGAGGATGGAAGGAGATAGGCCCCAGCAGGGACACTAGTACTCACAGGGATCAGCTTCAGCCCTGACCAGGTTGCTCCCTCCGGATCCCGCAGCTTCATAGTGCTGGTGGTTGCCGCCCTGTTTCTCCACAAGTCTTGGCTGTCCCCTCCTCAGGGGGGCCCTGTCGGCATTGCACAGTATTTACAAAGAGGGAGGCAAAGCCGCTTCTTATGCAGATATCGTCAGTGTAGGTGAGCTTCCATTAGCGGTCAGTCAGTGGTTAGCAGCTCCGGCACTGCTAATCCAGGGTCACCTACACTGCCAGAATCCACAGAAGCGGCTTCTTCTTCCTCCTCCCTACATGTAAGTACACTTGCAGGCTCTATCCCCGGCACGGCAGCACTGATTACAAATAAAATAGTCATCATCAACAAACTACCGTATACACTCGAGTATAAGCCGAGGGGGTGCTTTTTCAGCATAAAAAACATGCTGAAAAAGTCAGCTTATACTCGAGTATATACGGTAGTAAGATCTCAGTAAAGTGGTGTACATATGGTGCGATTTACTTTCTATTCAATCCCAATTAGATCCAGATTGAATCGGGATCGAATCGCATGGTGCCATGTACACATTAGATTTAGACTATGTAGTACAGATCTATTCTATGTACTCTTTCCTGCACAGTCTATTTTTCCTTCGATTTTGATGCTGTGGGGGTGGGCATCTTGATCGAATCAAAAGCATTTCCGTTTGATTTCGATTCCATTTCGATTCGATTTTGCTTATATAAGCAAGAAAGAATTAAAAATATAAACTTTATCAAACCGTTGACCTTATTAGTCAGAACCTTTGGAAAAATTGTAGTTACACATATTTTATAAAGCATGAAAAGCCCTATTGGGTCCCTAAACAGGTGTTTTGTTGGCAGTAGGGCAATTTCTGCAATACTCAATATAAACCCTGGCAGCGATTAGATGGCCTTGCATGGGGAAGCCTATACAACATGGCCTCACATATAAAAGTAGGCCTGAAATATTTGTAAATAAAAGAAGGTGTGCCAGCGCTGGCTGATCCAATAATAGAGTAAGACGGTTCTCAAAAAAATTATACAATTTATTACAATATAAAACACAATGAAATGACTATTGGTTATGAAACCGCAATGGGTGAATCATAAAACAAAAAGTCAATAAAGATGATAAAAATTATATCACAGGGATATTTTATCCGTTGTAGTTTTCATTGAGTTATAATGCTGACAATTGTAATCATATTACCATCCTTGTAGAAGTTGTGTCCAATTTAGATGACTCGAGCGTCCTTTTGATTTGCCCTCTGATTTCAAGGGCTCAAGCCTACCACTAGGACAATTTCCTCCTTCACTGGATGTTTTTTAGGAATAAGGCAAGTATCCCATAGATCATGAATCCAGGTGGGCTAACGTCAGTGGGAAATGGACTGGTCACTTGGTCAACTGGATGGTGTCAGCAAGGATAAAGATGATAAACAGCTCAATGGGTTTCCCCGGACAGTAGAACTCCGGCTTTCTCAGGAGCAAGTGTCTGTCTCTGAGCTCAGTGCTCATATTTATACCAAAGTGCTTAATTGCTCAAATGATTCACCTGCTGGTTAATTGACTACTAAGATATTCAAACATATGAGAACCGTCTTCTAATGATATATTATATAAGCATAGAATCTGTAGGAGGCAGTCTTAAATAGAATTTAAGCATTTTTTATAGAATACAAGTGTTTTTAAAACAAAATAAACCATTTGGGTTTATATGAAAGGTCATATGACCCGGAAGTACTATGTACACATATAGAAATGAAGATAAAAATAAAACTTTAGGGCCAAATACCTGATGGTGGAATGAATAACAGTGTTATAACCTCCACTGTGATCTGGGCACCACGGGGACCCCGTCACAAACCTCCGATTGCCGGTAACGGAGGCGTAGACGGTGTGTATCACGCTGACGCTTCAGGATGTTTAGCCGCGTTGTTAGGAAACGATACACTGTCACCTCGTGATCGGGGCCGCATACAGCATCTGAGGAGGCGTCCCCCCATGCGCGCACCACCCGGAAGCTGATGAGCGTGACACCTTTCAGCTGACCCCTTTTGCCCCTGCTTTAAACCGGCCCTGCCAATATATTAGTGGAACCCAGTACTATAGAAAGTTGACATGATCCTCCACTCATTTAGCTTAACCCTGATCTTTCAGACTTCTTGGGGTAAATTTACTAAGATGGAATTTACTGAAGATGGGACGTTGCCCATAGCAAGCAATGAGATCTATTATCTTCCAGAAGGTGCTAAATACATAAGAATCTGAATCTGATTGGTTGCTCTGGGCAAAATACCATCTGCACTAGAACTCCCATCTTAGTAAATGTACCCCCTTGAGTCCCTGATTTCAACTTGAATTTTGGATTGTGCAAATTCTTTATCTGACTTGCGTCCTGTTCATTAGGGACTAAGTAAAAACCGTACCCGGACAAGACCCCGGAACGCCAGACCGGATATCAAACTGCATTCCATAGCTTGTAGTGTCCAGTTTGGGGGGGGTGTCCCATTCAGGTGGTTGTCTTGTCCAGGGGGATGCGTGTGTTGGCTTTCCAGGGACATGGGTAAGGAGAGATTACAGCCTCCCATGTGGTCTGGACCACTCCATTTTTTATTACATCCCCGGACCATGCAGGGAGGCTTTATTCTCCTGCTTCTCCTCTCCCTGGTTACAGGTGTCACAGTAGACCCACCAGGCAGGACACCCTTGGAAAGGCACCCCCCAGAGTACTGTCCGGTTTTTACCCATAGCCTGTTCACTATTCCTTACTATTGACTAGGAATGTGCACCGGGCAACACGTTTTGAATCACGGTCATTTTCGTGTTTCGTGTTTTGTGATTCGTGTTTTGGGTTCTGATAAAAAAAAAATTTTAAAGCATAAAAACTGCTAAAAGTGCAGAATTTGTTTTTTTTTTTTGCTCCTATGCTATTTTAACCTCAATATCACTAATTTCCAATCATTGCCAGTCTATTCTGAACACCTCACACCTCACAATCAGAGGCGTAGCTACCGTAAGGCAGCCACCGCAGCTGCTTGGGGGAGCAAGCGCCAGCGGGGCGCCCCCGGTGCCTGGGCACTCTGGTCAGACCCCCCCTTACCCCTCCGCATGCCGCCGCCACCGCATTCAGTCCGGTACCGCAGATAGCCTCAAGGCTCTGTCTCCTGCCCCCTAATGGCCTTTTGATGCTCCTCCATCCTCCATGCAGCATATAGAGGGTAGAGTTCCAGCGCGTCACCACTTCTTGTGTGAGGTGATGGCAGGACAGGTTGAGGAGTTTTTGCTGCCGCTCCAGCATTCGGCAGGCAGTGGCAGAATGCCGAAAGTGTCCAGCAATTTTGGGGGCCACCAAAATCATCTCCTGCACGCTCCTGTCACTTTTTAGGAAATGCTGCACCACTAAATTTATAGTGTGGGCAAAACATGACATGTGCTGGAAATCGCCCATTTGTAATGCCCACACAATGTTACTGGCATTGTCCAACACCACAAATCCCCGGGAGAGTCTAAGTGGGGTAAGCCATTGCAGGATGATTTCCCTCAGTTTCTCTAAGAGGTTGCTGGCGCTGTGCCTCTTACTGAAAGCATTGATATACAGGGTAGCCTGCCTTGGAAGGAGCTGACGTGCAGGAGATGCTGCTGCTGCGGAAGGCGATGCATCTACCCAGTGGGCTGTCACAGTCATATAGTCCTTAGTTTGCCCTGAACCACTTGTCCACATGTCCGTGGTTAAGTGGACAGTGGGAACAACCACATTTTTCAGGGCACCGAGGACACTTTTTCGGACGTGGAGTGGAATCTAGATGGGATTTGGTACTGGGGACACAATACCTCCATCAACTGTCTAAATCCCACTCCACTGTACTTCGTCCTCATGGCAAATGACTGTTGGATGGTCAATTGCTTAGTGAAAGACATAGCGGTGTTATGACTTCCCCTCTGGGGCGATGACCGACTCCCAGCAGCAACAGCAGCAGCGGCAGCAGTCGAAGGCGTACCACTGCAGGATCCTCTGGAGGAATCCCAGATGGAGTGGAGTCAATCATGAAAGTGACATGGCCTGCAGGACTACCTCCAATCCAGATGGAGGAGGAAATTGATGAGGAGTGACTTGCTGGTGTGATATTCAGTCGCTTGGATACAAATGGATCAAGGGATTTAGGTGTCCCTGAACTGCTTGCAGTCCTAGACACAGTTTCTGAACTAAACAGTGACTTATGAACTAATGACTTATCGACAATGACATTGGGCATCTCCATTGGCAGAAGATGTTGATGCCATTTCATCATCATGGCCCTTATTCTGGTTGGTGCGGTAATGGCCGCGTGCGTTCATGCCGCCGATGTTTTGTGTCTGCGCATGTGCAGAGGCATATCTGCGCATGTGCGAACGGAACGCACGTCCAAATTCCGCATGAAATGTGTACACTACGAACAGGGGGTGGAGAGGGGCGTGAAGGGCTGTTTGGCCTCATTAACATATACATACGCCCCGCGTTTCATGGGCGTTCCCATGAAAACGCTGGGCGTACGTATGGTAATGCTGCCATGACGCACGTGTGGGGGGCGGACATATGACATTGCCGGATGTCAGCTGCCCGCCCAGATCCCTGCTTTTGCACGGAGAAATGTCCGTGTGGTCTGAGGTTGCGGGAGCTGCCTGGCCATTCGGTCCTGCATTCGATGTTCTGCGACCATCGAATGATGGGGGAGGTTCCCAGAGATGGAGGAGGTGTATTCTTGAGAAATACACGTGCGGTCCGTTCGGACAGCTTCTTACCGCGTACGGACGGAGTTGGCGATCCGTATGAAAGGCGGGGTTTAGGGCGCACGGTGCTGGCCGCATATTCGGATCCGGCCGCACCGATCAGAATAAGGGCCCATGTTCTATGTCTTGACTAGTGGCAGCAGCTTTAGCACTTAGAGAAAGTGGTTCTTGTACTATTGGAGCCTCCATAATTTGGTTCTCCATTATCTTTCTGGAGTACAGCAACACAGCAGCAGAGACACAGAAAAATGTAAAAGGATTATTATTTACGTCAGTAACCCTTATTGTAAAACAAGAATGATTTCTTATTGTGCACTGTGCACACAGGTGAGTTGAGACTTGTACTACCCTGACCTGTCCCAGCTAACCGTCACACAGCTGCAGACACAGACAAATTGAAAAGGATTATTATTAAGGAATTTAAGTCCGTAACCCATATTGTCCCCAAAAATTAGATTGATTATTTTGCAGCACCGATTATTTTGAAGCACTGAGGTAAGACTTGTAGTACCCTGTCCCAGCTAACAGTCACACAGCAGCAGACACATACATTTTTTATAGGATTATTAATAAGTCAGTAACCTCTTTATTGTAAAATAAAAATTATATTGTGCAATTTGCACAGACGTGCGGCCTGCACAGGTGAAGTGAGACTTGTAGTACCTTGTCCCGGCTGACACACACAGCAGCAGACACAGAAACATTGTCAAGGATTATTAATAAGTCAGTAACCCCTTTATTGTAAAATAAAAATGATATTTTGCAATTTGCACCGACGTGTGGCCTGCACACAGGTGAGATGAGACTTGTAGTACCCTGTCCCGGCTTACACACACAGCAGCAGACGCTGAAAAATTTTAAAGGATTATTGGTACTTGTGTATTTTGGCGGCGCCCATCGCATCGCATACCATAACGCATACGATGGTATGCGATGCGACGCGATATCGTACGATAGTGCACGATGGCATACAATTTTGAAATTGTATGCCATTGTACATGGCATACGATGCCATACGATGCGATGCGATTAAACATTGTGTAAGCACCCTAATGGGTGCTTATACAATGTAAAGCACCCAAATGGGTGCTTACAATGTTAAATGCACCCCCACGCCACCCTACCCCTATAAACGTGAACCACCGAGCCCGAAGCGTGGCGAGCGCAGCGAGCCCCGCGAGGGGACGCGTATGCCTGTGAAGCCCGCGAAGGGACGCGTTTACCTGTGAAGGTATCCGCGTCCCCTTGCGGGGCTCGCTGCGCTCGCCACGCTTCGGGCGCGGTGGCTCGCTGCGCTCGCTACACTATTCTATTCTCAACTTCACGCCGACGTGGATAGTGGGGGTATGAAAAGGTCGTAGGACGCGTACCGCCGCCCCTCGCAGGCTCGCTGCGCTCGCCACGCTTCGGGTTCACGTTTATAGTGGGGGGGTGGCGTGGGGGTGCATTTAACATTGTAAGCATCCATTAGGGTGCTCAAAAGCACCCTTTAGGGTGCTTATACGATTTTTAATCGTATAGGGGGGCAAAATCGCGTCGCATCGCATCGTATGCCATCGGGTGCATGGCATGCGATGCGATCCGTTCATCGTACGACGGACATCGGGGGCACCGCCAAAATACACAAGTACCGGATTATTATTAAGGAATTTGGTGGTAGGGAGTGGAGGACAGGTAAATCAATCTATATGAGGCACAGGCACAAAAACAGACTACAGGGATACATATATAATATACAGCACAGACTCAGTCAGTTTACCACCACACTACACTACACTAACACTAACACAGTCAGACTCAGCAGGTTGTCACTATCAGCAGTGTAGTAGTTGAAACTTATACACCACGCAGGTTGCACAGCGGGGCCAGAGAGTGACCACACGGGCAGGCACCAGGGAAGACACCAAGACGTGCACACTGTTAAATCTCCTAGACTGGAGAGAACATGGCTCCCGCCCGGCCGTCCTTATATACATAGTGATGTCGTCCGGAAAGGCACGCTCCAAGTCTGGGCAGGAAAACCCGAATAGGCTCGTGAACGTGTTCGGATAGGGCGGTGTTCGGGGGTGTCCGGACGCGCTCATCTCTACTATTGACTGGTCATCCTTCTACTTGTAATTTATTTTATGCCATCTATACTGTATCTTCAGCTAAATGTTGGTGGTGGGAGAACTTTATGTAATAATCGGTCTGAGACAATTTTTTCTTGATGTTAGTAATTTTAGGCAGCCCAGGCCCAGGTGGGTTTGGGTGTGAGCACCATTATGCTTGGCTTGCAGTATTGTAAAAGGGCTGTGTCTTTTAAGTACAATAACATTTTTCTGCGTTTGGTGATTCTTCAGAAATGTTTGCAGGATATCACTGCAGATTATCATTCACCATCTGCTGAGAGATCTTTTCTTACATAATAGCGAATCAACACTCTACCCTCATAATGAATGAGTTATAAAAGGCAATTAGCTAAAAAAGAATTGATTTTGTTTTCCCAGTAAATATAAAGAAGGGCTGTCTGCACAGACAGAGATTGTGCTGTCTTCAAGTGATTGAAGAAATTAAGTTTATCTCAGCAAGGCCAGGAAATGTCTTAAGTGTGTCTCCTATGAAAACAGATGGGTTCATTCAGTGGCGTAAGTTCATCCATGTCGCCCGGAGGCAAAAAAAAGAGTTAGTGCCCCCCCCCCACTGATCGATAGCTAAAGTGAGGAAATGAGAGGGGAGAGCGAGAGAGTGTCAGGGATAGAGAGTGTCAAATAAAGAAAGAGGGGGGAGAGGAGAGAGTGTCAAGAGGGTGTCAGGGATAGAGAGAAGGGGGTGAGATCATTTAAGGGATAGAAGAGAGGGGGTAAAAGAGAGTGAGCATTCAGGTACAAAGAGAGAGGGTTAGAGGGGAAGTCAGGCAGAGAGAGGGATGGGGTGACATGGGTGTCAGGCATAGAGAGAGAGAGAGGGGGTGTCAGGCAGGAAAAGAGCTTGGTGGGAACTGGGCACAAGCCTGGTGCTGCTACAGCCTGGATGCAGGCACTTAGGGCTAGCGTGGGAGATGGGCAGCTTCACCTACCTGCACTGTGCCCCATGGTGCAGATCCCTTCTGGACCGCGCACACGATGCAGGAGCTGACTGGGTGTGAGGTGATGGTGAAGGATGAGGGGGCGACAGGTACCTTCTCCTTCTAGCTGCAGGGTCGCTGAGCTGCTGCTTCCTGATGGTGCTGGAAGTGCAGGCTTCAATTTGGGCTGCATGCCGGGCTGAGCGGGTGCGTAGAGGAGCCTCTGCCTTCCCCGCGTGTCAGATGTGCTTCAATGCCTGTCCCCTGTAGGAGGAGGGCGCAGTGGGAAGGCTTCTCCCTGGGGGCCCTCAACGGCAGCCGGTGACTGGAGGCAAGGCTGACCACTGTCTGACACCGTGACCCAGCCAGTGACACTGGCCGGCTGGGCTGCCGGGAGCTGAGTACAGCAGCCGCAAACCAGCTCAGAAGGATGGCGCGGGGGACTGACAAGGACGGGACTGGGCAGGGCGGAGGCATCGCATGACCGTGCCGCTGCCTACAATCAAGGTACCTCTACAGATGAGCGGAACATCGGGGGGCAATGGAGCCAGTGCCCCCTTTAAGGCTGTCGCCCGGCGGCAGATGACTCCATTGCCTCCGGGAGTTCCGCCACTGGGTTCATTCTGAAACTTAGCATTTTGATTTCAACTGTACAGATTCCATCACTATATCCCCCAAATCATTACTTTAATGTAAAGGCGCTTACACACAGGGCGATTTCAGGGCATTTTCTAAACTGCGCTCCGTGTGTAGTGGGTGGCCATGGCGATATCGATGTGCGGCCTTGCGCGTCACTATGGGCCTTATTCTAGTTCACTCTTTCTGACAAAATCCTTCTTAGATGGACAAAACCATGTGCATGCAGGTGGGGCAGATGTAACATGTGCAGAGAGAGTTAGATTTGGGTGGGGTTTTACTTCAAAGTGAGATCTATATTGCAGTGTAAAAATAAAGCAGTCAGTATTTACCCTGCACTGCAACAAAATAACACCCAAATCTAATTCTCTCTGCACGTTTTACATCTGCCCCCCCACAGTGCACATGGTTTTGTCCATCTAAGAAGAATTTTGTCAGAAAGAGTGAACTAGAATAAGGCCCTTTGTCCCAACAATTAATATCCAGCATGATGAATAAATGTACTTAATCGCCGGGCAGGGCCAGTGTTCTCATCGGAGAACCCTGGCCTGGACATATCGCTCAGCACATATAGCTGACACATCGCTGTGCAGTGCTGTGTGCTGAGCAATCTTGCTGAGCAATCTAGAGTACATTGCTCATATCGTTCAGCAACCTGTGTGTATACCCCTTAAATGTAATATGAAGCAGTGTTTTTGATTTTATTTTATATTTTCGACTGAATGTTTTCCCGGTACTTGTTTCCTAGCATGGCGCCACCGATTTTAATTGGATGCAATCGGGTTGCAAAAATCGGGTCAATCGCATCGCATGCAACCAAATTGCATTCGATGCGATTGATCCGACTGACCTGATTTTTTACATTGGAACCAATGTTAAATGGTCCCTGAGACCCGATTTTATATTGGCTTAATGTTAAATGCCACCCAGACCCCTTTTTTCATTGTATGCCCCCCCATTGTTAACGCCACGTCACGATCAAAGTGAACCCGAAGCGTGGCGAGCGCAGCGAGCCCGCGAGGGGCGGCGGTACCCGGCCTCTGACGTTTTCATACCCCCACTATCCATGTCGGCGTGGAGTTGATTTTACATAGTGTGGCGAGCGCAGCGAGCCACCGAGCCCGAAACGTGGCGAGTGCTGTGAGCCCCGCGAGGGGACGCGCATTACTTCAGACGTATTACGCGTCCCCTCGCCATGCTTCAGGCTCGGTGGCTCGCTGCGCTCGCCACACTATATAAAATCGACTCTGCGCCGACGTGGATAGTGGGGGTATGAAAAGGTCGGAGGAAGCGTACCGCCGCGCCTCGCGGGCTCGCCACGCTTCGGGTTGCCGTTCATCGTGGGGTGGCGTTAACAATGGGGGGGATTTGACATACAAATCATTCAAATCATGCCCATCTGGGTGGCTATACAATGAAAAATTGGGTATGTGGGGCCATTTAACATTGGCTCCTATGTAAAATCGGGTCCATCGCATTGGTCACATCGCATGCCATTATAATGGCATGCGATGGACCCGATTTTAAACGGCCATTTAACATTACATACAATTTAAAATCGGGTCGGTCGCATCGATGGACCCGATTTTTACATTATCGGGAAAGCTGTTAAAAAGCCCGAAATCGGGTCAGTCGGATCCCATCGCATACCTTAAGTTAAGGTTTATAATGGGACCAGACGGGCGCCGTGGTAGGAAACAAGTACCGTTTTCCCTTAATTTATTCTTCTATTCTTCACTTTATACATATACTGTGCTTTCCTCTTTGCAGGAAGGTCAGAGACACAGAAATAGCATAGCAAGAAATACAATTTAGGATACTCCAAAAGAGCCAGAGAAATTAAAATTCAAGCTCTCACCATAACAATATCTAATTCATTATGCAATACAAATGAGCTGAAAGTGATACTTTTCAAGTTTTCTGTGTCTTCTGCTAAAAGGAGGAGCTAAAGCATTGAGATTCCGCAAAGCATGTAGCTCTTGTGGATGATGGCCTCCATACACTTTGCCAGGATACGAGGGTGGTCAGTCTGTTAAAGTCAGAGGAATACATTCTGGCCACCGTGCTCGATGCTCGGTTTAAAGCTTCTGTTGTGTCTCTGTTTTGGCAGACACAAGTCTACAAAGGTGCAAAGACCTGCTGGTCAGGAGATTGTCATCTGAAGCAGACCGTGACATGGCAATAGCTCCTCCCTCATTTTCTCCCACACCTGTGGCTGCGAGGAAACAGCTGCAATTTCCCACACAACCCGCTGGTGGGGATGCAGGGCAGGCAGGAGGGAGTTTGGAGTTGGACATCTGGTCCGGACTAAGGGACCTGACAGCGATTGCTGATTTGTCTACTGTTGCTGCATTAAATGTTGTCACCATTGAAAAAAATGGTGGAGGATTACTTTGGTGGGTTTTTTTTCTTGAGAGGGAGGGGATGAACCCACTCTCTCAAGGGCCCCAGCGCTAATGTGTATATATGTAAAAATAAAAGACTTTTTTTTGTGTAATTTAAACCTTAAATGGCTGCTGCAGGTGTAAAGAGTCTGCTAAATAATTTCTTCAAGCAAATGTTTTGTTTGGGGGATTCACACTGCGCTGTCAATAAGGAAATGGATAGATATATATAAGGAGTGGTAAAATCACGCTGAGCACAATGATGGAGGATACGCTGTATTTAAAATAAAAAGTTTATGTAAACAAATAATATTATAATAATATAGGTGGGTAAGAAACAGAAATTGGAATATAATCAACAAACAAACATACAGTATATAATACCCTCACAAATGAGGCAATGGTTAAAAACTTGGCATGTTAAAAACAGACTTGGCAAGATTCCTGTCTGAATGCCTGCTGGCGTCCCACTCCTTATATATCTATCCATTTCCTTATTGACAGTGCAGTGTGTATTCCCCAAACAAAGGATTACTTTGGTGACAACATCCAAGTAGACATGTCAGACAGTCCATACCTGTACTGGCAGGAAAAAAAGGCAGTTTGGAGGCCCCTGTACAAACTGGTGACACAAGTTCAGTCACACGAAGAACATGTATACATCTCCTACCTGTGTATCAAAGACATTGCTAAGAACCACCCCATATTGGTGGGATGAGACATCCCCCTGCCTGCGACAGTCATGGACCACATTTAGAATGCTTTTGTCTTCAAGCGCCATTTGTAGCCCATTTCTAAAAACTCCAGGCCCCAAGAGAAGGACATCAAAAGATAAATGCATCTTTTCAAAGCCACCTGCAGCCAGCACAACTTTCCAAGGTGACACAAGTTCAGTCCCACTGTACCTAAGCTCAGGACTTTCTGGCTCAGTAGATGTCGAATTGCAGGACCAAGCATAGGCTGAAACTGGTCTATTACAACATAGTCTGTATCTTCATTCTCAACTGCCCATTTAATGGCCTGTAGGATACTGTCATGCAACCCATGCGGTGCAGGTAGTTCAGCCTCTCTCACTTCACTGGCAGGTTTCCCAGCATCTTCAAGCTCTCTTGTGATAGGGTTTTATCTCTTTCATTAGCTGTATTTTCAGGCTCTTAATTTGAAGGACCAGACGATTCTTTCAGAATGGTATGCCCAAAGAGGATTTTTGTTCCAGGCACTTCTTTCCCAGTTGCTAAATCCTTAACATTTCTTAAAGTGATTGTATGGCTCACATTAAT
This sequence comes from Crinia signifera, assembly GCF_055691185.1. Taxonomy (NCBI): domain Eukaryota; kingdom Metazoa; phylum Chordata; class Amphibia; order Anura; family Myobatrachidae; genus Crinia; species Crinia signifera. Next base: position 120,136,117 of record NC_139225.1, read on the forward strand.
ACTCATTGGCACGCCTTGAAAGCATCCAATGGTGGTTGTAAATTTGATATTCTTCCCAATGACTTTCGTTCGTCCATGCTAAACGTGTATCACGGGCACAGGACCGAGCACAGCACACACCATTGGCAGCAGCTGCAAACAACCGCACCCTCCTAACCGCACCCACATTTTATCACAAATCCCCAAGGAGAGACAAAGGGTGTTGGTGGTTGTGAAACTGGACCTTCCCATCACTGAGGTGGAGGATTTCTTTGGTGACAGCATCCAAGTAGACATGTCAGACAGTCCTTACCTGTACTGGCAGGAAAAAAAGCAGTTTGGAGGCCCCTGTACAAACTGGCTCTATTTTACCTGAGTTGTCCCCCCACCAGTGTGTACTGAAAGAATTTTTAGTGCAGCGGGGAACATGGTCAGTGAGCTGTGTAGAAGCTTGCTTCCTCAAAATGTGGAAAAAGATGATGTTCATAAACAGGATGAATTGTATGAGGATGAGGATGACATCTTGCCTCTATAGAGTCAGTTTGTACAGGGAGAGGTGACTTGCTTCTTTATTTCTTTTTTTTGTGGGGCCCAAACAAACCAATAATTTCAGCCATAGTTGTGTGGCTGACCCTGTCGCTGAAATGATTGGTTTGTTGAAGTGTGCATGTCCTATTTACGTAACATAAGGGTGGGTGGGAGGGCCCAAGGACAATTCCATCTTGCACCCCTTTTTTTGCCATTATGCGCTTGTTGGGGCCTAGTTTTTCAAACTGCCATCCTGTCTGCCGCTGCAGTGCCACTCCGAGATGAGCACACGCATAGTTATCCAGCTACCTCGGTGCGACCTTTTGCCCTAAAAACAACATTGTGAGGTGTTGAGAATAGATTGGAAATGAATGATAATGAGGTTAATAATAGTGTAGGAGCAAAATAAATCCCACAATTCTGGGATTTTATCAGTTTTTTTTTTTTAAATCAGAACCCAAAACACAAAACATGAAAATGGTGGTGTTTTGAAACAGATCCAAATCCAAAACACTGCCAGAGATACAGACCCAAAACGCATATCACGAAACATGAAAAGTGCCCGTTGCACATCCCTACTCAAAATGTTAATATTCAACTAATTTAAAAATTAAAAAAAGACTGGCCACTTTGTAATCCATTCCAGCAGCAGAATATCAGCTGCAGAAAATTTTCATAATAAACATGATTATTTCAAGACATCCTGTCATGAACTAATAACGATATGTCAAGTAAACAAGACAGTGGCTATTAAATGCAATGTCGTGCTGTAATTATCATGAGACTGAAGCAGGAAGAATGACTAAATATTATACATAATGACCCTTACATAAGATAAATAACGCTTTCCTGAAAAAAGATAATAAATCCTCATTCATATCTGCAGAAGTGCAAAATCTTTAGCTGTGATTTTTGACGGGACACAAAACACTAAGAAGGATGACTTCAATTAAATCTCTTTAATGAATTGGAGCAGTGTCAGCAGCAAAAGCCATTTCTTTGAGGAGAAAGAATTCTTGCTGTTTAATAGTTCCATAAGTAGGATGATATATGGAATATGAGAACTTCATATTATTATCATAATTTTGTATTACAGCTAATGAAGCCAGAACCCTGACAATGATACAGCTCAATGTTGTGGTTTCTTTTCAATTTACTGTAGCTTCTTACGGTGGCCATACATCACCGGTCTTAAGGCCCCCATACACTATGCGATTTGGTGATCGATATGCAGTCCCGTGCGCATCGTATCGGAGTCGGGAGGTCGGACCGGCTACACATAAGATTTGCTAAATCTTATGTGCAGTGGGCAGGGGACGCCGGAGCAGGGAGCTGTGCTCTGGGAAGGTGGAGGGAGCAGGGTGGCTGGAATGCTGTGGTTTCAGTCTGCTGCTTATTGCCCTGATTTGACATATACATTATCTGGGATGTCAGTATATGGGTACTGTCCGCACCCGTCTGACCCTCGGAAGCTCCTTTCATCGTACAGTATATGGGTTGATACTGCAGCCCCCAAAGTCACCATGGGTAAGCCCTCATCATCGGGAGCCCCAGAGAGACAAGCTACACCCACTCCCATCATAGTTCTGCCCCACTCAGTGAGGTCACACCCCTTTTCCACCACCCACCTTCAGCACGCTTAAAGAATCCTCCTGTTGCCCTAAGTTGGGCTTACTGTACGTCTTCTTTCATAACAAATGTGTTTACAAACTGTGCAATAATGCATACACATCCGTTCATACTGTAGGTAGACTCTTGCATATCATTTATTTGTCTTCTTTCACCTGGTGCACCATTTATTTAGACCTAAACCTTAGCAGTGTTTGCCCTACTTTTCCTTCCAATCTGTAGATTCACACAAACTGTGTAAACTCCCTTTCTCTTCCTGGTCTATCAGAGAATTAGAGGTCTGGTGCCACTGTGCCAGCAACCCTTGCCAACCTGGACATGTAAATATCAGACTTGTTAAGCACTGATTGGCTCATTAGCTATGCTCTTTGGACCGCTAACCTTGTTCAATACATTGCCAGCAGTGACAAGTGTCCAAATGACCTGCAGATGCCTGACTGGTTCACATTGCAATGCATGGAAATCATGATCCTGGACTGTGCACTGCTAGCCTCTGCTAATTACTATTTATTGCATTGGAGTTCCTTGCTGACATTACCTTAGATGCCGCTGCTGGATAAACATGTTGAGCACAATCATTGAAGCTCTTGTCAAACACTAATTACTGTACTCCTCTTTCTCAGGTCCCCTGCTTCAGACATGCTAGCTATATCATAGCCAATGAGGCGCTTTAGAATTTTGTATGAAACCCTTTCTGCTGGTACAGTATGTTATTTGCTTATTTACATCATCATCCATGATGTTCCTATAGGGAAACCTTTACTCTCAGTGGCCCTTATTCTGAATCGTGCGGTACGGCCCGCGTGCGGCCGTACCGCCGATGTTTTCAGTCTGCACATGCGCAGAGGTCAATCTGCGCATGTGCAGCCCAATTCGCCGCAGACGTAGTTCGTCCGCCGCAAAGGGGGCGTATAGGGGCGTGAGGGGCTTCATACCCTCATTTCCCTATGCATACGCCCCGCGTTTCATGGGCGTTCCCATGCAAACGCGGGGCGTATGCATGCTAATGAGGGTATGACGCCAGTGATGGGGGCGGAAAGCTGACGTCGCCGGATGTCAGCTCTCAGCCCCCATACAAGCTATCACACGGACGATTGTCCGTGTGGTCTCAGCTTGCGGGACCTGGTGGGGCGTGCGGCCCTGCCTTCGATGGTCGCCGACCATCGAATGCAGGGGGCAGCTCCCACCATGGTGGAGGCGTACGCCCCACCATTTTCTTGCGGATCGCCAGCCGTCCGTGTACGGACGGCCGTGGCGATCCGTATCGTGGGCGGGGATTGGTTTGTGCGGCCGGAGCACCGTGTGCGGCTCCGGCCGCACAGATCTGAATAAGGGCCAGTATGTTCCTCAGTATGGTGCTTCTTTTAAAATTTTGTTTGTACGTCCTTTGGTTTGTGCAGCCACTCGCGGCATCCTCAGTAGATTGCAAGGATTGCTTCAGTTCCCGTCGCTGTTGGCTCCACTCCTTCTGTGGGAAAACGTCATAAGGCCCCAATACATTAGTATGAGTTTGGCCTTTTTCATCTGATTACACCAATACAATACCAATACATCAGACCGAGAAATCGGATGAAAAGTGTCAAAATGGCATGTGTTAAGGTGCCCACACACTAGAGCGATTTTTGGGCAGATTTCCGATAAATCGGCTGATATATCGTCCGATGTTTACCGATAATCGGTCGAAAATCAGCCGATATCGGTCCGATGCGCGCTCCCGTGGATCTTTAGCTGAATCTTCTGATCTTATGTGCTGCACTAAAGATCAGAAGATTTAACAAAAGATCCATAGGAACGGCCGCTGATTGGCTGAGAGTGCGCTATCTCAGCCAATCAGAAGGCGGATAGTCATTTGACATGTTATTTTAAAGATGTAATAGCCGCCGCTGCCCGCCCGCTGAGTGACAGCATGAGGATTATCACCGCTTCCCGCCCCACTGTCACCGGCATCCCCCACTGCAAGAAGAGACGCTGCTGCAAGCAAGCTGCACAGTGAGAGCACGGTGATTATCACCGCTTCCCGCCCCACTGTCACCGGCATCCCCCGCTGCACCCAGAGACGCTGCTGCAAGCAAGCTGCACAGTGAGAGCACAGTGATTATCACCGCCGCCCGCCCCACTGTCACCGGCATCCCCCGCTGGGCACTCATTCTCCCCCCCCCAGCCGTACCTGCTGAACGTCCGACCTCCTGATCCGGTCCGATGCGCACGGGACCGCGCATCGGATCACATGTCAAACACATGCGATTTTGAGACGATTTCACGCGATTTATCGGCCCAAGTGCCGAAATCGCATGGAATCGGCCCAAAATCGCATAGTGTATGGGGGCCTTTAGACATCTCATACGATGCGCGGTGCTGTGTTCATAGGATCGAAGCTGGAAATCTCTCATGGGTTGCACTAAAGATTTCTCGAATGGGGTAGCCTTCAACAGACTTGGCTGGTTTTACAATCAATATGTAAAAGGGCATGCACACGTTGTATTATACGCAGTCCTGCCAAACCAGGAAGCAGCTGGGCGCCTTCAAAGGAGATCTAAAAGTTAAAACATCACTAGATATTGTTTTCTTATTCATTGGTTGTCTTTCTCCACTGAAAGTAGCATGTGCAACACTGAACTGACACTTCAATTCTAGCAGCTGGAGAGATCACACAATTACTGTGATGTCAGTGGTTTGTCATATGACAAGAGAAGGACCTGTGATACAGTAAATATCATTTCTTACACCATTCTGCTGGGCCCCCGCTATCATTTTTCACACAGAATAACACAATTTAGAGTGACCCCCTTTGATAAATAAATATAACACTTCCATCGGAACAATAGGATGTGTTGTTAAATAGCAACCTGGCTTAAATCTTACATACAGACTGGTTTATATAGAAAATATACTACGTTCTGCTGCAGGTAAATGTTTCAACAGCATATAATAAAATCACCTATTGGAAATAACAGTTGAATGCACGCTAGGCAGTTACTCTGCCCACACAATGTAATCCAGGCCCCAGATGGATTGATCTGCTTCCATTTAGGACCCACACGTAGATGGGCAAGCTGGAGATGGCTAAATTGTACTTTGACAAGTGGGTTATACAGACAGATTGCTTTCACACCAGGTCTCCCTGTGCTCTGATGACCACTAACACAGGCATAGATTGTTCTGGTCAATGGGCCACATGATTTACCACTCAGCTTAAACAATATGACATCTGAGCAAATTGTTTTCTGATGTTACACATTTGGGAAAATTTATGAAATCTTGGAGAATGATAATGTGGAGACAGGTAAAATCGCAATCAATCATCTCCTGTCTCGTTACAGACTATGCTAGAAACATGACATTTTGGAAGGTGATTGGTAGTTGCTTTACTTCTATCCTCTACCCAATTTATACAGGTAGCTTTCCGAGATTTGATACAATTCCTCCCTAGAACCCTAGAAGTTACAAAACTAGTCATCAATGTGTGTTAATGTTCTATAGCTGTACTGCAGGGAACTGCAGGCAAATGTTAAAAGTAAATAAATAGATTACTGTATACTTATAAAAAATGCCCTAATTAGAGTAAAAAAATATAATTTATATATATATATATATATATCCAAGAGAGAGACCGGCACCCAGGACTTAAGATGAGTCCAGAGAGGTAGCTTGCCCTGGTGCCACCCTGGGGGCCTCACAGCCCGTGAAGACACAGTTAGAGAAAGAAGGGCACTCAGGGACTAGATGCTGGTGAACGTAGGACAATTTTTATTGCCTGGTAGTCTACGTTTCGGGGTCTCCCCCGTCGTCAGGACAAAACAATAGTGTGTGGTACAAACAATGGTGAGGTGTATTTAAGTGATCTCAAGTACTTACCCCCTCCTACAGCCATCACGCTCTCACCGGGACCGCAAGGCTCACTTCCGTGGTGGGACGCACAGTGATGACGTCATCTGCAACAAGCAGAGGCGTACGTCAAGGACATCTGACTGGCACGCTCAGGCGGTCACGTGGGGCGGGCTTTAAACCCCAAAGGACTGAACGAACACATGCCCTTTAATATTTTTTTATAGATCCCCTTATCCTGACCTCTAGACCTGTTACGTTACGCTAGCTTTTCACACTGGTACTGTTATTTGTTAGTTTTATGCACTTGTAAATAAGTATTTTTCACTCACTTGTTTTGCTTTCTCCTCCTTCCTATTCCAGACAGCCTCCAGCCTGTTGCCTAGCAACCGGACGCCATCTTTGTGTGCCCCGTGATCAGGGTGCTTGTGAAGTGCATCCAGACCATTACCCCCTATTTCCAAGGCCGGAGGGCGGTATACACTGCCAAGTGGATGTCACTGAGCGGCGGATTTGGTATACAGGAGACTGGATCACTGACGCCGGCTCTGAGTGACTGGAAACACGGGCGGGCGTGATGCGTCTCCTTGGCAACATGGGAACGAGCGGGACGCAGCTTGATGACATTAGCACGCTGGTCTGATGGACCCGGAAATGGGGATACGGGAGCTGACATCCTGGATGCGGGCGGAGGGATTGGAGGAGCGTCGCACACTGCACGGTATTTATGTTGTTCACTGTTCATTATGCATTTGGTTTGTCTTGAGAACGGAATTAAATTCCGAAACGTTGACTGTTACCAGTGTCTGGAGTCTTCTTGTCGAAATCCGTGGAGCAACACAACCCTTTCTATATTTATATATATATATATATATATATTTACAAAACACTTGACTCACGCTTAGGTCCCTATTCTGGTTCCCTTGCAAAGGCAAATACCTTCTCAAATGGAGGGGCTACAAGGGGGGCAGATGGAGAGAATTTGATTGGGGGGGGGGGGGTTACTTCAAAGTGAGATCTATATTGCAGTGTAAAAATAAAGCAGTCAGTATTTTCCCTGCACAGAAAGAAAATACCACACCCAAATCTAATTCTCTCAGCACAAGTTACATCAGCCCCACCTGCAGTGCACATGGTTTTGTCCATTTGAGAAGGAATTTGCCTTTGTGAGTGAACTAGAATAAGGGTCTTTTGAGTAAGTGTCCACTGAGGTTGCCTCACCCACATATCTCCATATTGGCAAGAGAAGATACAGGTAATATACAAAACAATTGTAGGATGGCGCTTTATCCGGCTATATAATCTGCCAGTAGATTTTGCAACTATGTTTCGGTTACTCTTTCAAATGACAAAGACAAAGTCCATAAAATAAATTTTATTAAAAGTCGGTACTTATGTAGTATCTGGGCTGCCGATTTTGTGATTGTATGCCTTACCTTAAGGCATACAATCAGATGCGATGCGATGCGATTCGATGCGATTTTGCATAGGATTCAATGTTAAGAAGGTCCTGTTCATTTCCCCACTATCCAAGTGGGCATAGAGTTGATTTTATATAGCGTGGCGAGCGCAGCGAGCCACCGAGCCCGAAGCGTGGCGAGCGAAGAGTGGCGAGCGAAGCGAGCCTCGCGAGGGGACGCATATTTCTTAAAAAGTATTTTGTGTCTCCTCGAGGGGCTCGCTACGCTCGCCACGCTTCGGGCTCGGTGGCTCGCTACGCTCGCCACAGGTTTATATCCAACTCCATGCCCACTTGGATAGTGGGGAAAGGAAAAGGACCCCTTTTTCCCATTGAATTCTATGTTAAAATGGACTCAGACCATTTTAACATTGAAACCTATGGAAAAATCTTAACCATCGCATCGCATACGATTTGGTCGCATGTGATGCGATGCGATTCGATCCGATTTCTAAATCGGACGCCCAGATACTACATAAGTACCTAAAAGTCTCTTTTTTTTCCTCAGAAGGTGAAGATCAATTAAAATTCTTCAGTGCATAATTGAGGTTAAAAAAGAATAGAGAGAAAAGCAGTTGTGAGTGGATGCACTCCTACAGTATATGAACAATTTGTATTGCATGTCAATGAAGACCATTTCTTTAAAACCGTGGGAGCCCCCACTATCTTTATTATTGTAGTTTGGATAAGGAGATGCCCACCAGCATAGCGCAAATAAGGGGTTAAAATTCAAGACATGTACATACAAATATGGTAATGAAAGAAGAAGATAAAGATTGTGTTTATAGAATTTAAAATGTGGGTACTTGTGCAATAACTGGACGCCCGATTTTTTGATCGGGTCGGAAAAATCGCGTTGATCGCATCGCGACCAAATCGCATGCGATGCGATTCGATCGACGCGATTTTCCATAGGATTCAATGTTAAAATGGTCCTGTTCATTTCCCCACTATCCAACTCTATGCCCACTTGGATAGTGGGGAAATGAACAGGACCATTTTAACATTGAATCAAATGGAAAATCGCGTTGATCGCATCGCATGCGATTTTACCGAATCGGGCACCCAGATATTACACAAGTACCAAAATGTGTAGGCAGATGTGGTTGGAGGACGTGGTTTTTATAATTCAAGGGATATATCCAATCAGGGTAATACCTGTATGACTTGGAAAATAACACTGATGAAAAATAAGAAAGATACCTTGTAAGTTGCCGCAATTGGCTTTACAATAGGCGGCAATTGCCTTTATAGAGTATAACCAGGAGGATTTGTCTCCACATACAATTTATATAACCATTGACACAATTGTATGTAAAAACACAGATTTGCTGGCACAATGCCCAGACATTGTAAACCGCAACTATGTAGTGGTTGGAAAGTGTGGTGTTTTTTTGTGTCTCAGAGGAACACTGGTGACCTCAGCTGGTGACTGTCCTGTATAGCACTATATAGTATATAGTTTTGTCTCAGATGAGACTTCATCAGGGGTTAACGAGTTCTTAGTAATGTTTCAACAAAGTAGATATATTCAATAAATTAAAACAATCATGAAAATGAGATTGTATATATTAATGATAGATCTTTAACCCTGCTGGGTTCCTGAACTGAAAATTAGTTCTCTTTCAAGAAAGTTTTATCCATATCCAATGTACTTGCAATCGCATTGAAATCCTTCACTGCAGTGGATGTTCATTCACATAAGGCTCTGCAAGAAACTATGTATATATTAATATATGGATCTTAAAAGGTAAAGGGAACGCTCTGATAATATCAGACTCAACTATTTTGATACAATGGATACCCAAAGGAATAAACAAATTATGTTATACAAGATTTTTTTATCACAATTAAACAGTTTAATTATATTAACAATCAATGCAAGTGCATTTCTACTGGAGGGGGACCTTGCTGAAGACCACTTGGTACCCTGAGTTTCAAAATCTTCTGGCGCGTTTCATCCCATTGGAAGGGATATTGATATCCTTGTGGACACTTTTTCCACCTTCATAGATCAGTGAAAGTCTTTAATAATAAACAATGGAGACATTTACCTCTTGTTAATGTCATTGGTAAAATTTTAAGTTTAAAGGAAATCTTGTTAATATCACTAATAAAATGTCAAGATGAAAGGTAAAATTCCCTGGGAAAAACTGGGTTTGGAAGCTCCTTAGTGTGCTTGTCCTTAGTAAGCCAAGGACAAGGTGCTAAACAAATAAGTAGATTCTGATTGGTTGCCCATGGCAATAGCCCATGTGAAACAGAATTCCCATCTTAGTAGATTTCCCTCATAGGATTATTTTCATTCTATGTTTTAGATGAATTTACCCATACTTGCTGATGTCCTGACTGCCCCTGGGTAGAGGTGGAGAGCAGGGGGCATCATTGCAGACCTGCCTCAACCACACAGTGCCAAGATTGCAGGCATTGTGAGGCAGGGGCCACAGGCCATGATGACATGATTCATCACAAATTGCGTCATCGCCCTTCATGTCTGTTTGTGGGATGCGGGGGGAGGGGGGGGCTATGTCGGGTGACAGCTGGTTGAGAGACTTTGAACACTCTTCTGTGGACCTGAATTGGACCTCGTTCCTTATGTTTTATTGCTTATTGGGCCTGATTCAGCTTGGCCCACTATTTAGCTATTTTCTGGCTACAGTGCACATTCGAAAATATTTAAACTGCAGTTGCATCCTAAAAAAATGCAGTCGCAGTCGAAGAGATGGAGGGCGGTGACATGGTGGTCACGGGGCAGCGATGAGCCAGCAATGCGGCGTTGGCTGGATGAGGCCCAGATAGGCCATTTTCGGTGTGAGCCAAGACATGGGGCTACCATAAATGCGCAAACACAGACTCGACATGCTGGGCAGCCTTGCCCTGTGCTGGGTTGCCCAGAACATGTGGCAGACAGCAATTTGAAGACTGAATTCACAGTCATGTGTACAAAGCTGAATTGGCCCCATATTACTTTTATCCAAAGATAATTGTCCAAGGAATATATCTGTGCATTTACCCTTGTAACTAACTAAGCATTGTGAAGGAGTCCGATCCCCATCAACAGCTATTTTGCATTATTAAAAGGCCACAGAGATGTTTTAAATCTGATTATCACTATTTTCTTTACCAGAAATTCATTTTTATATTTAAGCTTTCTGACTTCAGTCCGTTCAGTTGAACTTACAGAATAATGTGGCTTAAGCGTGTATGTTAATATAATTTGTTTTATTAGAAATAGATGCATACATTTTAAACATAGGTTATTAAAGAGACAACGTACTAGAGTGCAGCAGTGCAATGTAGTTTATTTGCTTACGGTTTGTCATTTGCAATGCACACATTTTATTTTCTGCATATGAGGCAAGGTACGGGACTCTAAGGAGTACTGTAAGTTGTTGTCGACTTATTCCTAATACTATGTAACAATTGTTTAAGTAACAGTTACACATGCAAAGTCCAATTATTACATATCAGATACAAAGTAATGGGAATAAGTCAGCTGATACATATAAACAAATGAAAGATGGTTGGGTATCAAATCTCATCAATAATCTCTTCTGCTAAATACAAGTTTAAGTTATAACACGCAAGTGAAGTTAACACACTAAATGAATAAATGTCACATTTTGCAAATGATATAGTATATTATGAGCCCATGGGCCTAATTCAGACCAGGTCACAGGAAAAATTTGTTCTCAAAATGGGACAAACCTAGAAGTACTGTGGGTAGGGCAAATGTAACACATGAAGAGAGAGTTACAGTAAATTTGGGGGAGCATTTTGTTTCTGTGCAGGATAAATACTGGCTGACTGAATATTAGACATTTTTGTGTGCTCCGTACGTGAGCACTAAACTTGTGGCCTCATACAGTATATCCAGATAACCCCACGAATACTGCAAACTGACCTTTATAATACAGACTAGTGCACACATTAGCCAGCAACTAATACACAAGTGACATTAATATAGGTCTGTAAATAATATTTAATAAACAGTACGTAGTGATCACATATTGGCATTCAGGGGAACTAGAATTGTATTAAACTCACCATTATAAATTAGGAGATTATTCAAAGGTTATACAAGTATACCATCCTTATATCTAATGTATGCCATCTAATGGTCAAAGTCTGTTAAGCAACTACTTTTATACCTGACTCTTCATTGCAGAGTACAGCAATACATACATGTTTGCTGGAGACTTTTTTTAATTATTACTTTGCAGGTGGATAAAGGGTTTCTGGTCAGCTGTCACTAAGAGAGACCTGGTACTAATTTAGGCCCTTATTCTAATCGGATCGGTACGGCCCGCGTGCGGCCGTACCGCCGATGTTTTTACTCTGCACATGCGCAGAGGTGAATCTGCGCATGTGCAGCCCCCTTCGCCGCAGACGTATTTCGTCCGCCGCAAAGGGGGCGTATAGGGGCGTGAGAGGCATCATGCCCTCATTTCCCTATGTGTACGCCCCGCGTTTCATGGGCGTTCCCATGCAAACGCGGGGCGTATGCATGGTAATGAGGCCATGACGCAACTCATGGGGGCGGAAAGCTGACGTCGCCGGATGTCAGCTTTCAGCCCCCATACAAGCTACCACACGGACGATTGTCCGTGTGGTCTCAGCTTGCGGGAGCTGCCGCGGCGTGCGGACCTGCCTTCGATGATCGACGACCATCGAATGCAGGGGGCAGCTCCCACCATGGTGGAGGCGTAGCCTCCACCATTTTTATGCGGATCGCCAGCCGTCCGTGTACGGACGGCCGTGGCGATCCGTAGGGTGGGCGGGGATTGGTTTGTGCGGCCGGAGCCCCGTGTGCGGCTCTGGCCGCACCAACCAGAATAAGGGCCTGAGTGAGAGCTCTGTTTTAGGGGATCAGTTAATGGTGGGTAGGGGAATTAATAATTTATTGGTGGGTGAAATTTGATGGTGGGTGTTCTATATTGGTGCAATGAAACCAATTAATTTCATTAAGGACCAAACTAGGGATGCCAATCCCGGGACATTTTTTAAATCCACGGATTCGGGATTGAAAAATGCTCAATCCCGGGATTCACAGGATCCCGGGATTGGCTTTTCTAATAAACAATCGCCCAGGCCACCACGCATTTACTTACATTTTGCAGGTGCGGCCGGTGGCAGGGTTGCTGGGTGGGAGCTGGCTTGCCAGGTGGGCAGCTTCATACTGCCGGGAGCTGGGTTGCTGGCTGGGTGGGCTGGCTAGGTAGGGAGATGGGTGGGCTGGCTAGGTGGGTAGCTTCATTCTGCGGAGTTGCTTTGACGGACATGATCTCTGCCTGCCTGCGCAGCGTGACCTCTGATGTCCTTACGCTGAGAGGTCACGCTGTGCAGTGCTGCTCTGCTTGGTATGTGAGAAACCGGGCAGTGTCTGAGCGTGTGCTCAGATGCTACTCGGCATTAGACTGTGCATGTGCAGTCTAATCCCAAAATCTCCATCCCGGGATTGAAATCCCGGCGTTTTGGGGGCCAAATCCCAGGATCCCATCGATCCCGGGATTGGCCACCCTAGACCAAACTATCAAGTAATGACTAATATTTCTAATGGGGGAGATGTACTAACTTTAGAAAGTGATATGGCAGAGAGAGAAAAAGTACCAACTGCTATTTTACAGGATGTGTTTGAAAAATTACATGAGTTATTGGTTGGTAGTTTATCTCTATTTATCTCTCTTTATTGATCACTGAGACTGAGGGTGGTATTCAAATAAGTCAATTTTATCGGCTTGCCTGAAAAAAAATGTACTTTAATATTTTATTGAGCCCATTTTTTTTTCTTTTCAACAATGCCAATTAACTCTTTTTTAGTGAATTAGCATCTGCAAAAATAACTAAAATATTAAGCCAAAAACTTGCAATTTCACAGAGAACACATGTATTTGGCAAGTAATTTGCTGGTCCACATGTTTTTTGACCATGCTTTTTTTTTCGACTAGTCGAAAAATCGTCACTTTGACTGAATAGCTTGAATCTAAAAGTTAAAAAGTGCACTTAATCGAATACCCGCTAAATGTAAATGCTAATAATTTCTCAACGTTGGCTGGGGACAAGGACACCTACTTATTAAGTGTGAATGTTAGCTCATTGCCTAGCTTTCCAGGAGGTGAAATGTTACTAGAACTTTCATTTTTCAAATGGGGCCCAAATATTATAGGATCCAGCCAAGAAGAAGATGAGCTTAAGATGCTAGAAGCAGGTAGTTAATGCCATGATAACCAATAAGTGGTTTGTCACAATTTTGGGGTCTTGTTTCCCATTCAGTCAAGCATTTGCCCTACTTTATGCTGGTCAGCTGATAGTGTTGTACCAAATAGGTTTGGCTAAGGGTGGAGCCTAGCACATTCTGCTGGTGGGCAGTTCCTGCTCTGCTGATAGTCTTGTACGTAGGGCCGGAGCAAGGTTTTTCAACACTCTCAGAAAAACTCCAGCTTATTGATCCAACTACCACCCACACAACAATATCGACTTTCCAAAACTTCAGGTGAATGTGTGAATGTGGTGTCTTAGAAGTCCAGGTTCCAGATTCTGGCAGTTGCCTACAGCAGCCTAATGGTAGAGCTGTGTCTGGTTGTACGGAGCAGGTTTGGCTAAGAGCCGAGCTTACTACACTCTGCATGAGGGCAGTGCCGGTTTGGGTGGCGCGCCAGATTTAAATTATAGTGTGTGCGCGCTCCACTTAATGACTATTTTCTACGTCCTCTACAAAAATATTTCCACCTACAGCATGAACCACTTTCAAATATTTCTCTAGACCACTTTTTCTCAGTTGCCACCTGTTTTATTATGTATAGACCCATGTCAAATGTTTCTCTAAAGCATTAATCAGGAAAACTTGAGTATTATAAGGAATATGTTCTCTTTAATGAACCACGTAACTAAAGTTAGTATGAAAAATTGATCTCTTGCATATTGATCTGTGATGTCATCAGAGTGGCATTTCATGCACTTAAAGAGAAGGCTATCACATTCGGCCAATCATATCACCAAAATAATCACTATGTTTTCTGCTCTCTGACATGAAACATTGGACTGAAGCACTAGACTGCAAAGCTGTCTTAAAAAAATGTCTATTTTTCTTTTAGAACAAATATTTACATTATTATTATATTATTTTCAACATAACATATATTATTAATGTCACACAAATATATTAAACTGACCTAAAATAGTGGAGGTTCATACGACCTTCCTTTAAACACAGCTAACTCTTTCACTTACAACATTAGAACTGTTTAATGATAATTCTGAAGTTCCGGGTTGCATTTCGATGGCTTCCTCAGTCTCATCCATGTCCATGCTAAGCAATTCATTGCCATTTCTGTAATTATTTAAATTAAGGTCCTTGCCATACCCGACTGTTGATGGTGGGTTGTGAAGACATTGGTTTGGTTGCAGCACTGTCTTTCTGCTATTGTAATACTGACAGCGGATGTAGTTGGAAAAAGCCCTCCGATATGTTCGGTTGAAAAGTGTGTAGACTAGTGGGTTGATTCCTGAGGAAACATAACCAATCCAAACAAATACATTCAAGAGCTCTACCATGAGGTCTTTATCGCATGCCTCCTTGCAAAGTACAGACATGATATTTGTGATGAAAAAAGGACACCACATGATGAGAAACAAGAAGAAGACTATCCCAAGGACTTTGGATGCCCTGCGCTCATTGTTTATCGACTGCATCGTTCCCTTACGGTACAGCGCCCCCTCTTTGTTTACGGGAGAGTTTAAGTGAGATGCTGCCTCATGATTCTGGATCATGGAAATGTTCTCTGTGTTGCTGTCTTTCTTAAGAACATTGACACTGTTCTTCCTCTGCTTTGGCACTTCCTCGTACATGAAGACAGTGGCCTGTTTTTGCAGTACTTGAATGGTCAGGCAGTAAGTAAACACCATGATGATAAGTGGAATAAAAAATGCCACAAAAGATCCAAGAAGTACAAACTTTTCATCATTCAACACACAGCTCCCATTCACAAATATTTTGGAGTCATCCTGAAAGCCAATGACTGGAATAGGCATTGAAATACCTAAGGAGAAAAAAAAATGAATAATGAATGATATAATAAAAGACAGCTACGGTATCACCTGTTTAAATAATAAATTAATTAATTAATTAATTACAGCAGAAATCTAACAACCAATCTTATAGAGCAGTAACAACTTGGTTACTATATAGGATTGAAAAGAAGAAACAAAGTTACAGTTTTTGTTTGGTATATCAGATATATTATTTTGTGAGATGTTTATTAGTACTGCATGCTTTATATAAAAAGGAAATCTGCCTCCAGGTTTAATTCATTGACTTTTTTTGCTATCAGGAACACACAGAAGGTCAATGCAGTATTATATGAAATCATTGTATTGTAGTTCAATTATATTGTGGAAACATAATTACAGTATCACAGCACTATGTTTTCTTTAGTATCACTCTTTTTCTCTTCTAATAAAGTAAAACTCCAGGTACTTATGTATTATCTGGGCTCCCATGTTAAATGCACCCCATTTTTTCATACCCCTACTATCCAACTACGCATGGAGTTGATTTTATATAGTGTGGCGAGCGCAGCAAGCCACCGTGCCCGAAGCATGGCGAGGGCAGCGAGCCCCGCGAGGTGACGCGGTCTCATAAGAAAAACAGGAGCCCAGATATTACATAAGTACCAAACTCCATTTCTATTCTCCATTATTTCACACCTCCCTGGAAGATAGTTAATTAAATTTTCAAAGGGCCCATTTTTCAGATTCACACTGTGGGCCTAATTCTGGTTGGCTCGGGAAAGCAGCAAAGTTCGCTGCTTACCTGTCCTTGAAATGATGCCCTGTTGAACGACCGCCCCCCCCGTCCCTAAAAAAAAAAATCCCATGCGAGGAAATGTGTTTGACAAACACATCCCCTCGCATGCATCCGTTAAAAAGGACATAAATGAATTGGAACAGGTACAGGGAAGGGCGACTAAGCTAGTAAAAGGTCTCGAATCACTAGAATACAAAGATACTGTAGGTTAACCAGGCTGAATATGTTTTCACTGGAGAGGTTGAAAGGTGATATTATTAGAATGTTCAAATACAGGATTGGGAATCATATGGAACTGGGAGATGATTTGTTCACTAACAGACCTATACTCACTAACAGGCCTATACTTAGGACCCACGGGCATGTACCGAGGCTCGAGGAAAAAAAATTCCGTACTGAATTAAGAAGAGGATTCTTCACCATTAGAGCAGTAAAATTCTGGAACTCATTGCCGGTCGGGGTGGTTACAGCAACTACTGTTAATGAATTTAAATCAAAACTGGATACATTTTTAGCCACTAAGGGAATCCTATAGATATGACTTACTCAAGTCAGTAGTTGCTATTTATTTATTTACAGTTTCTTATATAGTGCAGCAGATTCCGTTGAGCTTTACAATAGGAGACGGTGATAAAACAAACTGGGTAACAACAGACAAACTTGGAGTCAAATAGATTGAACTCAATGGACTAACGTCTTTTTTCAACCTTAATTACTATGTTACTATGTCTGCCAAAGAGGGGGCGAGTGTTGATGTTCTGTGACATCAGCCGCCCACCCCTGGCAGACATCGGCCCACCTGCGTTCCCGTGGGAACGGCCAACATTTTCATGGAGACACCCATAAAACTCTTGGCGTTCCCATGGACCAGCCCCGTTTCCATCCCCATCCACCTCCCACCCCACAACGAAGCCTGGTGAGTGCCTAACTCATTGAAGCCATTCTGTGCTGGGGTTTTCAAATGCACAGAAAGGCGCATGTGCAAAACCTGACCATCTGGGCTGTGGACGAATTTGGACCACACCGAGTGATCCCGAATTGGCAACTGTTCTCCGGTAAATGCTAAATATATAACTTAGCTGCGCTGTATGTTACAATTACACTGTTGGAAAAGCTGCAAGGTGCGATACATAGATATTCATGTATTGTCATCATTGCTGTATCATTTATATAGTGCTTTCTTAAATGACTGATGTTGCTGTATAATGTGGGTACCAGTTATGATTAGGAGAAACCGCTCCTGTAATGTTGGGTTGGAATCTACTAAGTCTCCAAGGAGCTGGTTACTTTTTGCATCCACCAAAAGCAGAGGTCCATGGGACTTGGAGCCCACCCTGGTGATAGAGGAGTATATGGGAGGCTCAGAGGAGAATCAGTGCTCTAGGGATAACTGAATGTACTGTGGTACAGGATTGTTTTGTGCAGCGAATACATATATCATATTATATGTATAGTATATACATATAAAAAAAAGTGCAAGTCCCAGTTTTCCCCTAATTCTGAATTCAGAGGTCTCTGGAACCTTTCACCAGCAAAAAAAGGTTGACTTTGACCAGCTAGCACTGATTGACCAACTGGATTGTCCTCTACTTATTTCTTTTATCGAAGTTCCTGTTGTTTTGAGATCTTCCCCTCAATGTACCTCTCAATTTGTCCTTGTCGTGTGAAATATGTAAAGTGATAGTTGGCACTGCATTAATTCAAGCCATTAAATAATTAGACAACTAATTGAAAAAGCAGGTTAATGTAAAAATGAAAACTGAACCAGCATGTCCTTGATTCATGGAGTACAGCTAATGTGACAAAATCTTGCATTGGCTGATGGGTAATGTGAATAATATTTACTTTAATGAGTTACGATGAGCTGGTTATGGAACATGTGAGAGGAAGGGAAGAAAATAATTAAAAGAAATATCCCTGGCACATTAGTGTTATCTGCTAACAGCAGGAGACAACACAGTGAAAGGGAATAAGTGGAAGGGTTTGAAGAGTTTAGTTGCATTTAATGAGAGCAACAGATGGGGAAAGTGAAGGGCAAAGATTGCTATTAGACATAGGGGGAGATGTATCAATCATTGGCTACAGCTAAAATGCTAACCAATCAACTAATAATTGCCATCTTGCAGGAGTGATATGTTGACTGGTTGTTGCTTCATCTCTAAGCTTTTATACATATTTAGTCACATGTACTTGGTCTTGCAAATGAATCCATACCCATATTCCTATTGATTTTGGCTAAAAACATGTGCATCCAAAACATGAGCTACTGCCAGAAGGAACCTATTTTATTGATCTACACATCATAAACTACTCTTTATTTACAGAGTTAGAGTCTGTATTTCATTATCTGAACCTCAGGACCACTATGAAAAATATCAGGCCCCAGTACTTCAGTGGGTGGGAAGTCTACCGGTGGTGTGGTTGCATATTTTGAATATGAGATATGGTCCAGAAGGAGGAACCAAGGCCACATCATCTTGGTGGCATGGCTGCACCCTCCTGGCAGGCCCCAGCCCCCCCTCTGAACCACAACAGGCACAGAACCAGGTACTATGCATCCAATCAATCTGAGATTCCACCTTCAGTAACACACATTCACACCCACATTTGTTGTTGACATTAACAGAGGCCTGAAGCCAATGTGGGCTCTCATGCATTATCGTATACCAACAAGGCACAGATGAGTGACTTCTTCAAAATGAATACACCCTTTGGGGGTTATTTAGGGGTAGCTGTATGAAGCAGTGATAACAGAGGAGAAGTGATAAAGTGCCTGGTACTTTATCACCAGCCAATCAACTTCCAACTGTCCCTTTTTAAACCCAGGCTGTTACTTAACAGTCAGGAGCTGATTGGCCGGTGACACCAGTACCAGGCACTTTATCACTTCTTATCACTGCTTCATACATCTACCCCTCAATTAGCTTTGGAATTCTACAACAGCCTAATTGATCCCCCAGGGCTTTTCAATTAGTCTTGAAGGCATACTGTGTGTGGCGGGTTAATGGGTGCTGCCTCCCTATTAATGCATAGCTCTGTGAAGTGTTCACGCACTCTAAATGTTAATGCACGTTGACACCTGTTAACAAATTACAGTAGGTTAACAGGTGTTAAAAAGGGGATTAGGTGAAAAAGGGGCCTGAAAATGAATAGCCCATTGTCATATGTGCTGCAGGACGGATGTCACTGAAACATTCAGAAAGTTTTTATAAAATATATATTCATATATTTACTTACAACTAAAGAATGAAAACCTTGTAGGGAAATATTTTAAACTCAGCATGTGTGAGCGGTGTTAAGGGGAAAAGCAATGTTCTATATCAGTGTAATAGGGAGCTGGACTCACTGAACAGAAAAATAAAAGAAATTAGATCATCAAACACAATACTACAGGTTCCCTTCTTTCTCGGCAGTGAGATTGATCATCTGTGGTAAAGGCTGCTAAAATAAGCTTCAAGCATTTTCTCAGTGCTCATGTCTACAGTATACCATGTTTTTGTTTTACTTATACACAACTTTGTAAGTTCATAACGGGTTATGCAGTTAATATGCCGATAGTTGAGAGCCCGGCAAAAACCCGATGCCGAAATCATGACTGCTGAAATTACCGACAGAGGGTCTATACTCCCTTTTGGGGGTTCATGTCCCTCAAAGAGGGGGAAGAGAGCCTTGTGATCCCGAGAATGTGGTGAGCGCAGCAAGCCCACATGCCCCCCCCCCCCCCCCTTTGTTGGCATTCTGGCAGCCGGGATAGTGCTGTTAGAATTCTGACCACCAGGATCTTGGCTGCTGGCAAATCATACTGAACCCACAATTGCATTGGTGTCTGGATATTTAACAGGATATCTAGGTGCACAGTAAGGGTTTTTATCTGAAACTTGCACATACTGTAGGGCGGGACATAGCCTCGGTGGCATCTGGATTTTAGGTCATCAGTCAATAGGTAGACCCCATATGGTCCACATTCATTAGGTCAACAGGCAACCCTTTAGATGCCAACCTAAATGTTCACCATATGGGGTCAACCTAGTGACTTTTGACCTAATATTGTTAGACCCAAATATCAACACCACTTGTTGACACTGTTGATAGCATTACACCACTTAACTTACCCTGTGGACCTCTCCCCTTCCCCCGGGATCAGCCAGGGAAGAGATGCAAAAAGAAGTCTAATGGATTTTAAGATACAAATAATGAATTGAAATTATCATCAATAATCATCATAATATCCCTTATGCGAAATGCTCCGGACCACGAGCATTCCGGATAAGGGATTTTTACGTTTTTTGGTGTTCTTTTTTTACATACTTACCTGGTCCCCCTGATGGTCCATGGCATCCCCGCCGTCTTCGGCATCCCCAGGCGTGCACGGTTGCCTTCAGGATTTTCTTCAGCGGTCCCAGGGGTGCATTGCGTGAGTTTGCAGGCGCGCCGGAGATGTCACCAGCTTGCGCAATGCACTCCTTGGACCTCTGAAGACACTGAAGAAGCTCCTGAAGGCCACTGTGGACATGAAGGGTAAGTTTTTAAAAAAAGGGGGGGGGTGAATTAGAAATATTCTAAAAAAAAAAAACTTCTTTTGGAATATTTCGGATCTCTGGATACGGGAGACTCTACCTGTAATAATAATAATTATAATAATCATCATCATGTGAAGGCTGTGATCCATATTATTTTTATCAGCTAGAAGATGCTCTATGACTTCCGCTACTGTATGAAATGATCATTTTTATTGCAGGAGATCGCTAGAACTCTGCAGTGTGGCCAAAGCTCTGTGACTTATTATTTGTCATTCCAGCTTTGAGGTTCATCATTCTCTAATATAGAAAGAGTAAATCATTCTTCAGTCGATAACCTGATCAAATCACCTGCACACTCAATTGCTAGGACCATGGTTTCTAGGTACCCTAGGCAGAATCGTCACCCTTGCGCCTCTCATCTTGTATTTGAAACAGTATGCTGCAAGTGAAAGGAGCATTGGTAGGAGCGAGAAGCTGGGTGCTGGGCCCTTCTACAGGCAAACGTTATCACTGCTGCTTCTCCAGTACTTGCTAGTACTTAGCATTGCTGCCAGATCCGGTAGATCATGTTAATGTTTGTAAGCTCCCATTCAAGTGTATGGCATAGAGCGAGCATATGATCCCTCCCCGCACGCTCTGTCCTTGCTGTGTCACATAGGGGTGCAAGCACTTTTAAACTAATTCGTTCCAGCGACGGGTACGAGATCAGCTTAATTTGGATTCCATTTTCAGCGTTTAAACGGCACCCGAAGAGCACCTCTCACCCTTCAGCGCTAAAAGGATCGACACCTATATCACATAGATTGCTAATTTCTATGAATTATATTAGCTTGGAATATTTACAGTCTCCTGTGAGCATTAGAATCTTAATTGAGAAACAGAAAAACACAAAGGATTCATTATTTGTGGCATAACTGCAAGCTGATTCTTCTGCCGTGATCAGGCATGCTATTTGCTATAGTGCAGCAGGGGGCATGCTGTTGTGCAGTGATGAGGCATGTTATTGTGCAGCAGGGGGCTCGCTGTTGTGCAGTGATGAGCCATGTTATGCAGCAGGGGGCTCGCTGTTGTGCAGTGATGAGGCATGTTATTGTGCAGCAGGGGGCTCGCTGTTGTGCAGTGATGAGACATGTTATTGTGCAGCAGGGGGCTCGCTGTTGTGCAGTGATGAGACATGTTATTGTGCAGCAGGGGGCTCGCTTTTGTGCAGTGATGAGGCATGTTATTGTGCAGCAGGGGGTACGCTGTTGTGCAGTGATGAGAAATGTTATTGTGCAGCAGGGGGCTCGCTGTTGTGCAGTGATGAGGCATGTTATTGTGCTGCAGGGGGCTCGCTGTTGTGCAGTGATGAGACATGTTATTGTGCAGCAGGGGGCTCGCTGTTGTGCAGTGATGAGCCATGTTATTGTGCAGCAGGGGTCTCGCTGTTGTGCAGTGATGAGGCATGTTATTGTGCAGCAGGGGGTACGCTGTTGTGCAGTGATGAGGCATGTTATTGTGCAGCAGGGGGCTCGCTGTGGTGCAGTGATGAGGCATGTTATTGTTCAGCAGGGGGCTCGCTGTTGTGCAGTGATGAGCCATGTTATTGTGCAGCAGGGGGCTCGCTGTTGTGCAGTGATGAGGCATGTTATTGTGCAGCAGAGGGCACGCTGTTGTGCAGTGATGAGGCATGTTATTGTGCAGCAGGGGGCTCGCTGTTGTGCAGTGATGAGGCATGTTATTGTGCAGCAGGGGGCTCGCTGTTGTGCAGTGATGAGGCATGTTATTGTGCAGCAGGGGGCTCGCTGTTGTGCAATAATGAGGCATGTTATTGTGCATCAGGGGGCTCACTGTTGTGCAATAATGAGGCATGTTATTGTGCAGCAGGGGGCTCTCTGTTGTGCAATGATGAGGCATGTTATTGTGCAGCAGAGTGCACACTGTTGTGCAGCGATGAGGCATGTTATTGTGCAGCAGAGGGCACGCTGTTGTGCAGTGATGAGGCATGTTATTGTACAGCAGGGGGCACACTGTTGTGCAGCGATGAGGCATGTTATTGTGCAGCAGGGGGTACGCTGTTGTGCAGTGATGAGGCCTGCTATTGTGCAACAGAGGGCACGCTGTTGTGCAATGATGAGGCATGTTATTGTGCAGCAGAGTGCACACTGTTGTGCAGCAATGAGGCATGTTATTGTGCAGCAGAGTGCACACTGTTGTGCAGCGTTGAGGCATTTTATTGTGCAGCAGAGGGCATGCTGTTGTGCAGTGATGAGGCATGTTATTGTGCATCAGAGGGCACGCTGTTGTGCAGTGATGAGGCCTGCTTTTGTGCAGCAGGGGGCAAGCTTTTGTGCAGTGATGAGGCATGTTATTGTGCAGCAGGGGGCAAGCTTTTGTGCAGTGATGAGGCATGTTATTGTGCAGCAGGGGGCATGCTGTTGTGCAGTGATGAGCCATGTTATTGTGCAGCAGGGGGCATGCTGTTGTGCAGTGATGAGGCATGTTATTGTGCAGCAGAGGGTACGCTGTTGTGCAGTGATGAGGCCTGCTATTGTGCAGCAGGGGGCATGCTGTTGTGCAGTGATGAGGCATGTTATTGTGCAGCAGGGGGCATGCTATTGTGCAGTGATGAGCCATGTTAATGTGCTGCAGGGGGTACGCTGTTGTTTAGTGGTGACGCATGTTATTGTTCATGGATGACAAGGGGGGACTCCCAACTGCCCCTAATCCCCCCCCCCTGGACTGCAGTGAGACACTGCCGGCCCCAGGATGGGACATAGGAACGTTCCAAAAAAAAAAAAACGGACGTTCCCGCGATAAGCCATTTTCTGGGTAGTGTCCACTGTCCCATCCGTGGGCAGCAATGTCCTGCAATGGGAATATGGCAAGGACATTTTTCAATAAGGAAGACACATTTGAACGCTCCAATGGTCCAACATGGCAATCATCTCGGATTAAGTCAAGTTCAAAGTCAGGGCCTCCAAAAGTTTAGATTGGCACCAATACTAGGTATGTCAGCCAAACCTACAGTATATGGACCCCCCGCAGAATCTGTGTAGGCATGGAAATCCTATGTTGTGTGTACATCTGCTTGGCAGGCCATCTCTTTGTCCCTGTTCATGAGGGCATGGGATGTGCGCCCTGTCAGCTTTGTACATACTGCCTTAGCAGAAGAAAGTACAGCAGTGCTGACTTGTTGGATTCTTAGAAGAGACAATCACTAACTCATTGTTAATAACCTGCTTATACTGCACTGTACATTTTAGTGAACTTCAAGCAAAGAACATTTTGAGAACAGAGTGAATGTATGTGTGGTACCACCTGTAGACTGGTCTGAGAACAACTGATGATACTGTACGTACTGTATATATTGGGTTATAACTTCCTTGTGACTGAGTACAAAGACTGCACTGCTTACCCATTGATATGGTCCACACAGCAGCAATCTTCATCATAGCTTTAGTACGAGAATTGAATCGGCTGTGCTCTATGGGGTTACGTATTGCTACATACCGATCGAGAGAGATTGCACAGAGATGCATGATAGATGCTGTAGAAAACAATACATCCAATGAGATCCATACAGGACACAGCTTCTGGGGCAAAGGCCAGGCATAATCTGCAAGGAAAAGGAATAAGAGAGTTATTGTCTAGAAAGAAACTGGATCAAAAGGCACAAGCAAGTTTCTATCAGAACTGCCGTCTTGTTGGAAAGACGTCAGTTTCCGACCTGAATAGGTTGGAAGGTCTTTTTTTTTCCCAACAGGTTGGAATAGCCGCCAATCCACCTGCTTTTGTCAGAAATGTGCCCAAATCCAACAGGTTTTGGCCGCGTTTCCACCAATCTCAATCCGACTTTAAAAAAAATTGACTGAGACAAGGAGGATGGTGTCGAGTGAGCAGCAGCAGCTATCCGGTATCTTTCCTCCCTCCTCCCGCAAAGCCCACCCGGTACCACCGTCGGGCCTGATTAGCAGCCGCAGCTGCTGCTCACCCAAATCCTCTTTGAAGTCCGGCCTCTCAGCCACCTCCTTCTGCCTCTGTCCCTCACCTGTCCCGTCGCCAGCATCGGCTAAATCCATCAGATTTGGCCGCTGATTGAATAAGTGAATGTCGGAATGGATCCGACACTATTTGAATACAGCGCTCAAATATATACCACACCTCCCTTAGAATTGAAGAGCGTATCCTCTTCTCCGTAATCGTTATACACGTGGGGAGGGGGTATTCTCATTCAGCGAATCCTTTTCAATGGTACAAAATACGGTGTTCTCCTCCCACAAATCACAGGGTATATAATTCCCAGAATGAAGAGGAGAAAGATATAGTATAATACCACCTTTTATTTGTACAAAACTTTAAAACATGACAAATGATGTCCCCAGGGAAAAAAAGTAAGAAGTGGCTTTTACCAGATGGGTTGGAGAACCAGGCAAAAGGCTCTCATATGGGCATGGGTAGGTCTTAGATGTTAAATCCCGGGTAAGAGTCCCACACAGGCTTGCAGAGAGTTCCACTTCTCACAGTCCCCCAGTCCAGAGTCCAACACAGCACCTCCTGTGCTTAGGAGGTGCTGTGTTGGACTCTGGACTGGGGGACTGTGAGAAGTGGAACTCTCTGCAAGCCTGTGTGGGACTCTTACCCGGGATTTAACATCTAAGACCTACCCATGCCCATATGAGAGCCTTTTGCCTGGTTCTCCAACCCATCTGGTAAAAGCCACTTCTTACTTTTTTTCCCTGGGGACATCATTTGTCATGTTTTAAAGTTTTGTACAAATAAAAGGTGGTATTATACTATATCTTTCTCCTCTTCATTCTGGGAATTATATACCCTGTGATTTGTGGGAGGAGAACACCGTATTTTGTACCATTGAAAAGGATTCGCTGAATGAGAAAACCCCCTCCCCACGTGTATAACGATTACGGAGAAGAGGATACGCTCTTCAATTCTAAGGGAGGTGTGGTATATATTTGAGCGCTGTGTGTGTTGGATTTGACCCCTGACGATATTCCAGAAATATCTACCTTCCATAGCTCTATACATCGACAAGGGAAAGTCGACCTAAGGGGCCAGGTCTCCGAACAGCTGCCACCCACTCATACAACGTTGCGCATCCATTGTTTGAAATCTGGGGACCTTTGATTCCACTATTTGAATACACCCCATGACCTATTTCTAACCTAATACACGGAAACTGTATTTATTTTAGCTTTTATTTTAGAACAGAATTTGTTAGCTTTATTGTATTATACAATATTTATACATACATTTAGGCAGCACTGTGGCATAGTGTTTAGCATTATTTCCTCAAGTCACTGAGGTAACTGGTTTCCATTAAAAAGACTGGTAGGTTATATTGCTTCTGATTAAGCTATGAACACTGTATGTGTAGTTAATATAAATTATAATCTCTGCTGGGCATAGCCAGATTAAGGGGGGAAGAGGGGACGCAGGGGATACTGTACCCCAGGCCCCCTTCTGTCAGGGGCCCCCTGACCAGAGCACAGTGACATCACTAGCTCTCCTGATTCCTGTCCTAGTTTATAAATAGTACAGAGGTTGTTATTCTGGCATGTGACAAGATTTATCAATAAAATCTACTGTTTTATCCATGTGTATTGTGAGGTTGTTTACATTGTCTTTGTTCCACTACAAGGAAACCTTATAAAATAATTGTTTCTCAATTAGGTGGAGCTTTAAATAGTATCCAGGTATTATTACACTATTAGCTTAAATCTAATATACTGAGTGAAGTCCAGGAACAGAGCATTTTGTAACTCCTGGAACGAATCATGTTGGAAGGTATGCACAATCTAATATACACCCTCCTTCCCCCAGGCCCCCTATCTTAAATAACCCCCCCCCCCAAACCTTAATCGGTACTTGTGTAGTTTCACGGCGCCCGATATATCGGATGCGAGACACCGAGCCCGAACCATGGCGAGCGTAACGAGCCCTGCAAGGGGACGTGGATTACTGCGCTTGCCACACTATATAAAATCAGCTCCATGCGTAGTGGTTATGAACAGGTAAAAAATCGCTTTGAATCGCATCGATATATCGGCCGATATCGCATCCGATATATCGGGCTCCATGAAACTACCCCTTAATCTGTTGGCAGCGACAGTGGCAGCGACAGAAGTCAATGACTATATATCATTATACAACACTGCCTAATATGTATACTTTCTATACATAACTGTTCATATATAAATATTTCTTTATTCAGATCAAATCCAAATTTACAATGTCAAAATATTCAAATTTTAGGAAAGACCAGCCAGAAATCTATGAAGATGTAGGTTGAATCGTAGTGAATAATTCATCAAATAGCTACAGCTTAGCATTAGCTTTCATAACATGGAGATTATAATATTTTAAATTACAGTACACAGTTTAATCATTAAATCCCTTCGATTGAGACTGGGCCAGTGACATATGGTAATAACATGCTGGCCATGGTGTGCTGTGGAGGTTAGGTTTCCAAGCTCTTTCATAAAATAATAAGCCAAAATCTTAATCCTCTAGTTTTGATAAAAAATCCGCATACAGTGATTTGTGCCAGATCCTAGATTCTGATCCATTTTAGAAAAATGAAGGGTACATACTGTAGGCAACAAAGTGTAATTACAGTACATATAATCATTGAGCGGATACAGGACTCAGCATGTACGGTACAGTGCTTACAGAGTAAAATATTGTTCTGCAACTGATGAAGGCCCAGAGACAGTTCCCATGTTTTTTAATAATGTGTTTTACATGACCACATGTCATGACCACCCATGGTCATATTCTGTTTGGCTTTAACACTTTAAAAAAAAATGTATTTCCTTCTAACTTATGGGGTGTTGTTCAATTGTTATAATCTCCCATCTAAAGCGAAGGTAGATTGCGGGGCGATATTCTAATAATCTTTCTTTCATGGTGCTCATTATGGTTGGGTTTAGCCGCTAAACTTAACCAAACTAGTGGGCGAGATCCAGATCGTCCCGTTTGAGCACTCAAATGGGCCATTTTTTGCCCATTTCAGCTCAACACCTCAAAGTGGTTCCAAAAACAAAAGAATACCACCCAGATCTTATCATATGTCATGGCATATGTTGAACAGGGTCAAACAGGCCCACAGGAGTACTGGGTATAATCCCTGGGAGGCCCCACTGCCTGAGGGCCCACCACTTCCTCTATGGCCCAGGTTCCAGATTAATTATGCATTATATTATATGTCACATTATACTGCACAGACCTATAGTGTATTTTCTACAGTGTATTACTCTGGAAAATTATCATGCATGGAATATATTTACAAAGACATCTCTGTGTTGGCTGGCCACAGTCCCTCTGGAGACTGGCACATTCCTAATCATGGGCCCCTTCCACTGCATTCACCTGGTGGGCCCTTCATGACTCAGTCCATCACTGATGCTGATTATTGGTTTTGTCACTGGTCATGGTATGAGTAATGAAGACTAAAGACCATCAAGTACCAAAGAAAGTGACATGTCATAGGTGGTCAGTAGCTCACAGTCACCCAAATGTTCTAAGAGAGGGATCTCCTGGTAGAACTTAAAATAAGGGGAAAAAATGAACCCTCCAAGGATGTTTAGAGGATGAAATTCCCTACTGGGATCCAGGGGTGCAGTCCCAGGTAAGGGGTCTCCGCAGTCCCTGTAAGAGGTCTGCAGGTATTTTATCCCAGAAGCTTAAGATTTCTACAGAAGATCCAAATACATTTTTTGACATCCTCAATTTTTAAATAAATTATGTAATGTTACTGTAGCTTTTGTCACAAAACATAGATTATTTTATAGCATAACCTGAAAATAAGAACTGTTTTTTTTTTTTTTAAATGTGTGCACCCGCTTTTGACCTACCCTATTACAAAATGACAAAAAATGGATTTCCAATAATTCTTTCTGTTAAAACCAGGGAAAAGTGAAGTGAAAATGGGGAAATCTTTCTGTATCCACACAAAAAAGCTAAACTAACGTATGAAGTGTATAAGGTCATATAACAGAGATTTTGGGGACTTAAATTCGGCCATACCGTAAGGCTGTTATATGCATTCTTTAAAAAAAAAAAAAAAATCATATAAAGCAAGTTTTATATGCTAAATAAATGATCTCAATAAACTAAGGGTACATTAAAATTGTATAAGTATATTTTTGGGTCAATTCAATGCACTTTATTTATGCCACAAAAAAGCAGATTACTCCCACCTGTATGCCTAAAAACATTGTCGTACTTATAGAGCACCTCAATATTCCTGTCCTATACCTGGAACCCCAATTTCCAACATTAAGCAAATATGAATGTTTTTGATCAATTGAAAATAACAAAAACTTCAAAGTGTCTAATTAGTCATTAAAGGGTCTGTCCCAAAGTATGAAAAAGATGATCATGTGTGAGAAACCACAGTATGTGCAATAACAGCAATGTTTTAGTTGAGTAGTTTAAGGTCAAAGTGCATTTATTGTCTCAAGCGGAAAACAAGTACTTACAGTACATTGTTACAGCTGCTATCACAAGGTATGTGTGTGTGTGTGTGTGTGTACGATGGTCAGGGGCTCAGACAAGTGCACAATAGAAGATGAATGTAAAGCTCAGTACATTTGATTAGTGTGGTGTTTCCATCTGAACCCTGGGTGCAGAGTACACACCCACACAGAAAGTGTTTGATTTGCTATAGCAGCTTCACAATTTAGATTTCTATTATCATCCTAGCACTGAACAAATCCTGAAATTGGAAACCAGGCTCATAGAAATAAATAATTTAACTGCCAGATAAAATATTGCCAATAAAAACAAAGTTGCATACTCTATAGCAGTTCTGCACAACAACTGAAGATGTGGGGGCGTGCACAGATATGGGATTGGGGGTGTGTGGCCTTGTGATTGTGTCATCATAGCCATGCCCCATGTCATCATAGCCATGCCCCCTATTATACAGTGCTGAGGTTACTGGCATTGTACAACAGGGTCGGGGTGGGAAAGATGATACTGTATCAAACATCTGTCCCACTGCGGATGAGATGCACCCTACTTCACACATGGTGGCCCTGCCCTATCAAAGCTACCTTTTGGACCAAGGTCCTCAATTTGCTGAAATCTTGTTTTATGCCTTTGTGAGAATCTTCATCAACCATTTGCTCCTCCCTATTTCTCCCTCGCAATGACCCTACCCCCCCCCCCAGTACCCCATATAGCTGTTATTTCCTTTGTGTCTACTTATATGTACTACTCTAATCCGACTCTATTTACTGAAATAAAGAGTGAGTGGGTAGTCAGGTGGCAGGATGAGGACAAATCCAGGAGGCTTGCTTACTTTCCCAGAGGGCTGTGATGACAACTGATTTCCTGGCTATATTCTAGAATAAAGGGAATGTTTACTGTCGAAAAAAATAAAATGGGCGACACCACAAATCCTGGAGACTTGGTTATTTTCTCAGAGGGACGGGAGGATTCCTGATTTCGGGCTAGTAGGCAAGTATGATCTCCACTTTGTGGGATCTTTGTTTGCATGTGACTTATATATACATGGATGAAAAAGGATAACAAAAGTGGACTTTCCTTGCATTTTCTTTTTCGCTCAATGTACATTACTGGTTTGGAACTTGTGTAGTTTCACGGCCGCAGTAACTTAGTTCGCGTAGCGTCCCTGTCAGAATCAGCGTAGTGTTCCCACGGCCGCAGCCATTGGGCTACGCTAACAGCATCGCTTAAGCTGCCACCGTGAAACAACACAAGTAGTCAGTCAGGTGTCCCTGTTAGTATCAGCGTCATGTTCCCGCCCGGTCACAGCCAGCTGGAGCATATGTAGTTAGCGTAGTCAGTCAGCATTACGCAGTTAGCGTAGTCAGTCTGCGCTTATTACATTGTGTGGGAACCATTGACCCTTTTAACCTGCCTGACATGACAGGTGTGAATATGTTCCTGAAACACCCCCACTACCCACGCCAGCCCGAAGCATGACGAGCGCAGCGAGCCCCGCAAGGGGATGCGTTACGCGTCCTCCTGACCTGTTCATACCCCCGCTATCCACGTTGGCATGGAGTTGAATTTATAAAGTGTGGTGAGCGCAGCGAGCCACCAAGCTCAAAGCATGGCGAGCGGACGCGGAATACATGTGAAGTAATTTGCGTCCCCTCGCAGGGCTTGCTGCGCTCGCCACGCTTCGGGCTCAGTGGCTCGCTTTGCTCACCACACTTTATAAATTCAACTCCTAGCCAACGTGGATAGTGGGGGTATGAACAGGTCGGGAGGACGTGAAGTGCATCCCCTTGCAGGGCTCACTGTGCTCGTCACGCTTCAGGCTGGTGCGGGTTTGAAATGGAGCCATTTGCCTGTATGTAACATGGAGCACTGGCAATGCCTCCTTTATTGTGCATGAGATGCACTTGCGATCGCACCCCCACCCTTGTGCAGGAGACGCCAGCGCTACCGAACCCCTAATCCTGTCAGCAGGGTTCTGTACCCTGCAGCAATACTTATTGAGATGCTCAAGCATCTGAGACGCGCCTGCGTCTCAGACAGATGGAGCGCCTCTCCGCCGGCGCCCACATGATCCCCTCTTCGACAGTGTCCACCAGCAGAGAGGGGATCATGCAGGCACTGGTGCTGTGAGAGAGGCGATCAGTAGGCTTGCCAGGGACACCGGGGACAGAGCTGCAGCTCCCATGGACAGTATGGTGACTACGCGATGCCACTATGCTTACTATGCTAGGCAGCCATTTGGCTACACGGACAATGTAGCTTAGGCTGCCGCCGTGAAACTACACAAGTATGGCAGCCATTGGGCTACACTAATAACCTAGCTTCAAACGTAGCATAAGCTGCCGCCGTGAAACTACACAAGTACCACTTGTTTTGATATTTCTTCATTGTTTGCTATGTACATTTGACCCTCCCACATGTGATTACTGACCGCAAACTGCACGTGAGAATACTACACTGTCAAAACACAGTAAAGGCAGTATAAACTTGGTCAATGGGTAACCACTGCAGGAAGGGGGGGTTAATATATATATCTATATATATATCTACTTGTGTATTTCGCATGCGATTTTATCGCGTGTGCGATACCATGACATTAGGTATACAATAATATGATTGTATATCCCAAAAGATAGGTTTAACGCACTCCCCCACTATCCACGCCACCCCGAAGCGTGGCAAGCGCGGAATGCGTCCTCCGACTTTTTCATTACCCCACTTTCCATGTCGGCGTGGGGTTGATTCTTAAATAGTGTGGCAAGCACAGTGAGCCACCGAGCCCGGAGTGTGGCGAGCGGACGCGGAATACAAAGTATTCCGCGTCCGCTCGCCATGCTTCGTGCTGGTACTATGTAATATTAATTCCACGCCGACGTGGATAGTGGGGTAATGAAAAAGTTGGAGGACGCATTCCGCTCGCCACGCTTCGGGTGGCGTGGTTAGTGGTAGGGGGGGGGTGCGTTAAACCTATTTTTTGGGACATACAATCATAATATTGTATACCTAATGTCATGGCAAAGGCAGTGAATAAATTACATAGGAAAATCGCATCGCACATCGCACGGCCCTAAAATGGCCCATGCGATGCGATTTCACTATGCAGAATAGCCCACTAAGCAAATTGCTTAGTGGGCGCCCTGCTAGGAAACAAGTACCCAAGCCTCTCAGCCTCTAACCTCTTATGCAAAGTTTCATGGGACATAGTCATCTCCCAGTAATGCACTGCACACTTGTGCAATCAGTGTGCCTTGGCTCCCAATGCTCAGCACCATTAATCATTGTCACTCTGGCAGATAAGTGAAGCTGCAACACTACTCCACTCCCATGCACAAAGCCTTTAGCTTAAAAATAAATGTTTTAAAAAACACATGCTGACCACAGGGGAAGAATTGAAAAGTAAGGTTGAACTTGATGGATGTACAGTAAGTCTTTCAACCTAAACTACTAAACTACTAAGCTACTAAGATAGTATGCTGTAAATAGATATACAAATAGGTTTGGAGAAACACAGAATACAGTCTTCTTTTTATATTTCTCTTGAAACAGGCAACCATTAAAGCTGCAGAAATGACACAGTGATGAAGTTTAAATGTGATTTAAACCATAAACCATCAGAAAAGAAAACATTTTTTTTTTTTAAAGATCACCTTATTTTCAGTTTACAGACAATTGAGAGGGCATTTAAGTGTCATCATTACCCAAAAATCTAAAGGACATTTTGAAATGGCGTCTTCTTTTCAGACTTGATAATATCACTAGCTTTTTGTTCTTAAAATTTGCTCTTTTTGACATGGCTTCTGACATGAACTTATTTCTAATTAATGCATTTGTCCTTTCTCTTCAAAGAACATCTAGATTCCATAACCGTGATCAATACATAACTAGGCACCTTACTTCAATTACGAGATCAATTCTTGTTATTTTAGAACATTCTAATTGAAAAATGAGGACAGCAAAATGTTCGGTCAATAAGTATTTTAACGCTTTCATTTCTCAGTCGAAAAATGTAGAAATTGAACTGTGCTATGTGAATTAGAGTATTTAATTGTGATCTGGGGTAGTAAATTGGCATGACGATATTTACCTTGCTACATTTTTCCAGACAACAGGGAAAATGGGCTATTTTTGAAAGATCCTGTACTGTGGTAATCGGCAGTCTTGCAAAATAATACACAAGGTCAACAAATGCACGACTTAGGTTCACACACTCATTAAATTGTTATTTTTTCCCATGTATGCGGGATTTTTCAAGCTTTTCAATCAACCAGGCTCCATGCACAGTGTTCCTTTCTATCAATGTGAGATTTGTCAAGCTATTTTCCCCATTTCTTTCCGTGTTTGCAAGCTGCGGAATCGCTTATCTCGTAGTCGAGTCACACACCAAAAACAATACATTTATTTAGCTTTTATACACTAGATAATATCAACGTTGCTTCACAGAGGCATTTATTTACAACCTTGTGGACTTGTAGTTTCACCTCGAACTGTAGTTTTGAATGTTCTTTTTTGGCTTATCTATCACTGATTCCTCATTATTGGGTCATTTATAAGCATTTATTATAGTATACACTTAATCTTGGAATGGTCATATATAAATGGCTATTGAAATTAAAACTCAAATGTTAAAGGTCCCCCATTAATAAGGATGACAATTTTAATTGCTTCTGGCCCTAATTTTTTCACAGGGAAAAATTACAATAACCATGTCAGACTCTCAAAAAAGTATTTTATTTCCTTATTTTAACCTGTACGATCCTTGCCGCCACCGATATTGAAAGCAACAGCACTGTGTTGCATCGGCAAATGCATACACACTCCCCAATGTCAGCATAGATACAGCCAATGATCAGCTCCCTTCTCTGTGCATGCACAAATGACGGAGGGGGGCGTTAATGACCCATAGAAGCATGCATCAGCCATTAGGCAGAGCATACAGTCTGGGCGATGTAATGAACAATATCATTTAGAAATGCCCAAATTAGCAAAATTTCTTGTTAAATCGCCCAGTGTGTTCAGGGCTTAAATTTCTCATGTATTGTAATTACAAAATTAAATTAATTATTCACTTTAACACTATTTGTTTTCTATGCAACATTGACGATTGCTCCATTCCTTTCAAGAGCAAGTATTTTCTTATATTTACTTAACAACAAAATTCTCCCCATATAACTGATTAGCGGTGCTACTATACTATAGAGTGTTGAACTACAAGTCTCAGTATACTAGAAGTATATTTGTAATTAGGGTGTACAGTCCAAGGTCCTCTTCCCCCATCATTTTAGTGGTTTCAGTTTCCCCATAGTGTAATTGGTTATTTGAATATTACTTACTAATAAAAGTACCCAACATAAGCCAAATGACCTCACTGTTTACACATGGCTTAAGCCCACCCTCTCTCTATACACTACACTCAGCTCTGCTCTGTTGCATCATGCCCTCCACTTTGGTCTACTGCTCTGCCCCTCTTCCAACTCTGCCCTGTCCCTGTTCCATCCCACTCCCATACTTACCATGTTCAACAAATCTGAGTTTTACGCATCTACCCAGCAGTGGTAGCCTTTGGGGTGAACACCCTGATTCCCACTATGAAAACATGTTTGACATTGGAGAGAATTATTATTCTCTAAAGTCTGTCCAATCACAGCTCTCTTCCACCCCTCCCCCCACCTACAGGAGATGTCCCCCTTTCCCGATCACAGTGGCAGCTGGATCTCTCTCCCCACCATCCCAGATCACTGCAGCTCTGCCAGTGTAAGCACCACATGATCCAGATCCTTGCATGATCCTCTCCACATGGCACCCACAAAAAAAAACTGGCAGCCATGCCTCTTTCCATACTGTTGCCTGGCTGGTGTATGACAGGGTACATGGAGGTAGGCAGGCCGAGAGGTAATCTGAGGCTAGAAGTTTTCAGCCAGCCTGGCAACTATGGACAACACAATCCTATCACATGCAGATACACTCAATGAAACACCCTACGGGCCTGTTGAAGCGCACTGTGCCCTAAGCTCTTGCTTACATTATGTTGCATAGTGGTAAATCAGCTACAGGATATCTATCTTTCTCCAAATCTATTATCAGCAATGCCTATATGGAAATAAATTTGTAGTGTTAAAAAATAGCTTTGAACCTGTAAAAACTGCAGCCAAACATAACATCGGGACACTAAAGAGGCTAAAACTAACCCATAGCCAGTCAGAACATTAGAACATTTACATGGCAATACTGGCAGAGCTACCTGAAATAAAACAGCAACAGAATATTAAGTATATTTTAAGTTTTAGAGGCAGATTTATTACAATCTGAGAATGCCGAGATGATGTAATAAAATCACCCAATCCTCATTGCAATAATTGAATACAGTGCATGGATGTATCAAAAATCGTAGTCTGCAGATAACCAACTCGCGATAACATGACCGTAGCACCAATTACTGCATTGGGATTTACATGTAAGATAAAAAAAAAAACTGGTCTATGTAGACTAGAGATGTGCAGGCTCTGATTTACTCTGATTTACTCTGATTTCAAAGCAGGATCTTATTGGCTATCAACTGTCAACAACTGTTATGTGATTTGGTGTAGGTGTTAGTTTAGCCAATAAGATCCTGCTTTGAAATCAGAGTAAATCAGAGCCTGCATATCTCTAGTGTAGACACACATGGCTGTTCACAGGCACTGGCTCCTGACTCTCTGCATGTCAGAATAGAGAACAGAGCCAGTTATCGTAGGCAACCTGTGGCTGAGGGTATCTTAGGACAGATAAAAATGAGCACAGGGCTGTTTCTGATACTTTTTCACAAATTATTTTTAGTAAATTCAGCCAAATCGCATGTCCCATTACAAGTATAGGAAATGTGACCTGCTTACTGGGAAAAAAAAGTGAATTTAAGGGTTTGGAGCAGTTTTTCATGAAAACTGCTTTACAATCTCTTTGAAACATTTAAGTGAAACTGTGAAAAGGGTGTGAAAAGCCATTTTTCACATTATTTTAGTAAGAATATATCTGCCTCTAAAAACTCAAATAATTCAACTGCATTGCAATATTTTATTGTGCAGAATTTTTTCTGATTATCTCAATCATTTTTATTTGCCACAAGAAATTTCATTGGACCTTCTTCAATGTAAACCTGTACTGACTGGCATTGGCTATAAAAATGTACTGTTTTTGTTGTAATGTTGTGCTGCTATCTTAATTAAATAACTCCTGCAGCCATACAGTGCCATGTCTCTTCATTCTCTTCAAATAATTACTAAAATTACTTTATCCACTTATCCAAACATACATAAAGATATTTATATTGTCAACATTATCATCATCATCAGAAAGAACAGAAAGACTATTAGGAAAGGACAATAAAGAGGTAGTGGTACTTGGTTCGGGTGTGGTACAGGGCTTCGACAGTCGGGATCCCGACTGGCCGGACCCAGACAGCATGGTGAGTGCAACTAAACCCCTTGCGAGCTCACTGTGCTCGCTACGCTCGCCACCTATTCTATTCTCCCTCTATGGGGGTCGTGGACCCCCACAAGGGAAAATAGCAGGTGGCCGTCGGGAACCCAGCTGTCGGTGTTTTGACAGATGGGATCCCGACGTCGGTAAATGCCTGACTGTCGGGACCCCGTCCGGCACCCCTTGGTTTGGGGTGTAGATATGAAGTGTAGGTGTTAGTTTACCCAGAGGTAGCAGTATCAGTATCAGGTGTGGGTAGCATAGGCTATTTGGTTATGATAGATTACAAAGTTAAAACTGGGGGACAGTCCGATAACTCACGGTAGGAAATATGATAAATGGGAGTATCAGGTAAGAAGTGTTAGAGTCAGGTGTGGGAGATTGTTATCAGAGAACTGATGAGGTACCTCTGGCAGATGTATGCATAGGGAGAATATCTCACATGAATGATATATTTGATGCTAAGAGCATTGGAGGTAAGGGTAAGCAGATTGAATTGGATTTGGGGGTTGAAGTGAGCCAGTGGTGGAGTTTGCAGAATGATGCAGCTGAACTGGTAAGAACGGCTGATCTGAATATATAGCTAACCTGGAGACGGCTACAATAGTCAAAGCAGGTGATAAAGAGAAAACATATAAAGCTGTTATTACATATACACACTTAGAAGGGAACATATTCTGCCATTGAAGGTGAAGTCTCTATGACTGTGAAGAGATTGGTGGAGTGGTGTAAAGCTGAAGACTAAAGTAAAATACGACCTCATCTAGAGTACTGTGTCCAGTTCTGGAGGCCATACAGTATCTCCAGAAGGATATAAATACATTAGAGACTGTACATAGAAGGGCAACTAAAATTGTGCATGGCCTACATCACAAAACGTACCAGGAAGGGGGGGGGGGGCATAATAGGAACTTTCAAATATATCAAGGGTTTTAACAAGATACAGGTGGGAGACATTCTTCACAGGAAGAGGAGCAGCAGAACACGAGGACATGCACTGAAACTAGAGGGAGGAAGATTCAGGGGAAATTTGAGGAAGAATTACATCACAGAAAGAGTAGTGAATAAGTGGAATAGCCTCCCATCAGAGGTGGTAGAGGCAAATACAGTAGTACAATTTAAACATGCTTGGGATAGGCATATCGATATCCTTACAAAAAAATAAGGATCAAATATGGTTTGAGGTAACATGTTTAAAAAGGGGCAGACTAGATGGGCCAAGTGGTTCTTATCTGCCGTCAAATTCTATGGTTCTCAGTGAAGATAACGCCAAGGCAGCAAGCATGGGGGGACTGTGGCGAGCGTCATCATATAAACTGGGAGAAGAAAAGAGCACTATTCTGTACATGTTGAAATGCAAGTTTATATGCCAGGCACACCCAAATGCCTGGAACTGGTTCCCCTATACTATAGCTGCATCCAGTAAGCAGGGAGGTCTTTTGTCACAGTTTTTCATATTAATAAATAGAATAGAATAGGTATACTTCAACCATGTGCACAACTGTGGGTGGTACACATAAGTTATTGCTTGCACCAGTCTCCGAGTGCCGCCAAATTATGCAAGAGATATTTAGGGAAGAAGCAGGCAGCCGGTATTCTGTCTGTAATGGAGTGGCCAGCGCAGTCACCAGATCTCAACCCCATTGAGCTGTTGTGGGAGTAGCTTTGACAGTACAGTACACAATAAGTGCCCATCTAGGCAATCCAACTTGTGGGAGGGGCTTCAGGGTGGGGTGAAATTTCTTCAGGTTATCTCAACAAATTAACAGCTAGAATGCCAAAGGTCAGCAATGCTGTAATTGCTGCAGAAGGAGCATTCTTTGACAAAAGCAAAGTTTAAAGGACAAAATAATTTTTTTCAATTAGATATTATTATTTCTAACCTTGCCTAACTTTTGACCAGTAGTGTATTTTTTTAATCAAACGAGAGACATTGCTCATATTATTCAGTAATATACTCGCTCAGAACCAATTTATTCACATTCTTCTTTATTTACATTTTTGTCATTTTTAAAATTCTGCGTGTTTTAACATTTAGGGGTATTTTTCAAAGCTAGGAGAGATATAAAATTGTGAGAGATAAAGTACCAACCAGATTCTGTCATTTTTCAAACACAGCCTGCAAAATGTAAGGCGAATTGGGCGGTACTTAATTTCACATTATTTTTATGTATACCCTCCTAAATTTTTTATAAAGAGATCATTATAATTCAATGTACTACAGCTAAGGTGCTTATATGCAATACACTTATTGTATGCAATTTGGACTAGATCGCATCAGATACGTTTATATATATTCTAGAGATGTGTGCTGAACAATTTTTTCGCGTTTTTGTTCTTATTCATTGTTCGGTTGTGGATTTCGCCCATGAATGGTTTTCTTTTCAGACTTTAAAAAAAAAAAATGTAGAAATATGTGGGCCTTTTTTTGTCCCTGAAGTATTTTTAACCTCAATAACATCAATTTCCACAAATATCCAGTAAATTATGACCACAACACAGCTCACAATTATGTTTACATCCACTTTAGGTCAAAGGCTGCAGTGAGCCGGCTAATTACTAAGCTACAGAGTTGTGCCAAACACACACACACAGCAGTTAATGGCATATCTACACTTGGGGGTTTATTCAGATCTGATCACAGTACAAATTTGTTCTAAAATGGTAAAAACCATGTGTACTGCAGGTGGGGCAGATGTAACATATATAGAGAGAGCTACATTTGTGCGAGCTATCTTGTTTTTGTTCAGGGTACATACTGGCTGCATTTTTTTTTACACTGAAATTTAGATTTCAGTTTGAACACACCCCACCCAAATGTAACTCTCTCTGCACAGGTTACATCTGCCCCACCTGCAGTGCACATGGTTTGGCCCATTTTGAGAACAAATTTGTACTGCTATCAGATCTGAATAAGGCCCTTGGAGTGTACGGGGCATAATCATTTTAATATTGACATATTTTTTATGAATGGGTATCATCATGCTCCCTTTTTAAGCCATGGTCCCACGGTACCTTACCGGCACCCACACACCTGGGTATTTATTTATATAAAAAAAATAACCTTATTTGAATATAATACATTTAAAAAACTCCATCAATTTTATTGAAAAAAAAAAGTTGCTTCAGGGGCCCCTCCAGGATTAGGGTCCCTGAAGCTAAAACTCCATTAGTTTAATAATAGATACACCCCTGTGTGCACCACAGTGTGATAACTGTGTTCCATGCTTGCTCTCACGTCTGTTTTGTAAATATTAAATTGATGTTACAATATACAGTGCCCTTTTGGTCGTAAAAATATATATTTTTATTCTGTTATGTTTTTTTTTAGGAAAATGCCAAGCCAGCTTTTTTTCAATGAAGGCGAGTAGCGCCGGTTGCTGCTGTGTGGATGAGGGAGAGGAGGGGATGGGGGGGGGGGTTTATGATTCTGCTACTGGGTGAGGGTGGACAGTTAGGACGCTGCTGCTTGGTTAGGGGGGTACAGTTAGGCTGCTGTTGGGGAGGGGGGGACAGGAGGCTGCTGCTGGGTGAGGGAGGTAACTGTACCCCCCTCACCAAGCAACAGCTTCTTAACTGTACCCCTCTCACCAGCAGTTATGAAGCTGCTGCTGGTTGAGGTGGGTACAGTTAGGATGATGTTGCTGGGTGAAGGCATTTAGGAGGCTGCTTCTTGCGCGGGGGGGGGGCAGACAGTTAGGAGGCCGCTCGTGAGGGCTAGGGAGGGGTGCCCCCTGTAATTTCTTTTTTATGGATCCGCCTTCGATGTTTGGTAATGTGGTGTATGTAATGGGCATTAAGCTGTGGTATAATATTTAATAGGTATTACAATGTGTGGCATAACGTGTAATTAGCATTATGACATGTGGTATAATATGTAATGGGTGTGTGTGACATGTGTAATAGGCATTATGGGATACATTTTTGGTGTGCGCCTTCGGTGCACATTGTCCCTATTTTTAGTTTGTCTGGCTCCTAGATCCTGGCTCTTAGATTTTAAAAAAATTTGTCAAGCCCTGGTCTAAGGGAATTGCTCGTTGCCAAGGAGGATGTCTCACACGGGGATGTCTCACAGCTCTCTGCCCGGCTGTCAGTTTATTTAATTAGTTGCGTTCAATGGCTGTCTCACTCCCCCTTGGCAACAAGCAATTCCCTCCCCCTTGGCAATGAGCTATTCCCTCCCCCCCTTGGCAACAAGCCATTCCCTCCCCCCTTGGCAGCAAGCTATTTCCTCCCCCCCTTGGCAATGAGCAATTCCCTCCCCCCCTTGGCAACGAGCAATTTCACTCCCCCTTTGCAATGCGCTCAATCTTTGCAAGAAGCATGTATTCCCCTTGGCAACGATCATGAAGCCCCCTTGGCATAGAGCATGAAGCCCCTGGCATCAAACAAGAACCCCCTAGCAATGAGTACATAGGTAAATGGCACATATGTGTCAAATGTTGGATATGTGTCAATGGGAATTACAGTTTGATATATAGTATGTAATAGGCATTATGGTGTGTGGCCTTATGTGTAATTAGCATTATGGCGTGTGGCTTTATGTGTAATGGGTATCACGGAGTTTGCTAAAATGTGTAATAGGCATTTCGGTGTGTTGTCTAAAGTGTAATACCATGCACCTTTTTGTGATGCCACGCTTTCTTCCCACTATGCCACGCCCCCTTTTTGGCACACGGCTTTGCCGTGCAAAGGTCCGCCCTGCTTATGTATTTGGATTTGGGAGCACCCACTACCATAATTCTAGATTTGCCTGTGGCCATCAAGGGCCTAGGGGCATCTACATGGTTTAATCCAGCACTGATAATTAGGATGGAAGCTAAGGTCTATAAGCTGTCCTTTATGGAGACCTTAGACAATATTATTTTTCCTTTCCTAAAAATTATTTTAAACCTGAGCTCAAGAAGGAGGGCTATGCAGCATTGCAGTTAATCGAAAAAAAAATACCTTGTGTTTTGCATGGGAAGGATACAAACTAGGGTGGCCAATCAGCGGGATCCTGGGTTTTGGCCACAAAAACACCGGGATTTGAATCCCAGTATTGGAGCTTCCAATCCCAAAATTCCAGGATTGGCCTGCACATGGGCAAATGAGACCAGACTCTGCTCCCAAACCCCGGCACGTTGCGATGCAGCTGCGTGCAAAGTGACCTGATGTCAGAGTTCACGCTGCACAGCCCATCTGCTGCTCTGCTCCCACACGCCAGACCACCGACTGGTACCCGATCTCATGCCCATATGCACGCCATCATCGCTGCCCGCCTCCCAACCACTGCCGCCCAGCTCCTGCACCACTGCCCAGCTCCAGACCACTGCCACCCAGCTCCCAATCAAAGCCACTAGGCTCATGACCACCGTCGCCCGGCTCCCGCACCAATGGCCAGGTAAGTGACACTGGGTTTGGGGGGGGGGGATCAAAGTTCATCATTATATTGACAAACTCAATCCAGGGTATCCCAGGAATCCTGGGATTAGGCATTTTTCAATCCCAAATCCCAGGATTGGAAAAATGCCCCAGGATTGGCACCCCTAATACAAACACAGTATATAAATGTACAGTATTTGCTCTTTGCATGACAACATGGTTTGTTCCAGACAAAAAGTTACTTTACTTACACACACATGTATCAGGCCCTTAGCTCAGATGCCGTGTTAGTTTGGCTTAGTAAAGTTAAGTAAATCTATAAATTAACAGGTTTTCTATTGCTTGTTTATTTCTCTTCAATTTTAATAACCCATTAAATGTTTTTACATATTGTAATTAACTTCAAAATAAAACTACTGCAGATGATCGAGAAATAAGAAGGGCTAAATTAATAGGGGTCAGTACAGATGGAATTAGCTTCATTATTTAGTTTTAAACAACATGGACGCATTTCTCTGAATATTTGCATTTGGGCCATGAAAGTTAAATGTATAACTGTCAATCCAGCGCTAATTAGATGTTTGTGACAGTCATTGTAATAATAGGTCTGCCTTCGACAGCCCTTCTTGCCCTACAGTAAATTACTGAAATTAATATTTTAGTATTGGTTTAATTATTGTTTCTAACTGTGTAAGACAAGATCTTCCGATTACAGTAGAAAATAAGTTAAATCAATCAGTCTCCATGATTGTTATTTACCTTTTCCAGATTGGCATTTCACATATATTAGCCGCTTAAATGTCCTCATGGGACTAAGCAGTAGCGAGACTCCGCCAATGTGTGTCTATCTCTTAATTATTATAATTCGTAAGAGTTATCAGAAGAGAACTTGGTGTCCACTCTGCCTTCGTCAGTCTCAATACATGATCAGAATGGTGGAACATGGAGCTCTGGTGTGATATACTGTAGATATATACAGTATGCATTAGATCTCCTTTATTATGTGTCTTGTTACATAGCCCAGTATTTGTGATCAGTGGCTCTGAGATAGGGTTAATGGCTAATAATTACCATGGCCTGGACTGCCATGGAGGAGCTCGCCATGCTTCGGCACTGCACCTCACTGCACTCAGCACACTATTATATTCTCCTTCCCACTATGCCCACTGTGATTGTGAAGTAAGGCGGTTAAAAAAAAAATTGTGAAAAACTTGTCGACCTATTCCTGTGTCAACAATTGACATGTTGATCTTTTGCTTGTGTCAACTTTTT
This sequence comes from Crinia signifera, assembly GCF_055691185.1. Lineage (NCBI taxonomy): Eukaryota > Metazoa > Chordata > Amphibia > Anura > Myobatrachidae > Crinia > Crinia signifera. The sequence continues at coordinate 120,179,423 of NC_139225.1, forward strand.
GACAATGCATGTCAACCTATTGCATGTCGACCAATAGTTGTTGACTGTCGACGTAGTTCAACAACTAGGTCAACGTAGGTCAATGTAGGTCAACTGTGGATAATAGCGGAACAGTTCTACTATTTACCTTTCTCACATAATGGCAGTAAAACCTTGATACAAATGATCGTAGAGACATATAGCCCCTTATTCTAGTTCATTCTTTCTGACAAATTCCTTCTTAGACGGACAAAACCATGTGCACTGCAGGTGGGGCAGATATAACATGTGCAGAGAGAATAAGATTTGGGTGAGTTATTTTGTTTCTGTGCAGGGTAAATACTAGCTGCATTATATTACACTGCAATGTAGATCTCACTTTGAAGTAAAACCCCACCCAAATCTAATTCTCGCTGCGCATGTTATATCTGCCCCACCTGCAGTGCACATGGTTTTGCCCATCTAAGAAGAAATTTGTCAGAAAGAATGAACTAGAATAACCCCCATAGAGACAAACTCTAGGGGGAATATTTACTAAAGTGTAGGTTTATAGAAGTGGAGATGTTGCCCATAACAACCAATCAAAATCTGCTTATTTTTCTAGCACCATCTAGTACAGTGGTTCTCTACCTGGTGTACTCTGAAGACCTGCTTGGGGTACTAGACAATAATATTGGTAATGGCAGAAGAAGAAGAAGTTTCCCGATAGAGGAAGAAGTCGTCCATTGCTGTGGAAATGGAATATTTGCTTCACTTTTTTTGGTTCCGTCTGCAGCACCATCAGCATCTCCTCATACTTTTGCCTAACCAGCAATCCACTGACAGATACCCTTGCTACCCTCATGCACTGTCCCGTGATGCCATCAGCATTCACCTGCCCCACACTGACTTGGGTGGTGGAAGCAGCGGCATTAATTGTACAGGCAATAGAGGGAGCCCTAGAGACAGTAAACAGCCAGCAGCCAGGCATAGAGGGACCCGATTCCCAACTGCACACCCACTTCCTGACCGCACACTACTTCTCCGCTACTCCTTAATATAAAGGCATGCATACCACTCACTTCCACTTCACTCCTAAGTACTGTGGATATTTCAAATTGAGAGGAGGGGGTACTCATAAATGAAAAACCTAATTAAGCAATATGGGAGAGAAAAAGGTTGGGAACCACTGATCTAGAAAATAGTAGCTAGGAACTGGGGGCAGATTTATTAAGCTCTGTGAAGTGATAAACTGATTGGTTTTTATCACCAGCCAATCAGCAACTAACTGTGAAGTTACAGGCTTGGTTTGAAAAATGACAAGTAGGATCTCATTGGCCGGTGACAAAAACCAGACACTCTATCACTTCACTGAACTTAATAAAGCCACCCCTGATTGGTCGCTACAGGCAACATCTCCAGTTTTATAAACCCCCACTTTAGTACATATACCGCTAGCAGTGTCAAAAGCGACAGCTAATTACATAAACCCATTTTCATTATTTAAATTTATTACATAAACTCCTTTTCATTATTTCAATGTATTTGTGTAGTCCTTCCTGTTTATTGCCTCCTGTCATGTAGACAAAACCTTAGAGAGATTACAGTGTAATCTTATTTGTAGACATGTCCTCTTTAATATATGCAGTGGGACAAAAGCAGAAAACAATCTTCATATATCATGACCTCCACAACTACACGTTGACAAACGCAGTAAACAAAAAGGGTTGTAAACAATTGGCTTCTTCGATCACAACAAAAGGGCCGTGATCTCGCTCACAGTTTAACATTCAGACCTGAATTGGATCTGACTTGATAACCTTGCAAGATTTTCAAGTGTCATATAAATGTCTCGAAATGAACCGATTTCTGTAAATGTAAATCCCTGTGTGGCGTCTGCTCTACCGCTTGGTTCATAGAGTTGTTGAGATGAAAAGCCAAAGTTTATTTGATTTACTATTCATCTTCAGCTAATGCTTTTTCTTGAGGATCACTAACCACATACTGAAAGCAGGACATAATTCGCATGGCCAGGTAAATTATGATGGCACAGGCAGGAGGTTTAAAGCCGGACTTACTACTCATTTATAATGCGAAATGTGTTTTTACAAAGCACAAAGTGTAGAGCCTGAAGAATTCCATGTCAGTCACTTAAAGTACGTTGTTTTCTGTGGAAGCAATCTGAATAATAGAGGAATTTCAGATTAACTAAAGTAGGCACAAGAGGAAAATAATTGCCGTTATATAAAAACATGCATTGAACTATAAAAAAGAAACAATCTCTACCAGATGCAACATTTTTCAAGGCCTCAAGTAAAGCAAATGGTATAAAACATTCAGATCATTGAAAAAATGTAATCATTTATATTTATGGCATCAATAGACCCAAGCAGACATAAGAATTAGTCAACATAACGCAGAGTTAGGAAGAGAGCAAGACAGCCTGATTTTCTCTATAAAACCATTATAGGGACACTAACCTCAAATGTTTGCTGGTTATATTCTTGTATGATACAGTATATGTTCTTTCAATAGGAAAAGTCATTTATATTGGAGATTGTTTACACATTTAACAATAATGCATTGTAAGAGGTCCCATCGGTTCATCTCATCTCGTCTCCCTTTAAACCTTATAATCAGTGGCAGAACTTGTCGGTGGTGAGCCCAGGTGCATCCTTTGGGCTCCCCGCCTCCGTCCCAACCCAAGTTCACAATATGCAAGATGGCAGTGGGTGACAGAGAGAGGCAGGGGAGGCAGAGTGTGACAGGAAAAAACAGTTGTTGATAGGAGGGTGACAGGGGCAGCAGGGGGCCCCTTAGTCCCCAGGGGCCTCTGTGCAATGCAACTGCTGCACCAATGGTAGCTTTCAATGTAAATTAAAGTATTTCAGCACATGGGGCTTGATTTGGATTTACACACAAAACCAATGGTTAGTGGACTGTGCAAGAGCAAGACCCATTCTACACGAGTGAGGAACACGTCTTGCCATTCCATGCACATTCCCTTGTGGTATTTGGGGGCAGAGTGGGGGGTGGCAACCATCACCATATTACAAAATAGGTACTTGTAGCCCCTGTTTTTGTAGGCGTGCCGGGCAGATGTGTCACTAGCCGCTATGACACCTGGTGGTGCTGGCGGGAAAGGAGGTGTTGCCTCACGGGGAAGGCATGGCCTTCCATGGAAGGGGGAGTGGTGTTATGGCCTGACCCATATTTCTGTCACTTGGGGTGGTCCGAAAGATGTGGGCTGCCCCCAATGTCAGTGTAGGCTGCAGTGCTGTTGCCTGCACAGTGACAGGAGCCATAATGTTACAGTAAAGGTCGCGGCTTCTGTCACTGTGCAGGAGCCGGCATTTTGAATTGGGCCGCCTGGTGTGGCCCACACTCCCTTTGTGATGCCATTGACATCGGGCCCAGGGTTTGAGTCAGCGGACACAGACTTTGTCGACCCAGCTGAGTAAGATTTGAAACTACTGTCGTGTCCCTGGGATATGACTGTTGAAATGTTGATCCACAGATGCATGCAGGCTCATCTATCTCCTCATTATTATTAAGATTGTAGAATTTATGTACACTTTTAATGAAGAGATGGAATTTGAAAATGTTTTTGTAATAATGCTTCTAATGAGCAAGAAGTAGATTTCAGCTCTGCAGCCAGTTAAGCAGCTGAAACTGGAAAAGGCCAGAAACAGCATTGATTGTAAGACCCAGGGGCAGTCTAAGAGCAACATGCAGGCTCTGTGTGGGCACCCTGCTTTCTGGCAAAGATGCAAATATTGGTTATATGTCAGAGTATATTGTACATGTCCAGGAAACCCGCAGTCACACCATTTTACAGGTGATATCTGCCTGCAGTGCCAGATGATGCAGGACTTCAGAGAGGTAAGTATAATTACTCTGTGCCCTGGAGTCTGCCTCACTAGATCCAGGGGTCCATGGGCACATCCAGCACCTATTATTGATATGCCAATGTGACTCCATGCTACCTGTCTTTTTAGACTAAGCACCTCTTAGTTACTTACGTATAACACTGTTATTATAGAGTACATAAATATCTAAAACTTTTCTCCTGTGCCTCATGTGTCATAACAAAACTTGGCAGGAACTACTGTAGTGTCTACCTACGTCTAACTGTAAATGAACAGAGAAAAACGTCACTTACTCTAGCGTGGGAAGACAATTCGGAGGTTTGACTCATCAAAACACAGGGTTTGCTTTAAAACTGAATATTATTGAGTGTAGGATAAAAAAAAAAACTGAAGAGGCTGAAAGAATATAAAATCCGTAGTAATCCAGAGGAAAACCAACAGGTAAAACTGATGCAATGACATCCATCAAGAGAGTGAGCCAACCTTTCCCACATCACAAAGCACAATTTTATATGTGAAGTTAATTTGCCTAAGTATTCATAAGGGAGAGTAAGAATGAGATTTAATTCAGGCAGGAAGCCAGGTGGTACAACAACGGGAAGGAATTTTTATTAAAATTGAACACACAACTGGTAATGCATGACTATCTCTCAAATTACTCCTATGTTATCAAAGACTTTCAGGGATGCTTGTTTCCCTTGACTCTTTGGCATAAACAATATTATTCATTACGGCAGTTTTCAGATTTTTGTAAGCCTGTCATACAATGAGGCAGATCTAAGAATTTCCAGCGGCATTGTTGTGCCTAGTATAGCGAAACACAAAATGAGGAATTACTGTACAAGAGCAATTGTTCTAGTAATAGGACTTATGATGAAATAACATATATGGGGTAGCCATACCTCCCAACTGTCCTGATTTGATCTTGAGTCCAGTCCCATCCGGGGCCAGTGATGCAGAGAGGGTGGGAGCGGGTACTTTTTACCCAGGCCCGGGTCTGATGGAGGAGTACACTGCAAGCCATAGAACAATCAGGCACATTCTTACATGCATGCTCAGTGTGGTAGTCATTTAAAGCTGACCGCTGGGAACAAAAATCTGGTAATTTACCATCCAAGCACTGTAAAACAGACAAGATTGATTGTTCGTATAAATGTGTTAAATCAAGCGGATTCAACCAATTTGTCTGAATGGCCATTGTCTATTTTCCAGTGTTTGGGGGCAGTTGGCTTCTTGTCATTTGCTGCCTATACAGTGAAACTGCAGAGAATTCTACTAATTGTCTTCAGCAAGAAGAAAAACAAACTAGTGATTACTGGTGGGAAGTCACAAATTGTCATAGGGTATTGTTGGACTGCATAAAAAAACCCAGTAATATTGCTATTTGAATGTGACCATCGCAAACATCTAAAACTGTGTTCACCACAAGACTGAGAAAACCCTTACCAGCAGGATTACCATCAGAAATTATGGGGCCTAGGACTGACAAACTAGGTAGCCCTCACTCCCTTTTATCCCCCGTCATGACTGGTGAGACCACCCATACTGTATCTGCAGAACTGGCCATACTACTCTACCTCTACATTGGTTTAAGGGAAAAGTGAACTTTGTTAATGACAAATTAAATTAGATAGACTCCTTTCCCGGGCCCCCTTTCTGTCTGGGCCCTGTTCTGTCTGCTTTCTACCATAGGAATTAACTGTATATATTAGAAGCTATCAAAATAATTATGTTTTTGATCTATTTTTGTTCAGAAAAGAAACACCAATTGCTGTCATTTATATAACAACTTAAATGTTTATAGAGACATTTAAAAGTAATTCAGTAGATTAAACTCAACGGAAACAACAGAATCAATAATTCATCCTAGAATAAATAAGTTTTTGAAAATGTGACAAGATCTGTGTTTCATTATTAATTCTAGAACACAAATTGGTAAGATTTAGTTTATGCTACAAGTAGTATAATATTGACTTTCATCTATTGTGTGCGGTAAATCTTCATAAAACATAATGTTATTGCTGTACTATGTCAAATCATTAAAGGCAATAAAACATTGTCATTTATGTAGAATGTAGTATATTAACTTTATTTGGATCTAAGGAGAGATTTGTTTGCTTAATACAATTCTTCATGAACAGTAATCTGTGTCATTACACTTACATGTTTCGATAATATGTAAAAATAAAATATTAAAAAGTATTTTTATTTGCACAATTTGTTAATCTAATTGCTTATAACACTCAGTAAAGTTTATGCGTGGGATGTTCTAACATCTGCTGCCCATTTTCACCCCCCCCCCCTCGCCAGCTACCACATTCTTAATAATCGCATATGCTCTAACATATGCGATTATTAACGCAAGAGACAGCTCTTGCAATAAGAGCTGACACTTGCGATGCGGTGGAGGCGCTGGACTTCCGGGTCTGAGACCCGGAAGTCCGTCTGCGTATGCGCAGAGTGACGGGGATGGCGGGGACGGCATGCTGGGAGGGATCCGTGATGGATCCTCAGAGTAGCGCTGCGGTAGGAAGCCCGTAGGCTTCAACAGGTAATCGCCAACTTTTGCCATTGGAGCATACAGAAATGCGGTAAAACCCCGATAACCTCCCCCTATGTCTGTCAGCATCGATTTAGATTTTTTTCTTATACAATGCCATACTTGTCTATTACAAAACAGTAGCCAAATACTTAATTAGGTTAAGTATATCAAAGCTTTGCTCCCCATTTCCTATCTTCGTTTCTGTCCTTCCAACCAGTAGTATGTTTTTCTTTTCCCCTTGATCTTGTGCTCCCCCCCCCCCTTGTGCTCACCTTGCTATACCCAATGTCAGTTATAATACCCTCCCCTCCCAGTCCACCTACATCCACCCACGTCCCCCTTGCCATTTGGCTAAAACCTCCAGGCACTTCTCTTTACCGACTGTGGCTGCCCTCGCGGCAATCTAGACTTATCCCACACAAAGAAGAATATTAACTAATAAAGTTGAAACATTTTATAAGTTCATTATCTAGTAAACCAATTAGATACTTGTTTTAACCTGGCTATGATTAACCAATGGCTATCTGGTTACTATGAATTATTATATAATGGAGCAGATTTATTAAGCCTGGAGAAGAGTTAAACTGGAGATAAATTGGAGATAAAGTAGAGATAAAGTGAAAGGTAAAGGAAAGATAAAGCACCAGCCAATCACTTTCCAACTGTCATTTTCAAACACAGTTCATTTGCTGGTGCTTTATCTCATTCACTTTATCTCCACTTTTTCTTCACACTTCTCAGGCTTAATACATCTGCCCCATTATGAGTACAAGAAAAGGGGCTAGCCCAAAGAGCCCTCCAAAGCCTTTGCAATCTGGCAGGACCATTATGCAATCAGCAGTAACTATCCTCATGTATCACTGCCTATTTTCCTATAGATTGTAAGGTTATTACCGGTATCTGGTCGAGGGATCAATGATGTGTAGATCAACCATGTTTAGCCGACCATGCTTTTAGTTAGACACCTTACGATAGTCAACCAGTAACGGAAAAAACATGAAAAACTCATGTCGACCATGTGACCATTGACCATGCTCCCGTCGGTCTAACGATGGCGTCTAACTTCTGTTACTGTCCGTCAAGATGTGGTTGACTATCTTGAGGCATGTAACTAAATGGGTTTGACTAAGGGTGGTCGTCCATAACATGGTTGATCTAGACAGCTTTGATCTGCTTTACCATAACCCTTATTAGCAGGGTCTTCCTACAGTACCTCTATGTCTGTCTGTTGCTGCCAAGTTTTGTTCTATTACTGTTGTTTCCAATTGTAAAGCGCAATGGAACACAATGCGCTATATAAGAAACTAAATATATAATAAATAAATATTAAAAGTAACAAAGGCAATAGAGTTTCAGCATTTATGCATGCAGTTTCTTCTTTCAAAATCATATATAGTTTTAGTGCCTACCTCACATTTTTATTATACAGTATATATATATATATATATATATATATATATATATATTCTTTGTTCACCTGCTTTAGAGATGCTCTGCTACCAGATATACACTGATAATCAATATTTCTAGGAATGTTACTAGGTTACTAGGTTCTCCGAAGAACACAACTAAACAAGTCAAATTCATAGATACACTTGGTGAAAGAACAAAAATATCACAAATGAAATAACACAACTAACAGTATACCAAATACATTGCCCTATACCAGAGAAAAACTATATATATATGACGATATAGTCAACATCGTGTCGGCATCGCATGCAGATGCGCGTTCACGTATCGCAAGATAGATAGTCTTGGCTGCATTGACTATATATCTGCACTATATAGTAAAAATTGTGCCACTGCATGCATGCCGTGCTATGCAAGTCACGATCTGATTGTCTGTACGATCTGTATACATATCTACCGTTTGTACACACCATTAAAGATTGTTGGGTTTCCAGTGCTAAAACTACAGCCCTATGCTATGTTCAGATTCCTAGTTGGAGTACAGCCTCCAATGGGAATGACTGTGCATCTAAGGTCACAGCCACTACAGAAACACGCCCCTGACACTCCCATAACATTCCCATAAGAGGGATCACTTACCCCTGTCACAGCCCTGGAACACCCAATACATTTTCAAGTACTTTTGCATGGACTCTGAACACATACACAGTGCAACTAAGCCAAATTCACAGAAGACAAAAGTTGCTCAACTTCATCCAGCATCCCCACTGTCACATGGGAGGACATGGCCGGGATATGTCTAGTACTATAAACCTGGAAACATTTTGATTTTACATTGCATAGCAACATTTTAAGGGGCAGTCCAGACTCAACTCTAAGACAAGTACCAAATGAACATCAAAGACAGCAATGCAAAGGTAAAGGTTGGGACATATTCAGGTTAGTAGACATCCAAAGTCACTCTCCACAAGCAAGAGCTGGGGAAAGTGGTTATCTATGATTGATGCAGGAGGACCCGCCATAACACACAACCTACACCTATTGCAATTCCCTATACTGCGCCTGCCACATAAATTCCAATGATTTCTTTGAAGATATGGCCAGAAATATGTCAACTAGACTGCGCCAGCGATTCAGCCTTCTCCTTTGCAAGTGCTGGCACCATATTTTCAGGGTTTGGGGAGGTAAGAGGGCCTACAGAAATTTGCACACAGTCCCTTTACTCCCAGGGCGGGATGCTCTAACATCCGTGCCCACACTTCACCGCACATCGCCAACTACCGCAGACATAATAATCGCATATGCACTAACATATGCGATAATTATGGCAAAGGACAGCTCTTGCCTTAAGAGCTGTCCTTTGCATTGTGGCTGGCAATGCACAGTGGGTCCCTGCCGGCTCCCTGGTGGCTACCCCCTCCCTCCCTTACACGGCTGCGGGTGGGCTCTCCTCCTCCTCCCTGCACCCAGGAGAGGATTTGCAGTGCAGGGAGGTCACAGGTCCAGACAGCACAGCACTGGGCTGCCCGGACTCAGGTGAGGGGGGGTGGGTGCGAGGTGGCGGGGGGCCATGTGGGTGGCATTATGAAGCCCATAGGCTTCTATGGGGTATCACCAGATTTTGCTGGCGATACCCCCCCCCCCCTCCGCAGTAAAAACCCACCAAGCGTGTTTTCCTGCATATCAAAATGAGGGGAAAACCTGATAACAGGGTTCTTACCGCATTTTTCGTTTAGAGAATCCTGCCACCAGTCTTTACATGCCTTTGCCTGGGGCACAATCACATACACATACTGTATAGCAATTACACAGAAAATCTACAAACAATAAAATACAGGTACATGTTTCAATGTCTTGGGAAGTCTTTAATAAGACGTCCTTGATAAAGACGTCCCAAGACGTCAAAACATGGTTGGAGGAGATGACCTAAAGCATTACCTATACTATATACAAAGGCGGAGGATCCCTTAGCATCCAAAGGAACACCCGGGTTTTACCATCAATTGTTTGTATGCTGTTATGGACTCCACCCCCCGAATATATGGTATGGGGAAAATCCCCCTTTTTTATTAATTTGTTTTTATATTATCTATGACATACTGCACTATGGGATTCTGTATGTTATTTTTCAACATATGCGGTTTGGAGATTTGAAAGATACCTTGATGTGTTTGCTTCCATCCATCTGCATGCAAGCTGAATTGTGAGCATCACCTGTATTTCCTTGTATATTTCTAGTGATGAAGGGTCACATTTCCACTAGCATACGGCTGAAAAGATACCTTTATACATTTGCACTTAGAGAGTCACAAGTAATCTTTGTGTAAGCACATCGTATTTCTAGTGGTGTAACCCTAGCACACAGAGGGATAAAAAGATACCATTATGGGCTTCATATACACTTTGTCTATGTAAGATAAATGTGAGTGCCTATCCCCCATTTATTAAAACAAAGTGGTTCTTCATGTTTACACCACTGATCATTTGCTATTTGTTCTTTATTCTATAATTCCTGAACAAATCGGTGAATACATCACAACCCAGAGGATCAAGATACATTAGGACCCTCTGATGAACTATTTCACGAAAACGGGAATAGAAAAATAACTTTGGAACTTTCAGCGCGGGACACTGTATTTCCCATGTCATTTGTATTATTGTTTCCATCCCAGTATTGTAGTCTGGGTTTTGGAAGTGCGGTGACCCGCGGCAGAGGTGGCGCCAGTTTGATAACTACAGTATCCCCTTTTTTTCTAAAAGAGTTATACTGTAGTTCTGAACACAACTTATGATCATGAAGTTTTTTTTGTGGCTCCATTATGATCTAGTGACATATAGGGGGAAATTTACCAATATGAAAAACCTAGTTTTTCGTATTGGTATTTCCCCTACGACTGCATACGACTGTTTCAGTCGTATGCAAAGACATGTTCCGGAGGGGAAATTACAAAGCAGTCAGATACGACTGCTTTGTAACCCTCCGAAGATGTAACCATTCGTATTAGCGGCACATATATACGGCCGCTAATACGAATGTTTCTGGCAGTCTGCACGGATCAGTCAGATCCGTGCAGGCTGCAGTGTGTAAAAAAAAATAGAAAAATAAATTATTTTTTTTTAAAATCGGCGTGGGGTCCCCCCCACAGCCGAAACCAGCACCAGGCTGAAGGAGCCTGGAGCCGGTAATTAAAAATCAGGGAACCCGACAAATAGGGGTTCCCCGATTTTTAACAACCAGCCCCAGGCTCCAGGTCCGGGGCTGGTTCCCAAAATACGGGGGACAAAATGACTAGGGGTCCCCCGTATTTCAAGAACCAGTCCCAGGCACAACCAGCCAGCAGGGTAATGCCACAGCCGGGGGACACTTATAATATAAGGTCCCGCGGCCAAAACATTAACCCTACCGACCAGTCAGCCTGGCCAGGGGCCCTGGGGGAGTGGGGACCCCCCCAATGAAGGGGTCCCCCCCCTCCAGGACTTACCTGACCAGGCTGAAGCCTGGTACTGTCCCCGATGCCCCTGGGCGGTGGGCATCGGGCTGATTATGGTGTAAAAAAATAGATTAAACTATTGTTTTTTACTGTGGCACTACAAGTGCCAGCAAGCCTCCCCAGCAAGCTGGGACTTGGAGAACCACAAGTCCCATCCTGCTGGGCATTAAAGGGCCCGCTGGCACTTGTAGTTCCACAGTTAAAAAAATAGTACACAAAACACACTGACACACTTTTAAAATAAAACTTTAATACATACAAAGCCCACACATACTAATACTTACCTATCTTCTTTCCGTAGGTCGCCCTGGTCCTGTGTCGTCGTCTTCTGGTCCTGTGTCGTCTTCTGCCTCCATGTCGACCGTCGCTGTCGCCGTCCGGATCCGACGAAATCCATGGAGGAAGCTGTGGAAGGAAACCATACTCACCTGTCCCAGCGCGACGTAGTCCAGGTAAGTGTCTTGGCAAAAAAACAAACCGAACACCCCGAAACCAGCCGGACAGCAGAGAGCCGCACGGTGTTTGTGTACATCGTGCGGCTTCGCCTCCCGAATGCCGCTATTGGCCGCCTTGCGACCTAGCGGCCAATCAGGAGCCTTGCAAATCAACCTGAATAAACCCCCTAGATCCCAAATCCCATGTGTTGTCCCAATTGTGGGTTCTTTCCTGGCTGACAAAAATTACCTGATACTGGATAGCATGATAATGACCATTGGTAAAACAATGCTATAGGGCCATTTTTATCGGATGACAAAGGACTGACAGTCATCTTTGAAGCTCGATACTATGTCCAAAATACTGTTCGATATGTTGAAATCATTTAAATAGGCCTGCTTGCCTATATGAACTCATTTGAACTACATAGTTCTTAGGAAAGTAATAAGACATCACTATATAGTAGCTTTTGTTGGCGGCGCAGAGCGCTGGTTACTGAAGGTACTAGTGTGGGAGTGTTGGCATAAAGGAGTGGAGAATTCCAGCAACGGTATGATCAATGGTTCCTACTGCGGCTCCACTGCGCAGGAACCTAGCACTCACACATCCACACCTGTTTAAGGACAAACTGTTTGGCCTCCACTCCATTTCACATTCCGCCGGTGAATATTGTTGTAAGCCAATAAGACATATCAACATGAACAAGTTATTATCAGAAAATAATTGATTTCAGTAGATGCACAGATTTATATAATAAAATAGGGCATAGAAAATGTAATTTACTCTTTTTTTCTATTCATTATGGATTTTTATTAAATGTGCACTCAGAACAGTATAAAGCAATGCAGCTAACCAAACTAAATAATTGTTGTGGGTTCAAAACAAGGTCATTTGAGCGTTACAATCAATATGTTTATCCAGCTGCTGCTGTGAGCTCATAGAGACAAACAGGGGCAGTTGGCCCGGAAGAGAGAAGTCATAGATAGGGGGCTCCGATAATTAGCAGAAGAAGAATTCCTTTTCCCTACTGAACTACAAGGGCACCGGGCATATCAACATATATCGCCCAGGCACCGTGTCCAATGACGGCTGGTGAGTCAGATAAACAATTATTGATCAGGAAATTATTTATAAACAATAATACATACATACTTTTTTTTAATAAGCAGTGAATATAATGGGATTGTTGATAAGAAAAGCACCATAGATTGTTGTTTGAGCAATATAATAGATTGCTTTGGCCTACTGCCATGTCCATTGAGTCTTGCGGGTCGTTGAAAAGAAATACGTATTCCACAAACATGGGTTATGTTCTAGTAACTCCATATCATGTAGAAAAAAAGAGGAATTAGCATTTTGAAGAAAGAAACTTAAAAAGGAAAAAGACAAAAGTGTAACATATTCAAAGGGTCCAGTTCAGTGATAGCTACGGTACAGGGGACGCTTGGGAGATCAATTAGGTTCACTTCCTCGGTCTTATTCTAAGCACTATGCCATTATTCAAAGCAGCTTATCCCAGGTCTCTTTAAACGTTTCTAATTATTGTATTCCAAACATATAACAATAAAGTATTATTTACCTGATGACAACAAAATACAAAATAGAGCTGAAAGGCTAAGATAAAAGCAGTCGGTTCCTGAGCATGGCATAAGGAGATATTGAAGCTTTCTCTTGTATTGCTCTCCGAAAGGACAAATCGGTCATTGCAAATAAATTATAAAAAGGAGATAATCAAAAAGCTATCAGCAAAAGCGTAAATAAAGAATTCCTGCATTCTAATCTGTGTTTGACTTCACATTGTTACCGTGAAAATTTCAGAAAGTAACTTTACAATATATAAACCATATAGGTATACAAACCTATAGTATAAATGCTTCAAATAGAAACTAGATGAAAGTCAATTGTGTTCAACCATTCCTAAACTTGAACTGTATTTTTTTATGCCAATCGAAACAAATCGTTCTATATGACTAATTCTGAATCAGACACAAGCTCGCCAATATCTGCATATTTTGCAGGTCGATTGTCAGCTACAATACACTTCCATGGCGGACACTGGCAGATCTGTAGTGGGTGCAAGGTATGGGGTGCACATGGGCCCCTATATCCACAGGGGTGTGGTATAATTACCCGACAGTCAGGATTCCGACAGTCATTACTCAGACGTCGGAATCCCGACTGCACAGCGTGGGGAGCGCAATGAAGCCCCTTGCGGGCTCGCTGCACTCGCCACGCTGCTGTCGTGGACCCCCACGAGGGAGCAGTCGGGATTCCGAAGTCGGATTATTGACTGTCGGAATCCCGACTGTCGGGGAGCCATCCGGCACCCATCCACAGGTGGCCCATACACACTGTACACCCTGCATCCATATAATGAGATGCAGTCAAAATCCCGACGGTCAAAATCCCGACAGGGTCAAAATCCCGAATGGGTCAAAATACCGACAAGGACAAAATCCCGACATGGACAAAATCCTGACATTTAAAATCCCGACAGGGTCAAAATCCCGACATTTAAAATCCCGACAGGGTCAAAATCCCGACATATAGAATGTACATGACTTTCAGTCGACAGATGCGAGGTCGACATGTTTTTTTCACTGTTTTTTGAACTGACATGTGCCGACAGGCGGTATTTCATGCCCTACCATCCACTAGGGCGTGGTGGGAGCGCAGATTGCCCGAAGATTGCGAGCGAAGCGAGCTATGCAAGGGGCTACGGTTCACTTCCAACTGTGTCCATGTCGACATTCTGGTTAAAAAACAGTGAAAAAAAACCATGTTGACCTCGCACCTGTCAACCGAAAGTCATGTACACTGTTTCACCTGTACATTCTATATGTCGGGATTTTGACCGTCGGGATTTTAAATGTCGGGATTTTGACCCTGTCAGGATTTTAAATGTCGGGATTTTGTCCATGTCGGGATTTTGTCCTTGTCGGTATTTTGACCCTCTCGGGATTTTGACCGTCGGGATTTCATACCGAATCCCATATAATTATACACAGCCATATGCCTGGTGATTTGTGCATGAGAAGTATATCCCTAGGAACAAGGTGCAGGTGTCATGTTCCCAGGGACTTTTGCATATGCGGTATACTCTGGTACAATGTCAGTCTACTGCACTGCCGAGTCCTCTTCTCTCTTAAACCACATTTGTATCTGATTGCACAAGGCTTGTGATTTGCCATTGTAGCATCCTTAGTTGCCGAATACTGCACTGGATAGGCAGCACATGCAGCAGGACTCGAGGCATCAGTTACAAGTAGTAGTGAGCCAACCGGCTTCCTAGGTCAGAGCATGGTATCAAAGCATGGTGCTGCTCAAGTCACTCATCACAGAGGACAGGAAATCTACCTCCTATGATGGGATTCCCTGGCCTTTTCCTGCCCCCAGTCCTACCCAGTTCTGGGATAACTGGTAAATGATGTCTAGGTCAACAATCACTAGGTCAACCACTTATGGTCAACAGTGAGTAGGTCAACACCTGAAAATGGTCGACACAAGCAGAAGGTTGACATGAACATGGTCGACACATAAAAATGTCAACACAAGGTTTTCATTTTTTTTGTATCTGTGTCGACATGGACACCAGATAAGTGTGCCATGGCTCCTCCCAGCTTTGGGCACACTTTTAAATCCCCCCTTCACGTCCACTGAGATGGTATCGTATGAACAAGTTGTTTAAAAAAAATCATGAAAACCTTTTCATGGGTCTAACAATTGTCGACCTAGACATGGTCAAACTGTTGACCGTCCTACAGCCCCAAAGTAAATTCCGCTGCGGTGTATGTTATTTCCTATCATCAATGGTCCAATAGCTCCTCCATGTTTTAACTGATGTGTCTAAAAAAAGATTTTTTTTAGATAATTGTGTTGATACGTTTTACTGTAAATAGATGTTCTTAACCTAATTAAATAATAAATAAATAAATAAATAATCCTGACAATGGGGGAGATTCTCTAAGCTAAAAATGCGGTAAAAACCCCGTTATCGGGGTTTTTACCGCATTTTGGGATGCTGTAAGCGGGTAACCCGGTGGGGGGAATCGCCAGCAAAATCTATGGGCTTCTACTGCATCCCACCGCCGCCCCACAGCGATCCCCCGCCGCCCAGCACGGACCTCCACTGCCCCGCATCGCCCCCTCCCCTGTGTCCGGGCAGCACACAGCTGTGCTGCCCGGACCTGTGACCTCCTCCCTGCACTGATCCTCTTCTGGGTGCAGGGAGGAGGAGAGCCCGGTGCAGCAGCAGCAGAGCCGGGTGTGGGAGGGAGGGGGGAGCCGCCGAGACCTACTGGGACCCGGCGACTCTCACCACAAAGGACAGCTCTTAACGCAACAGCTGTCCTTTGCTATAATTATCGCATATGTTAGAACATATGCGATAATTATAATTGCGATGGGCGGCGAAGGGGGGCGGAGATTCTTAGAGAATCTCCCCCAATTTCTGATTCGTTTTTGGAAAAAATCTTAGCCAGTTAAGTGGTAAAGGAAAGTTATATACTGTATTTTAATTAAAATTGTCCCTGTCAATTGGATAATGACAAGTGCATTAGGAGAGGCCAAATGCTGGCACGTTAATATTGTAAGAAAGATGGACTCATTAACAACATACCACTTAGTAAGCAAAACTGGATTTTCAATGTTTCCGCAAATAGATTTTCTAATATGCATAATGGAATAGCTGACAAAAATGGAATGTTTAACTCCCATGACATAGAATTGGCCAAGACTGCTAAACATGTTTAGCAGTGATATTGACATATGGTGTTTTAATATTCCAGAACTAAACAGCTAGAGCAGATTTTTAACACCTGTTGTGTTTCTTCTTTTATCCTCAAATAAAATCTTATTATATAATAAACATTGAGATGAAACACTGTCCTACATTCGTGTTGTTACGTTTTAGCAAAATGCTAATTCGTCCTATTTATATCCAATGTTTAGAATTCCTGTAGGTATATGTATTATTTAAACAGGGATATTGTGAATTTTATTAGTATTATAAATAAAATATTATAAAATAAATAACAGTCATGTAGAGCTATCTCCTGATAAAGCCACACTCAGCTGTTAGAAGCTATTTGTTCTCCACAAACAGATATTATAGTACACTCGTTAAAATCCCCTCAAAATGGCGGCTTCTGCATTGTACTTTCACTCTGTGCTGTGACAGTTGCACAGACCTTCTGACAGGTCTTAGGTCACTGCTATTACTCTGCTAACATTACAATATACATTACATTTTGATTGCTTTATTTGTAGGCATTTATATATAGGTAAAGTACTTACCTACAGTATATAATAAAGAGGTTAAAATGAGCCAAATTGCTCCAGGGCCGGTGTAATGGTGTGTACACACAGTGTGACTTAGATTTCGATTCAATTTGGTCTATTCGATTTGTACTATTCAATTTCTCTACTTTAATTGGATTTTCACTCTTTGACATTAGATTTATTCTATGTAGTCTTGCCTGGCAAGTCTACTTTTCTATTTGTTTTACACCACAAGGGAGCATGCATCGATATCGAATCTGCATCGAATGTTGCAAAAAAATTTTGATGTCGACTCTATTCGAACGACAGTATATAGTCATAATCAAAGGCAAAATCTCACTGTGTGTACACACTATAAAGGTGCCCACACACTAGAAAGATCTGCAATCTTAAGATTTGTGCAAAAATCAGTCTTGAAATCTCTTGTCCAGGACGGTTTTTGAGGCAAGCGCACATCTTCACCAAAGACTTCTCTTAAAATCTGATGTGCATTCCTATCGGTGTGGATCTTTTACTATATCTTCTGATTTTGGCAAAAGATCTGTGGGAGCGTGCATCCGATCGAGATCTGCTGATTTACGGCCAATTTGCGGTAAAAATCTGACGATCTGCAAAAATTGTTCTAGTGTGTGGGCACCTTTAGACTTCTCAACAACTTGGCAAAACTTCAACCTATTCCCCCCACAACCCCGCACTTCCATCACTACCAACTTTTCAGCTCCTTAAGTGAAAATGTACAAGTGATGTCTTAGATGTTCCACAGCTGACACCTGCATTAAGTACGACAGGGATGTTTTCCGCATTAACATCCTAATTTTGTGATAGACTCGATGGAAACCCCCCCCCCCCCTCAGTTCCAGAAATATGATGCTGACAGACTGCAGAAAGAAAAAATTGAACATGCAGAATTGATAAAAGACTTCTTGTTACCCTTCAGATCCCTTCAAATGATACATAATATCTACACAGAGGTATAATATGTGCTTGTTTTTTTTTGTGTTTACTGCTTACTCATAATTTTGAAAGGTACCATTTATGTTGTCAATATCTGCAATCAACAAGCATGCAGTGAGTCATTAATGAAGGAACAGTAACTCCCCTTTTCAGATTGGACAAATAATTGGATTTTTTCCACTTTTGATGACATTTATTATGTTTGGCACATTTTTAATAGTGATGTATGAGCATAGGTAAAAATAAGAGACACAGCGCGGACAACATGTTCCATCTGGAAATCCATCATGGAGATAAAACATTTGACGTCTATCTATCACACTGTCACTCGAATGGACCTCTGCTTCTTTGGATTTTTATTTGATGAATTGCTGTTTTGCTTTTTAGTAAATGACTTATAGATACTTGTTCAATTTGATAATTTAGTTGAAATGGAGCCAATATCTAAAAGGCTAACTACTCCTCACCTCTATGAGGTGAAGTACCGCCAGTGACAACTAGAGGCCACTTGGCGGACCAAATTACTCCTTTTGTGTGCTAAAAGATATCAAAATCAGAAAGTGAAAGCAATTTTTGCAGGGATACTGATATGTTTCATACTTGCTGGATATGAAGAGAGAGAGAGCTTTGAAGACAGAGATTGTAGGCAGGAGTAGATAAGTAGGTTGTCCAGAGGCAAGATAAGTATTGGGGTACTCCTCCCCCCCCCCACACACACCACCTTATATAAATATAGATATGAATGTGTGTATGTCATGTATAAAATAAAGATAGTGTGACTTCTATTGTCCTGCTAGGAGTGGGATTCAGCCACAGAAGCTGTATATTGATGGCTTTCAATTAACTGATTCAAACTTTCAGAGGGGGAGAACTTTGAGAACAGGAGCCCGGCTGCAGATGACTCCATTGAACACCAGAGTACTGCCTCTGGTGTCAGGTAGGATGACTATATAACACTATGCCAGCATAGTAGAACACTCTGCCCTGCAATGATAATCCATAGTTTAGGCAAATTATGATGACAGCTTTGCCAAACAAGCCCATATCTATGCTTTACAAACTGGTCAAAAGACTGTTAATAATAATAATAATAATAATAATAATAATAATAATAATGTTATTTATATATCACTTTTCGGTACTTGATTCCTAGCACGGCGCCCATCGCATTGTATACCATAAGACTAAATATGGTATGTGATGCGATGCTGCGCGATGTTGTACAATAAAAAATTGTATGGCATTGTATGGCATACAATGCGATGGTATACAATTTTTTATTGTACAACAACCCAGATGGATCCTTACAATGCTAAATGCCCCCCCCCCCCCCCACTATCAACGCCAACCTGAAGTGTGGCGAGCGCAGCGAGCCCGCGAGGGGCGGCGGTATGCATCCTCCAACCTTTTCATACCCCTACTATCCATGTCGTGGAGTTGATTTTATATAGTGTGGCGAGCGCAGCGAGCCACGAGCCCGAAGCGTGGCGAGCACAGCGAGCCCCGAGAGGGGACACGGAATACATGTAAAGTAATATGCGTTCCCTGCGTCCCCACAGGCTTCCGGCACTATCTTAAATCAACTCCACGCCGACGTGGATAGTGGGGGTATGAAAAGGTCGGAGGACCCGTACCGCCGCCGCTCGCCATGCTTCAGATTCGCGTTGATAGTGGGGGTAGCGTGGGGGTGCATTTAACATTGCAAGCACCCATTAGGGTGCTTATACAATAAAAAATCATATCGCATTGCATCCCATGCGGCTATATGGCATGCAATGCAATGCGATGGCATAAGATGCCATAAGATGAAAAAATTGGGCGCCGTGCTAGGTAACAAGTACCCACTTTTCTACTAATAGGACTCAAAGTGCTTGCATTAGCCTTTTACAGCTCAAAATACAAAACAAACTTAACAGCTTAACAAGGGACATTAATGAAATGCTTGGGTGAACAGGAAAGTCTTGAGTCTATTTTTGAATTTTCCAGAGTGGAAGCTTCTCGAACTGAGCGGGGAAGTGAGTTCCATAGAGTTGGAGCCACAGTGCTGAAAGCTCGACCCCCAGATGAATTCAGGGAAGTTATGGGTACTGTTAGTAGTCCTTCATCTACCGATGGCAGTAATCGAGTGGGACAATAATGGATCAGAAGCTGCTGCAGGTAGCTTGGGCCCTGGTCATGTAGAGCTTTAAAAGTCAGTAAGCCAATCTTGAAAATGATTCGCCATCTTATAGGCAGCCAGTGAAGGGTACAGAATGGGTGTTATGTGGCTGGAGAGGGGCTTATTGGTTAATAGCCTAGCAGCTGTATTTTGTACCATCTGCAATCAGGTGCCGAGGTAGAGGGCATTGCAGTAGTCAAGGCACGATGATACAAATGCATGTGTAACTTTAGGTAGATTTTCTGAGGGAATTAAGTGCTTGATTCCAACAGCATTTTACATTCTTACCTGGATTAGCTCTGGATTACTTTCAAGGGTTAACAGTGCATCTCTTTAACCAAGGAGCCAATTTGTCCTCAGATGGGAATAATATTGGCCCAATCCGCAATGCAATAAATTAATACATTGCAAGGATGTATCAATTATCGCAAGCAGGTCCAGAGCTTGTGAAAAAAAGCTCTGTCCCCTGTGATATCTTTTTCCTACAAAATATCCAGAGCAATGGCTGCACATGCGCACCAGCTGCCATCGCCACTTACCGCCATATGGGGTATTTTGGCTTATGAAGGCACAACAATAATACATTAAAAAAATAGTGGTTATGAAATTAACCCAGGAATGAAGGGGTTTGTGGGTAATACAGTGCATGTGACTTGTTTTAGCTAATAGGAATGCTTCTGTATCATTTTGTTGATTTTGAGTCCATTTTGAATCTATTATTGATTCTATGGAGGGTGACTGACACATTTAGAACTTCAAATAGAACTTCAGCTTTTAAAACTATCTGCAGCTACAACAAAACCTATACACTCTAACCCATTTCCACTAGCTCCAGGTCATCCTAGGATCACATTTTAATTTTTTTATGGATTGGGCTGAGATCTCTTTATTTAAAGTAAAATGAACAGAGACATTTTTTTTTTATGTCTGGCTCCCATATGTTCACACTTTATCAGTTGTAATGAAAGATGCCTTGCGAAATAGCTTTCGGAACACTTCTTGGTATAATTTGGAGATGATTCGCAAGTGAACACCCTTTAAGGGGAAAAAATGTAAGGAATTATTAAAATATAACTAAGATACATGTCGTTTGCTCTCGTTTTCTTCATATGTTTCTATTGTATATATATGCTTCAATGCAAAACCTAATATTATTGTATTGTGCTTTCCTTTCAATAAAGTTACTTGAAAAAAAAACTTCAAATAGAAACCAATGCACCATCAGAAACAGAATGGAACAAAAAAAAAATCTACTCTATGGGGTATATTTACTAAATGTCTGTTTTGGGTCCATTTAAAATTAGTCAGAATGGAACATCCCCACCATATTGACTACAGTGTTTCTATTCCAAATATGTCATTTACTAAGATATATTAGTTCAAATCTGTTATCGATCGTGCGTTGGTTTCTCTTTGAAGTTCTCAATGTGTTTTTCTCCCTTAATAGAATAAAAAATACAACTCAAAATTGACAAAAGTCTACTAAAGCATTCCTATTGGGCAAAATAATTCACATGCATTGTATTAACCACAAACCACTTCATTCCTGGGCTAATTTGCATGTCCACAATTTTTCAAGAATCATTGTGCCTTGATTTGTGCAGTGAGTGCCCACATGCATATATTCCATGTTTTTCCCATCATATTGATGTTTCAGACAATTTCACATGAATTTAAATCAAATGGAACTGATCTTCATGGTACTATTGAACACTGCGATTTTTAGTTTAGTTCTATTGTGGTTCTATTTTCAAATAGACTGTTAGTAAATAAGATGTTCCTATTGATGTCTCTGGGAAAGTACCGGTGGTCTATTTCAAGTTCTATTTGTATGTGAATTCAAATTTCTTGTGATTTTTAGGGGATTTTCAGTCAGTTTTGCCTTTAGCAAATACCTAATTGTCAAATGAAACAGCAAAATCATCTCAAAATCACCTAAAATAGACTGAAAATGAAATCAACCTTTAGTAAATATACCCCAGAGACTCCATTGCACACAGGTATACAGTGCACTATATCTAATTAATCAGCGCAGTCTCTTTATTTATGCTAGTGACAGACACAAGCAAAATAGTCACTCAATGCTATAATATTCTCACGTGACCTTGCGTGCCAAGAGGGTCTCTTTGTCATGACTGCAGCAAATATCTATGACATATTTGTATGCTCTGCACTCACCTGATTACAGGTTTACTCCATACTGTAGATTGGTCTACTATATGACTGCTGAGCGCTGTTGTTTGAGGAACCTGTTGATACTATAGGAATCTGTCTGAATCCTTTCAGGATATTCCCCCCTTTTTTCTAAAAAAGGGTCCTATATGGAAAATGATTATGTTTTAGTTGCAGTCATGCATCAAGATTAAGATCTTCAAAGGATCTACTCTTATACCTTTTCACATTGGGTCAGAAAAGTTTTGACATCTGGAGTAAAACACCCTTATTCAATGTTAAGTTACCTACGAAAAGTTACCCCGAGGAAGTCGTTTTACGAAGAAACGCGTTGGGTTTTCCTTGCATTTGACCGAAGTTGAATCAATGACTCCACACAGATGAAAAGTGTTTTATTGTTATTTTTTTAAATTTGTATTAAACTGTTGAACAGTAATTTGATTGTTACTTTTTGATATTTGGTGGTGGAGACTTCCTTTTAGAGGCGCACTTTGTTTCTCGCTATCCATTACTCCATACTGTGTTTAATTAAAATTCTGGGAATGAAATATGCCTTTTTATCAACCCCAAAACATCTACACCAGTTGACGTCAGTGAACATTTTGTGTCAGGGATTGCCTCAGGACACAGACAGAAATAATGATGGGATTATGTACTGTCAATCAATGCCAGGAGCATTTGTCTATAATTAAGCCATACTAGCTTTTAGTGATAACTACTAGCATATAATGCTTATTGATTTTCAATAGCAGGATTTCCTCTCTTGTCACAGCAATTTGTGAACTCAAAATAAGATATCGACAATGTTACAAAAAGTTTAGTTTAAGTTCAGCAAGTATATAAAGTACCAGTCTGCTCTGCCATATAGGGGGGTATTCAATGTCGGACGCTATTTCTGACAGTGGAAATAGCGGCCCCCCGTCTATTCAATGCTGCAGTTAAGACAGCATTGAAGGACGATTCCGAACAAACAGATCCGACTTCAAAACTAGTTGGATCTGTTTTGTCGGAAACGGCTGCACATTGTCGATTTCACGGCCGTTTTTCGACAATCCGTGATAGTTTTCACTGGCACGCCCACTTTCCGACACTTGACAGCCGGAACACTGAATTTGGATTGTCGAGTTATAGTCGAGCTGACCGGAAACGGCCCAGGATTCTGACTGTCGGGACAATCCCAGATTGAATACTGCCCATAATCTGTTTTAGATCAATACAAACAATGAAGGTTAGCTGTACGCCTATCCAATTCAGAGCACCTTTAATATAATGTTTGAGTACCATTGCAGAGACTAGGTTTGGGGGGGGGGGTGTACGGGGGTCTAAAACTACCTGCAGGGGCAAAGATAAGTCTTTAAGGGCACCATAGCACAATTCTGAAGTTTCCCCAATGCTTTTAGAAAGTAAAATTGTGCTAAATTATGCCTACTTACTATCTTTATGTTCAGTTATGTGGCGTCAAACACAGTCTTGTCTACATTCACCTACGCTACTGTACTTCTGATCATCGGCCACACCAGCCCTTGGGAAGGAGGCAAAGGGAGGGTGGTTCAGAGGCACACATAAGTAGGGGTTAGCGATGGGTCGTTCGCGACCGAACCGGATCTTTTGAACGGATCCCACCCAAGAGCGAGTGAGCCGCCGATCCCAAAAAGGTGATCCGTTTCAGTTTAGTTTTCCATTACAATGCATTTTCTTGATCTCAGTGCTGCCACCTGTGGCAGCTGAGATGTACTAGCTCTGGAGACTGAGTACAGTGCTTTGACTACAAGTGATAGAAAGATTAGCTGCTGCTGCCAGGGATGGCCATCAGTGCAGACGCCATCGATGGTTGCCATCGATGGCGATTCTGCACCCAGCCATCGATCAGTGTTTTTACTCGGTCATGTATATTCCCCCTTTTTTTTTTAAGTGAGCAGAGAACCCGTCTAAAAGATCCGTATCTTTTCACAGAGAGATCTGTCGGGTCCCGGCTCAGCTTAATGATCCGTTTTGCCCATCTCTAGTAGGGGTGTCAACTTTACACATGGGGAGGAGGGGGGGTACACAGGGGAGGTTGGTAAGGGACACACAGTGGTAAAGTTTGGTAGGGGGCCAGTGGAACACCAGGGATAAGAGCAGATGTACACATGGGAAGACCCTGTTTTCCTCTTCTGAGATAGCAAGGGGAGAAGAAGACTAAAGGAGGAGAGTTGGGGCTGTGGACATGTTTGAAGTCTCTTGTACTTTAGGCAGCTGCTTAATGGTAGAGCTGGCCCTGGGCTGACTCCCATCTCATCTCAGGAGGCCTTAGGCAGCTGCCTAGGTGTACCAGAATCTGAGGGGCGCCCCTAAGTCTTACTATCACAATATTAAGGATATTTCTGAGAGAGGCATCCTTGTTGTACTTAATGCAAATGGCAGGTGTGGAACTTTCACCTGGATGCCACCACCACACATTCACCTGAGACTCTGGAAAGTATTGGTGTGTGGGTGCTGGGAGAAGTAACTGAAGTTTTGCCTAGGGGCTGAAAAATATTGCCCCAGCCCCGAGCCATTCATTGCTTGTATCTAAAAGGGAATCTGTAGAAGCTGTTATACATGCCACAGGGGATATTTATTAATGATGTTTATTGTGAATGTCAGAAAAAAAGCAGGCGTGCCCAGGCGTTTTAAGGCCTCGATCAGCCTGTCTCAGTCGCATAGTTGCGGAAGGGTTAGAGTTACTAGAGGGGATGGGGGGGGACGACCATGCTTAAGCCACACCCTCATTTACATAGACCACACCCCTTCCGGGCACTCTATTCTCCTATGAAGAAAGTTGGGAGGTATGCAGCAGGGTGTTATATATTCACTCACTACAGTACACCCATTGTGTATCAGGATATCAAAGATTCCATACAAATCAATTTATACACTAAAGGCCCCCATACACTAGCTGATTTTGGTCAGATTTCGGCCAGATCGGATCTTGCTGAAATCGGACCAAAATCGGTTACTTGTGTAATATCTGGGCGCCCGATGCAATTGATTGTATGCTGATTGTAGGCATACAATCAGATGAGATGGACGCGATTTTACGGTAAAATCACGTCGATCGCATCGCATCCCAACCAAATCGCATGCGATGCGATCAACGTGATTTTCCATAGGATTCAATGTTAAAATGGTCCTGTTCATTTCCCCACTATCCAAGTGGGCATAGAGTTGATTTTATATAGCGTGGCGAACGCAGCGAGCCACTGAGCCCGAAGCGTGGCGAGCGGCCGCGGATTACATAAAATGTATTCCGCGTCCCCTCGCGGGGCTCGCTGCGCTCGCCATGCTTCGGGCTCGGTGGCTCGCTGCGCTCCAGCCATCCACCAATCAGGATGCTGACAGTCATTCAGGCTGAGAGACAGGTAGAGAGTTGCGTGCAGCATCCTCTACCTGCATCCCCTGAAGCTCAGAAGGAACCAGCCTTGGGGGCAGATACCTATGGCACAAAATGCCGCTTTTCAAAGGCCCCTAAAATTAGGGGGCTCTTGGGCAGATGCCCAGTAAACCCATAGGTTGAGATGGCCCTGGTACTGCTAACTGATTTGTAAAACTGTGAAATATATTATACAGTAGGTATAATTCATCTTCACCTGAAAGGTTAAAACTTATTTTTAATATCTAATACAATACAGGAACAAACCATACCTGATTATAAAAATGTTCACAACTTGTCCGATTTGTCCTAAGGACAAGTCGGACCAGATTGCCCTTGAGAGCCTTGATGTGCCATTTTTACATGCAATAAATCTCATGCGATTAGTGGCGGGCATCGGGGTCTGCCCGAGCAGCGGCGGTGGCGGCTGGGAGCTGCCTTGTAGCAGCATTTTGCCAGGTGGCGGGGCTGAATGCGGCTGCTTAATATTTCGAAATGACTGGACAGACATTGATTGGCTGAGAGAATTCCCATCTGATTGACTGAGAGAATTCTCTCAACCAATCAACTTCATGCCATTTTAAAATATTCAGAAGCCACGTCCTGCCTCGCCGCCCACTAAAATGGAGGACACACACATTGTGCATAACCACAATAGTCCTTCCTGTGTTTTGAAAAGGTTGTCCCATGTATATACTAAATGCATTTACTGGTTATGTACTGGTATTGGGGGGGGGGGGGGGGGGGGTATTCAGACCTGATCACTGAGCTGCCAATTTGCAGAGCCTTGCGTTCAGGTAATCACCACCCAGAGTGAAATCCATCCATGTGCAAGGCTTGCGAAAATTAGCCTATCGATGATATATCTGTGCAAATCCATACGCAAGCCGCTCACCATCTAAGGACTTACTCGGCGGGTGCAAAAGAAACAGACTGATCAGGGCCAGGAGCTGAAATAACTGGCTTTCCCTTCAAATGCCTGGGAACACCTGCATTTTTCCTGACACTTCCAGAAAACGATTGGTTATCAACCCCAAATGCCATCTTCTTGTCAATCAACTTGCGTACAGCCCACGCTAAAAAGTAACAGGATTTTATAGCAGGATGGCCTTCTGCATGCGTACTATAATCGTTCAATTATCGGCCAGCCTGGAAATTAGCATCCATGTGATCAGGTCTGAATAACCCCCAATGTCTTAGAATAAATAAATAGATATAAAAGAAACTAACCACAAGGTTGATGATAATGGCCGTAAAAATCAATCAACACTTAATTCTGCAAAAACAACTGATGGATCAAAATCTGGTCGGTTCTCCAGGTAAACCATCATGCACACATTTTTCATTTAATAAATGTGATTTTTATTTATTTACTGTCTTGCTATAGATTCTTTCAGAAAAGTAGCATGCTAGCTGTGATAGAGCTGGTACTACATGTAAAAATCAATGGTTCTGTCTATAAAAGATAATTAAATCATAGGATCATGATGTGTAGATTAACTGTACAGTGTGATGCTGATAAATGATGTGTCACCATATACCACTGGTGGCCAAACCCATCCTCAAGAGCTACCAACAGTTCATGTGTCTCAGGCCACCTATGGATCTATAGTAGGAATGAAAGCAGCAGGTTTGAAAATGTGACAGTTAGTAATGACTACAGCTGTGCACCAGCTAGGTGATTTGGAAAACATGGACGGTTGGTAGATCCCGAAGACCGAATTGGTCAGCCCTGCTTCATACCCTGGAAACCAAGGGGGACTGTGATAGCCTTTGAGATGCGGTAAGTGCAAGACTTTGGGCGAAATGTAATAGGGTGCGATTTTTTTTTGCGATTTTTCCCGCAAAATATGCCGTTTTCGCCCATTTCCCGAAAATCGCATATTTTATAGGGTGCGATTTGCGGGAAAAATCACATTTTTTAAAGGTGCGATTTTTAGTTAGACTAAAAATCGCATCCAGATGTTTTCCCATTAAAAAGGATAGAAGTCGCATATTTAATGGGTTGCGATTTTTAGTAAAGCTTACTAAAAATCGCAAAAAAAATAGACCAGGTTCTGCCTGGCGCTTTTATCAGAAACATGCACAGATCATTGAGATCTGTGCATGGTTCTGTTGTAAAAAAATAGTTAAAACCCAAAAAAAGAAAAAAAACGGCGTGCGGTCCCCCCTCCTAAGCATAACCAGCCCCGGGCTTAAAAAGCCGGTGCTGGTATAATAAAATCAAAGGAACAATCAAGTTGGGGTTCCCTGGATTTTATAAAACCAGCACCAGGCTCAAGGTCCGGCGCTGGTTTCCAAAATACGGGGGACAAAATGACTAGGGGTCCCCCGTATTTTAAGAACCAGCACCGGACACAACCAGCCAGCAGGGTAATGCCACAGCCGGGGGAAACTTATTATATAAGCTCCCGCGGCCAAAGCATTAACCCCCTGGCTGGTCAGCATGGGCAGGGGTCCTGGGGAAGTGGGGACCCCCCCAATGAAGGGGTCCCCCCCCTCCAGGACTTACCAGCCCATGCTGATAGTCCGGGGCTGTCCCCGATGCCCCTGGGCGGTGGGCATCGGGCTGATGACTTGTGTAAAAAAAAGGATAAAAACTATTGTTCTTTACTGGCGAACTATGAGTCCCAGCAAGCCTACCCCGCATGCTGGAACTTGGAGAACCACAAGTCCCAGCATGCGGGGCATTAAAGGGCCCGCTGGCACTTGTAGTTCTGCAGTGAAAAAAATAGTGCACAAAATCACACTGACACTGACAAGTCGGACCAGATTGCCCTTGAGAGCCTTGATGTGCCATTTTTACATGCAATAAATCTCATGCGATTAGTGGCGGGCATCGGGGTCTGCCCGAGCAGCGGCGGTGGCGGCTGGGAGCTGCCTTGTAGCAGCATTTTGCCAGGTGGCGGGGCTGAATGCGGCTGCTTAATATTTCGAAATGACTGGACAGACATTGATTGGCTGAGAGAATTCCCATCTGATTGACTGAGAGAATTCTCTCAACCAATCAACTTCATGCCATTTTAAAATATTCAGAAGCCACGTCCTGCCTCGCCGCCCACTAAAATGGAGGACACACACATTGTGCATAACCACAATAGTCCTTCCTGTGTTTTGAAAAGGTTGTCCCATGTATATACTAAATGCATTTACTGGTTATGTACTGGTATTGGGGGGGGGGGGGGGGGGTATTCAGACCTGATCACTGAGCTGCCAATTTGCAGAGCCTTGCGTTCAGGTAATCACCACCCAGAGTGAAATCCATCCATGTGCAAGGCTTGCGAAAATTAGCCTATCGATGATATATCTGTGCAAATCCATACGCAAGCCGCTCACCATCTAAGGACTTACTCGGCGGGTGCAAAAGAAACAGACTGATCAGGGCCAGGAGCTGAAATAACTGGCTTTCCCTTCAAATGCCTGGGAACACCTGCATTTTTCCTGACACTTCCAGAAAACGATTGGTTATCAACCCCAAATGCCATCTTCTTGTCAATCAACTTGCGTACAGCCCACGCTAAAAAGTAACAGGATTTTATAGCAGGATGGCCTTCTGCATGCGTACTATAATCGTTCAATTATCGGCCAGCCTGGAAATTAGCATCCATGTGATCAGGTCTGAATAACCCCCAATGTCTTAGAATAAATAAATAGATATAAAAGAAACTAACCACAAGGTTGATGATAATGGCCGTAAAAATCAATCAACACTTAATTCTGCAAAAACAACTGATGGATCAAAATCTGGTCGGTTCTCCAGGTAAACCATCATGCACACATTTTTCATTTAATAAATGTGATTTTTATTTATTTACTGTCTTGCTATAGATTCTTTCAGAAAAGTAGCATGCTAGCTGTGATAGAGCTGGTACTACATGTAAAAATCAATGGTTCTGTCTATAAAAGATAATTAAATCATAGGATCATGATGTGTAGATTAACTGTACAGTGTGATGCTGATAAATGATGTGTCACCATATACCACTGGTGGCCAAACCCATCCTCAAGAGCTACCAACAGTTCATGTGTCTCAGGCCACCTATGGATCTATAGTAGGAATGAAAGCAGCAGGTTTGAAAATGTGACAGTTAGTAATGACTACAGCTGTGCACCAGCTAGGTGATTTGGAAAACATGGACGGTTGGTAGATCCCGAAGACCGAATTGGTCAGCCCTGCTTCATACCCTGGAAACCAAGGGGGACTGTGATAGCCTTTGAGATGCGGTAAGTGCAAGACTTTGGGCGAAATGTAATAGGGTGCGATTTTTTTTTGCGATTTTTCCCGCAAAATATGCCGTTTTCGCCCATTTCCCGAAAATCGCATATTTTATAGGGTGCGATTTGCGGGAAAAATCACATTTTTTAAAGGTGCGATTTTTAGTTAGACTAAAAATCGCATCCAGATGTTTTCCCATTAAAAAGGATAGAAGTCGCATATTTAATGGGTTGCGATTTTTAGTAAAGCTTACTAAAAATCGCAAAAAAAATAGACCAGGTTCTGCCTGGCGCTTTTATCAGAAACATGCACAGATCATTGAGATCTGTGCATGGTTCTGTTGTAAAAAAATAGTTAAAACCCAAAAAAAGAAAAAAAACGGCGTGCGGTCCCCCCTCCTAAGCATAACCAGCCCCGGGCTTAAAAAGCCGGTGCTGGTATAATAAAATCAAAGGAACAATCAAGTTGGGGTTCCCTGGATTTTATAAAACCAGCACCAGGCTCAAGGTCCGGCGCTGGTTTCCAAAATACGGGGGACAAAATGACTAGGGGTCCCCCGTATTTTAAGAACCAGCACCGGACACAACCAGCCAGCAGGGTAATGCCACAGCCGGGGGAAACTTATTATATAAGCTCCCGCGGCCAAAGCATTAACCCCCTGGCTGGTCAGCATGGGCAGGGGTCCTGGGGAAGTGGGGACCCCCCCAATGAAGGGGTCCCCCCCCTCCAGGACTTACCAGCCCATGCTGATAGTCCGGGGCTGTCCCCGATGCCCCTGGGCGGTGGGCATCGGGCTGATGACTTGTGTAAAAAAAAGGATAAAAACTATTGTTCTTTACTGGCGAACTATGAGTCCCAGCAAGCCTACCCCGCATGCTGGAACTTGGAGAACCACAAGTCCCAGCATGCGGGGCATTAAAGGGCCCGCTGGCACTTGTAGTTCTGCAGTGAAAAAAATAGTGCACAAAATCACACTGACACCCTGGGGCTCCAGGGCAGAAGAGTCCGGTTCCGGGGCCTTGGTCCTGGTTCCGGGGCTGGCCCTGGGGTTCTGGGGCTCCTGGCGTGAAGTATCCGGGGTCCGGGATCCGTGGTAGTCCCCAGGGGTACCTAAGGAGGCAAATCCTACTCACCTGCTCCCCGGCGGCGACCTCCGGTGACAGCGCTGCTCCAGACTGGTACCCGGCTTGAAGGACTTTGCCCGGCGCTGAGATGTTTCCTCTTCGCCGTCTCTGCACAGAATGATTTCTCGGCCAATCAGGAGCCGAGAAAGTCGGCTCCTGATTGGCCAGAAATCATTCTAACTAGAGACGCCGACGAAGTAACATCTCTGCTCTGGATGCGCTGAGATGTTACTTCGTCGGCGTCTCTAGTTAGAATGATTTCTGGCCAATCAGGAGCCGACTTTCTCGGCTCCTGATTGGCCGAGAAATCATTCTGTGCAGAGACGGCGAAGAGGAAACATCTCAGCGCCGGGCAAAGTCCTTCAAGCCGGGTACCAATCTGGAGCAGCGCTGTCACCGGAGGTCGCCGCCGGGGAGCAGGTGAGTAGGATTTGCCTCCTTAGGTACCCCTGGGGACTACCACGGATCCCGGACCCCGGATTCTTCACGCCAGGAGCCCCGGAACCCCAGGACCAGCCCTGGAACCAGGACCAAGGCCCCGGAACCGGACTCTTCTGCCCTGGAGCCCCGGAGCCCGGACCCAGGATCCAGGGACCGACCTACGGGCTCAAGGTAGGTAAGTATCAGTGTGTGTGTGTTTTGTGTGTATTAAAGTTTTATTTTACAGGGTGTCAGTGTGATTTTGTGCACTATTTTTTTCACTGCAGAACTACAAGTGCCAGCGGGCCCTTTAATGCCCCGCATGCTGGGACTTGTGGTTCTCCAAGTTCTAGCATGCGGGGTAGGCTTGCTGGGACTCATAGTTCGCCAATAAAGAACAATAGTTTTTATCCTTTTTTTTACACAAGTCATCAGCCCGATGCCCACCACCCAGGGGCATCGGGGACAGCCCCGGACTATCAGCATGGGCTGGTAAGTCCTGGAGGGGGGGGACCCCTTCATTGGGGGGGTCCCCACTTCCCCAGGACCCCTGCCCATGCTGACCAGCCAGGGGGTTAATGCTTTGGCCGCGGGAGCTTATATAATAAGTTTCCCCCGGCTGTGGCATTACCCTGCTGGCTGGTTGTGTCCGGTGCTGGTTCTTAAAATACGGGGGACCCCTAGTCATTTTGTCCCCCGTATTTTGGGAACCAGCGCCGAACCTTGAGCCTGGTGCTGGTTTTATAAAATCCAGGGAACCCCAACTTGATTGTTCCTTTGATTTTATGATACCAGCACCGGCTTTTTGAGCCCGGGGCTGGTTATGCTTAGGGGGGGGACCGCACGCCGTTTTATTTTTTATTTTTTTTACAACCAAAATCGCATATATGAAAATGCGCACATTTTCAGGACTGAAAATGCGCACATTTTCAGGACTAAAAATCTAAATCGCGGCAAATCGCATTTTTTGCCGCTAATTCGCATCTCATTACATATGCAAATTAGCGTAAAAAATGCGATTTTTAAAGGTGCGATTTCTGGCGAGTTTGGAACTCGTCCAAAAATCGCAGCCTATTACATTTCGCCCTTTGTGCGATTCTCCAATTTTTTTAAAGCGGTAATCACATACACAGCAAAACCATTTTTGGTTTTGTTGTATTTATGATTGCCGCTTTAAATAAAAACATAAGAACTCGCGCAAAGTCTTACGGGTCCTGCTTTATGCGGTCTATTACAGTCTGCTCCAAGTATACAAAGATATAAGAGCACAAGCTATATTTTGGGGAATATGAGTCATGGGAGAAATCTGTTTGACAATTAAGAATTTTTCCCACCAATTTTCTTCAAAGTTTGTGTTACGTTGCATTCCCAACCCTATAACAGTAGGATCCCCCGAGGATAGGTTGACAGTTATGTTTTTGTGTCTAGTTTTTAGAATTTTAACTGTTTAAATAATGCCTAATGAAAAAAGTTAACTCCTTATATATTTTTTTTTTAAACCCGTAGAGTTTTAATTTGTATTAATTGTAAAACAAATCCCAGGACTTGCAGAATATATATACTCAATATTTATAAATAAATGATTCTAATGTACCAATTAAAAACATTTAAAAACTGTTCTAGCCCGCAAAGCATTTTACTTGTACAGCTACAGAAGAAAAACACAGTTAAACAAGAGATTTTAGGAGAACCCCAGGATAATACCTCCCTGCACTGTTTGAATTCACTACAAAGAAAACAGACTGAAAGTAGAACATTTGGGTAGAACGTATTAGGTTTTCTGCTCAGCAGTTGTTGTTTTACAGAGTCTGCCATATTCCCTGGGCTAGTAAACATATTTTGTCTTATCAATGCTTTGGGCCATATGCATAACTAACTTAAAGGTATCATTCTGGGACATTAAGGCAGCTTATTGGATATAAAAATTCCCCTTTTCCACTCTTGATGTTTACTCATTCAATTGTTCGGTGATGTTATCGGGTTAGTTGGAGGTTTGGGATACTCAAATATTATTAGGCTAATTAATGGATTTCTAAACTATGTACAGATTAAAAACTATTAAAAATTAATTTGGGAAATGACTCTTTCTGCATTTCTGGTACAGTGTCTATTAGTTTCTTAGCTAACTAGACTGGAGATGTGTTTGTTGTGAAATGTGCAGTCTTTAAATGATATAAGGATGGCATTGTAGCATAGCGGTAGAAGTAGCGATTGTGGGTGGTGGGGGTCAGTGGTGGCGGCAGAATTGTTTAAAACACTGGGCAGCCCTCTGATTGGTTGATCTCTCTCAGCCACTCAGAGGGCTGTCCAGTGTTTTAAACAATTCTGCCGCCACTGCTGACCCCCCCCCCCCACACCCGCTAGCGCTACTTCTAGTTATATGCAACAATGCCGCCCTCTTCCAGCACCCGATGTGCCATCTCAAGATGCTGAAAGGGGGCACTTTTTGCACCACAAGAAGTGATCGGGTTCAATGGTTCGCTGGACATTGCACTTAGATGTGTATTGTGTATGGGTAGCATAGTAAAGAGCAATGTAAACATGAGTCACTAGAGATGATAATAATAAACCATCAGCACATACTTACCTATTTTGAAAAAGCATGTCAGGGAGATTGTGTACGGGCACCTATAAGAACAGACATGTACTGCCATATCCGAGACTTAGGGGGTATTCTAACTGGGATTCTGACTGTTGGAACGTTCCGACAGTTGGATTGCCGGGCCGTTTTCGCTCTGCTTGACTGTGAGTCGACAGCCGGAATACAATGTTCCGGCTGTCGAGTGTTGGAAACTGTTCGCGAAAAATGGCTGCGGATTGTCAAAAAATGGCTGTGATTTCAACAATCCATGGCTATTTCCAACAAAACAGATCCAGCTTGGTTTAAATTTTGATCTGTTTTGGAGTAATCTGCCTTCAATGCTGTCGGAACCGGCAGCATTGAATATGTGATGGCCACTATAACAGCAGGTGTAAATAGCGTCCAGGATTGAATACCGCCCTTAATCAAAAATGATTTACATCTAAATGTAGATGAGCCTCAAAGCAGTTAGGAAGACCTACTATACATGTTAAAGAGCATAGGTGCCGATTCTGTGGGTGCTCAAGGGCCTGAGCACCCACGGAAATTGATGAGCACCCACGGGCCCGAGTCCCGCTGCTGCGCTGCCATATTAACTTGCTAATTTGCGGCTGCAGCACCCACATCGCCAGACCCGCCACCTGGGAAACAGTATGCCGGGAAGAGTCAATTCTGTCCGCAGAGTACCTGCACTGTGGGGGCATTTATGTACCTGCACTGTGGGGCATTTATGTACCTGCATTGTGGGGGCATTTATATATATGGAACTCTGTTGCCATAATTTGAATATTGGGGACAACTGTGCTCCGTAATATAAATTGGTATTATTTTGTGGCCACACCCCTTTCCCATGAAGCCACTCCTCTATATTTTTGGCTTGAGCAACCACCAGCAAAAACATAAATCGGCACCTATGTTAAAGAGAAGACACTGGTACATGCCAGGGCTAGTTCATGTATTGTGTTTTACACATGGTTCTATAAGAGTGGCCATGAGAAACCTTATTTAAAATGCATATAGCATTTATCGTATGACCAATGCAGGGAGATTATTTCATTTTAATGTATATACCTTTGATTTCTTTTTTTTTACCCTAAAAAGCAAATGCTGCATTACGTGGGTTAGGTGAAATCAGGGATATCGCTAGCCTTTTCAGGGAGCCAGGGAGATCGCTACTATTTCAGTGAGTCACCTGCAGAATGCAGGAGAGTAGGCAACTAGGCATCAGGGGACAACTGTTGTATAAAAAAAGAGGAAAAAGATGGACCAACCTGAATAGGTTGGAACTTGGGGCGCATTGTATGGGCTGGATCTCAGCAGCTGCTGAAAAAAGCAGGATAGTCAGTCCTGCATAAGCAATATATACAACCAACAAGAAAGATTAGCAGCACTGGGTACTCAAACTTTTAATTACCTTCAGGGTCGGCTCTACCACTAGGCAGCTTTAGGCAGCTGCCTAGGGCGCCAGGATAAAGGGGGTGCAACCAAGTCTGCCTAACAAAAAATCAAGGCTGTTTGTGATGATCCTTGTTGTACTTAAAGCAAGTAGTTGCTGTGGGACTTCTAAGACCTCACCTCCATACTTTCTCTTGAGGCATACTTCCCTACTTTGCTACCCCTCTTCCTTGTACTCTGTTGTGGGTGGCAAAGGGGAGGGTGCTGGGGGCCTCCAGGGAAATCAGGGAACTTGCCCACCTTCCTGGGGGGCTTCTAGGATCTCTAAATTTTTGGGAGTCTCCCCGCCATTCCAGAATCTTAGGCAAGTACGCCTTAAAGGGTTGGAAAATGGTTATTGGTGGCAGTATGGGGGGTCTGTGGTGCGGCAGTAGGTTGATGCTTTGCCTAGTGTGCTGAGAAGCCTTACACCAGTCCTGGGTACCTTGAGTGGAAAAATTATACACAATTGGATGGACTTCACAATTTTTAATAATAAAATTACACACTAATATAAACAATATAAAAACCTATTGACAATATTGCAAATAAGGAAATAATCCACCCCCACTTCCAATAAGGGAACAATGGACTGGTAGTCGATTCCTAGTTATACCCTAATATGGAGAACTTGAATGGAGAAATTCAGGGCTTAAAGTGGTCATGCAGAGATGGGAGAACTCATTTCTCTATGCCACCTAATTACCCTCCTTCCCCTACCCCCATTAGGCACAGACAGGGCCAGTGCCAGAGGTTTTTAGCATCCCCCTGCAAACTTTTCTGTGAGAATTACTGTGCAGGGCCAATGTGGAGGTGAAAATGTTCCACCTCACCATTAGAGGTGGTTCCACCCCGTTCCCCCTCACTTTAACCCCTGGAGAAATTATATTTACCACCCCTGGGTACTCTCATCAGAGAGTATTCTCTGCCGAGAATACCCAGGGGTGGTAAATATAATTTCTCCATTCAATTTCTCCAATTGTTCCCTCATTGGAAGTGTGGGTGGAATATTACCTTATTTGCAATATTGTCATTAGGTTTTTATATTGTTTTTATTAGTGTGTCATTTTATTATTAAAAATTGTGAAATCCATCCAATTGTGTATACATTTATCCACTCAAGGTACTGAAAGTTTGAGTACCCAGCGCTGTTAATCTTTTTTGTTGGTTGTATATACAACTGTTTTATACTATTTTATAGTGCATTACATTTAGTATTTAGTATTAGTTGCACTGATTTTTAGCCGCCTGTACACAGACTTTTGTTTTAGACTGTCATTAATGTTGTATTCCTAGATAGAAAATCACTCTACTCAGAGGAATTCTGGGCTCTATTTTTCCAAGGGAAAAACTATAGAGTAGGAGGGCCAATCGCAAATTCACCAACAATGGAGACTTCTGATCAGCCAACAGCATACACCGCTCCACTACAGTAATTTGACTGTTGCAATTGTAGCTGCTCTGACACTTACAGTAAGTGGTAGTAGGACTGCTGTAAAGATTTTCTGTAAATATTTAAAAAAATCTGGATTTCACAAAGAGGGCTGATCTTTCACCACTTGCTTTAAGCCCTGTAATTGGGACTTCAATGCCAGCCTATCTGCATTACTGTGCCTATAAAGCATGTGGCAACGTTTAGATACTTTGTAGCAACATTGCAATAGGATGGCAGTGTACCCTTTGCCATACACTCCTCTTAAACGGGATGCAGTCAGTATCCCGGCGGTCGGAATCCCGGGATACCATTGGGACCTACCTAACCGTGGACACCTAACTACATCTTGAAAGACCACAGCACCATCTTTGGGAGTCCCAGCTCCGGGTGTCTCCCCTACTCTGGACGGTGACTCGGCCCACATTCCAACTCGGGCCTTGAGTCCCAGGGAGAGAAACAATACACCCCAATCACGTGTCTACAGGTGGACGGTAACCCCATTTCATTTACTGCACTTGCAGTTTATATGATTCCAATTCCAGGCTTAATAGGAACGGACAGTCCCCCATTGCTATCCATCCCCCAGGACTTACCCCTTATATTTTACCAGCATTATTTTGGTCTCATTACTTAATAAAATGTATTTCTTTTAAACTGTACAATCAGTCCAATCCTTACTATTTTTATGTTATTTTAAACTGATCACATTTGTTTTAGCCAGCGCTGCTACCCCCTTTTTTCCCTTTGCCTACCTAGTGTACCTACCTAGTACATACTAGGCTGCTATATATAATTTAATTAGAAAATAATACTTGTGCTGCGTGGGACTGTAAAAAATAATTCCATGCTCCTGGTGCACTGACCTGTGCCACTGAGTGCCACTGCCAAGCAGTACCTAATAATAAAATTAATAATTATAAATTCTGCTGGTGCACATATACTAGTATTGCTGACTTATCTACCTGTATTGTGCCTAGTACTGCCTTATCTACCTGTCTGGTGCCTAGTACTGCCGTATCTACCTGTCTGGTGCCTAGTACTGCCGTATCTACCGCTGCAGTGCCACTCTTACATGAGCCACGTGTTTGTGCCGCACACTTGTGTGGCTTAGCATAGTTATCCAGCTACCTCGGTGCAACCTTTTGCCCTAAAAACAATGTTGTGAGGTGTGAGGTGTTCAGTATAGGCTGGAAATGAGTGGAAATGAATGTTAGTGAGGTTAATATAGCATAGGAGCACATCCCTAATTATTACGTAGTGCATTAGGCATTGAGAAACACCAAACAAAAGATGCAGCAAGGTATGAACAAACCTGAAATATACCAGCAGCAGTCTCAGCCAGGACTTTTTGCAGCCATGGAATTACAAAAAAAAAAAGAAAAAGCTATATTTTGGAGTAACTAACCCGTGTTGAGTAACACTTGGCCAACAGAGGGAGTGTGTTTATGCTGGACCTCGTTCATTCAGTGCATTCTCATAGTGCTTTGCAGGAGATTATAGTCATGGAGTTGGCAAAGAAAAAGAGTGTGGTGGGTACCGTGTGGGGGTATCCTCCAAGGGGCGCAAGATATGTGCTGTTTTTTCTGTGGCAGCAGCTGCACTAGCGGGCTAGTTAAACCCGATAAAGGGTACAATGGAAAAAGGGGGTGGAACACGTGGTTCCGTGGCAGCGCTTGATTTAAAAAAAAAAAATCTTTTTAAAGGACTGGATGATCCTTACAAATTATTTAATGAATATACATTAAAACAAACTGTGTTTACAGTATAAAAGGGGGTAAGGGGTACATGAAATTTCACATAAGATAAAATAAATTGAGTTTAAAATCACTCTGCATGCTAGTATATTTACCACTCCATGCACGTTGGTAAGAGTGTTGGTGGCAGTGAGTCTGAGCCAAGGTGGTGATGAGCCTTTTGAAACATGGGGTATAGGTTTCTTATACACCAAATGTATCCGAGTAGGGTCCTCTCTAGTTGGTGACTTGGAAGCTGGAGTTTTCCGTGGTCACTGGAGGTGGTCTCCCGTGGTGTGGCCCCCTGAGGGAGCGACCTGATTTCTCCTCCCATGCACTCTCAGGCCACTAGGAAGGCCAGTAACTGGTAACCCAAAGCCGCTTTCCCATACTGTTGGTGCAAAGTGCTTATTCCATTTGTCTGTGCTTGCAACCATCCCTTATTGTCTTTCCATGTCTACTCACCTTTACCTGCCCCTTACAGTACAGTATATATATGTAGAGGTGGCTTTTATGTGTTGCGTGTGCTGTCCTCGTATAGATCTGCATGGATTCATGGGGTCTCCCAAGTCATCTCCTGGTGTTCGATTGCCTTATCCACAATCATTCACAGCAAGAGTAAAAGACTTGGATGGAGGCCCTTGCATCAATGAAGGAACGAAGTGAAGACACACACATTGTGCATAACCACAATAGCCCTTCCTGTGTTTGGAAAAGGTTGTCCCATGTATATACTAAATGCATTTACTGGTTATGTACTGGTATTGGGGGGGGGGGGGGGGTATTCAGACCTGATCACTGAGCTGCCAATTTGCAGAGCCTTGCGTTCAGGTAATCACCACCCAGAGTGAAATAAATCCCTGTGCAAGGCTTGCGAAAATTACGCCTATCTGTGATATATCTGCAAATCCTTACGCAAGCCGCTCACCATCTAAGGACTTACTCGGCGGGTGCAAAAATCAATCAACACTTAATTCTGCAAAAACAACTGATGGATCAAAATCTGGTCAGTTCTCCAGGTAAACCATCATGCACACATTTTTCATTTAATAAATGTGATTTTTATTTATTTACTGTCTTGCTATAGATCCTTTCAGAAAAGTAGCATGCTAGCTGTGATAGAGCTGGTACTACATGTAAAAATCAATGGTTCTGTCTATAAAAGATAATTAAATCATAGGATCATGATGTGTAGATTAACTGTACAGTGTGATGCTGATAAATGATGTGTCACCGTATACCACTGGTGGCCAAACCTGTCCTCAAGAGCTACCAACAGTTCATGTGTCTCAGGCAACCTATGGATCTATAGTAGGAATGAAAGCAGCAGGTTTGAAAATGTGACAGTTAGTAATGACTACAGCTGTGCACCAGCTAGGTGATATGGGGAATGTGACAGTTAGTAATGACTACAGCTGTGCACCAGCTAGGTGATTTGGAAAACATGGACGGTTGGTAGATCCCAAAGACCGGTTTGGCCAGCCCTGCTTCATACCATACATAGACTGTGTATTACAGTCTGCTCCAAGTGTACAAAGATATAAGAGCACAAGCTATATTTTGGGGAATATGAGTCATGGGAGAAATCTGTTTGACAATTAGGAATTTTTCCTACCAATATTCTTCAAAGTTTGTGTTACGTTGCGTTCCCAACCCTATAACAGTAGGATCCCCCGAGGATAGGTTGACAGTTTTGTTTTTGTGTCTAGTTTTTAGAATTTTAACTGTTTAAATAAAAAAATTTGGTACTTGTTTCCTAGCACGGCCACAATCGCATTGATCTTGTGCCCTTAACAGTGGTATGCGATGTCCCCCGACGCGATGGACCCGATTTCCCATTGAAATGCATTGAAAAGTAAAAAAATCGCGTCGGTCGCGTCGCATGCGGCTAAATAAGCATTAAATGGTCCCGACGCGATGCCCGCGATTTCCCATAGGGAACAATGTTAAATGGCTCAATTTACCCAAATCAACAGGGAACAATGTTAAATGGTCCAGAAACCCCCCAAAACACCCCTGAACAGTGAAATGGCCCCCCAAAATTAGTTAACGCCACCCCACGATCAACGTGAACCCGAAGCGTGGCGAGCGCAGCGAGCCCGCGAGGGGCGGCGGTACGCGTCCTCCGACCTTTTCATACCCCCACTATCCACGTCGTCGTGGAGTTGAGAATAGAATAGTGTGGCGAGCGCAGCGAGCCACCGAGCCCGAAGCGTGGCGAGCGTAGCGAGCCCCGCGAGGGGACGCGGATACCTTCACAGGTAAACGCGTCCCCTCGCGGGCTTCACAGGTATCCGCGTCGCCATGGACACCTGTGAAGCCCGCGAGAAGACGCGTATAACTGTGAAGGTATCCGCGTCCGCTCGCCACGCTTCGGGCTCGGTGGCTCGCTGCGCTCGCCACACTATTCTATTCTCAACTCCACGACGACGTGGATAGTGGGGGTATGAAAAGGTCGGAGGACACGTACCGCCGCCCCTCGCGGGCTCGCTGCGCTCGCCACGTTTCGGATTCACGTTGATCGTGGGGTGGCGTTAACTAATTTTGGGGGGCCATTTCACTGTTCTGGGGTGTTTTGGGGGGTTTCTGGACCATTTCACATTCTTCCCTATTCATTTGGGTAAATTGAGGCATTTAACATTGTTCCCTATGGGAAATCGGGGGCATCGCGTCGGGACCATCGCATGCGATTTTTTTAGCACGCATGCGATGCGACCGATCAGATTTTTTACCTGCGATGCACAAGATTAGAATCGGTGTGGCCATGCTAGGAAACAAGTACCAAAAATTTTTTTAAACCCGTAGAGTTTTAATTTGTATTAATTGTAAAACAAATCCCAGGACTTGCATAATATATATACTCAATATTTATAAATAAATGATTCTAATGTACCAATTAAAAACATTTCAAAACTGTTCTAGCCCGCAAAGCATTTTACTTGTACAGCTACAGAAGAAAAACATAGTTAAACAAGAGATTTTAGGAGAACCCCAGGATAATACCTCCCTGCACTGTTTGAATTCACTACAAAGAAAACAGACTGAAAGTAGAACATTTGGGTAGAACGTATTAGGTTTTCTGCTCAGCAGTTGTTGTTTTACAGAGTCTGCCGTATTCCCTGGGCTAGAAAACATATTTTGTCTTATCAATGCTTTGGGCCATATGCATAACTAACTTAAAGGTATCATTCTGGGACATTAAGGCAGCTTATTGGATATAAAAATTCACCTTTTCCACCCTTGATGTTTACTCATTCAATTGTTCGGTGATGTCATCGGGTTAGTTGGAGGTTTGGGATACTCAAATATTATTAGGCTAATTAATGGATTTCTAAACTATGTATAGATTAAAAACTATTAAAAATTAATTTGGGAAATGACTCTTTCTGCATTTCTGGTACAGTGTCTATTAGTTTCTTAGCTAACAAGACTGGAGATGTGTTTGTTGTGAAATGTGCAGTCTTTAAATGATATAAGGATGGCATTGTAGCATAGCGGTAGAAGTAGCGATTGTGGGTGGTGGGGGTCAGTGGTGGCGGCAGAATTGTTTAAAACACTGGGCAGCCCTCTAATTGACTGATCTCTCTCAGCCAATCAGAGGGCTGTCCAGTTTTTTAAACAATTCTGCCGCCACTGCTGACCCCCCCCACACACGCTACTTCTAGTTATATGCAACAATGCCGCCCTCTTCCAACACCCGATGTGCCATCTCAAGATGCTGAAAGGGGGCACTTTTTGCACCACAAGAAGTGATCGGGTTCGATGGTTCGCTGGACATTGCACTTAGATGTGTATTGTGTATGGGTAGCATAGTAAAGAGCAATGTAAACATGAGTCACTAGAGATGATCATAATAAACCATCAGCACATACTTACCTATTTTGAAAAAGCATGTCAGGGAGATTGTGTACGGGCACCTATAAGAACAGACATGTACTGCCATATCCGAGACTTAGGGGGTATTCTAACCGGGATTCTGACTGTTGGAACGTTCCGACAGTTGGAATACCGGGCCGTTTTCGCTCTGTGGGGGCATTTATGTACCTGCACTGTGGTGCATTTATGTACCTGCACTGTGGGGGCTTTTATGTATATGGAACTCTGTTGCCATAATTTGAATATCGGAGACAACTGTGCTCCGTAATATAAATTGGTATTATTTTGTGGCCACACCCCTTTCACATGAAGCCGCTCCTCTATATTTTTGGCATGAGCAACCACCAGCAAAAACATAAATTGGCACCTATGTTAAAGAGAAGACACTAGTTCATGTATTGTGTTTTACACGTGGTTCCATAAGAGTGGCCATGAGAAACCTTATTTAAAATGCATATAGCATTTATCGTATCACCAATGCAGGGAGATTATTTAATTTTAATGTATATACCTTTGATTTCTTTTTTTTACCCTAAAAAGCAAATGCTGCATTACGTGGGTTAGGTGAAATCAAGGATATCGCTAG
This sequence comes from Crinia signifera, assembly GCF_055691185.1. Lineage (NCBI taxonomy): Eukaryota > Metazoa > Chordata > Amphibia > Anura > Myobatrachidae > Crinia > Crinia signifera. The sequence goes on from NC_139225.1 coordinate 120,222,491, forward strand.
CCTTTTCAGGGAGTCAGGGAGATCGCTACTATTTCAGGGAGTCTCCTGCAGAATGCAGGAGGGTAGGCAACTATGCATTAGGGGACAACTGTTGTATAAAAAAAGAGGAAGAAGACGGACCAACCTGAATAGGTTGGAACTTGGGGCGCATTGTATGGGCTGGATCTCAGCAGCTGCTGAAAAAAGCAGGATAGTCAGTCCTGCATAAGCAATATATACAACCAACAAGAAAGATTAGCAGCACTGGGTACTCAAACTTTTAGGTACCTTCAGGGCCGGCTCTACCACTAGGCAGCTTTAGGCAGCTGCCTAAGGCGCCAGGATAAAGGGGGGTGCAACCAAGTCTGCCTAACAAGAAATCAAGGCTGTTTGTGATGATCCTTGTTGTACTTAAAGCAAGTAGTTGCTGTGGGACTTCTATGTGGAGGTGAAAATGTTCCACCTCACCATTAGAGGTGGTTCCACCCCGTTCCCCCTCACTTTAACCCCTGGAGAAATTATATTTACCACCCCTGGGTACTCTCATCAGAGAGTATTCTCTGCCGAGAATACCCAGGGGTGGTAAATATAATTTCTCCATTCAATTTCTCCAATTGTTCCCTCATATTTGCAATATTGTCATTAGGTTTTTATATTGTTTTTATTAGTGTGTCATTTTATTATTAAAAATTGTGAAATCCATCCAATTGTGTATACATTTATCCACTCAAGGTACCTAAAGTTTGAGTACCCAGCGCTGTTAATCTTTTTTGTTGGTTGTATATACAACTGTTTTATACTATTTTATAGTGCATTACATTTAGTATTTAGTATTAGTTGCACTGATTTTTAGCCGCCTGTACACAGACTTGTTTTAGACTGTCATTAATGTTGTATTCCTAGATAGCAAATCACTCTACTCAGAGGAATTCTGGGCTCTATTTTTCCAAGGGAAAAACTATAGAGTGGGAGGGCCAATCGCAAATTCACCAACAATGGAGACTTCTGATCAGCCAACAGCATACACCGCTCCACTACAGTAATTTGACTGTTGCAATTGTAGCTGCTCTGACACTTACAGTAAGTGGTAGTAGGACTGTTGTAAAGACTTTCTGTAAATATTTAAAAAAATCTGGATTTCACAAAGAGGGCTGATCTTTCACTACTTGCTTTAAGCCCTGTAATTGGGACTTCAATGCCAGCCTATCTGCATTACTGTGCCTACAAAGCATGTGGCAACGTTTAGATACTTTGTAGCAACATTGCAATAGGATGGCAGTGTACCCTTTGCCATACACTCCTCTTAAACGGGATGCAGTCAGTATCCCGGCGGTCGGAATTCCAGAGAAATCGAAATCCCAGCGAAATCGAAATCCTGATGCCGGAATCCCGACCGCCGAAATCCCGGCACTTTGACCCTCTATGGGTTTCCACAACACCCATAGAGGGAGAATATATTAGTGGGCGAGAGCAGCAAGCCCACAAGGGGGGGGGGGGGGCGATCCATGCCCCCCTTGTGGGGATTTCGGCGGTAGAGATTTTGACCGCTGGGATTCCGATCACCGGGATTTCATACCGATCCCCCTTAAACCTGTGACATCATGATGTCGTTTTGATTTCACACCTAGGGGACAGGGCCTCCATCTCTGGGAATCAGAAAAGCTATGCACAGTGCTGGGTGCCAGCCTAGAACATCCCTTGCAGGGTTCCCGTGCCATGGGGCACCCTGTGTGACTGGACTGCTCGAACACCTCTAGTTATACCATACTTTGTAGGGATGGTCATATACCAGTGTTGGATGCTAACCATCAATTATATTCTTCCTATTATCAATGGTGTTACCAATTGTAGAGGCCCAATGGCAAAGGCCTATTGCTTTTCTGCATGCACGACTGTAGCCTTACTCCATTTGCGCACGTATGGACCTGGTCCATCCATGGTTTAACCGTCTCTAGTTTCCCCAGATAGCTATCCATGCAGTGCGCAACCCTAACACTTTGTTCTACAGTGCACACCCTGGTAATCTGTGACATTACTGGGTACAATCTACTGTATAGCGGATAGTGAGAGCAATTCAGAGCAGAGGGGAGAATATGTATATGTCCCCTGTACCTTAGGAGTAATAAATCACTTGTAATATCCACACAGGTTTGGAGAGATTTTCTTTTATATATACACAGCGCCTGATGTCTTCAGAGTATGATTTGAGTTGACGGTGCTAATGAGGTGTGCTTCAGGACATCGTCATCCTTCAGGCAAGCATCGGAGCGTGCCATTAGTCTCAGAGCACAGCACTCCATCTGTAATGCAAGCTAACTTGCCAGCTAGCATTAGATCACTATGGCAAATGGATTAATATTGCTTAGGTGCAGGAGAGACTTGGACCTCCTACATCTGCAACCGTTTGTCCCTCTCTACATATATAAGAAGATAACAAAATAGGTAAACTAATGCTATTATTATTATTATTATTATTATTATCAGAATATAGAATTTTTGCAAATTAGTTGTAAAAGATGGAATGCAGTCCCATTGTTGGCAAACACAATGCCTACTTTGAAGAAGTCAACATTGTTGATTGGTAGACAGAGATGTCAACATTTTTCAAAGTGTCAACATTCTTTAGAATGTCAACATTCAGTTTAGAAAAAACAGCAAAGGGTTATGGGAAGCAGGCTGCGCATAGAATTGCAACTGTGGGTCACCAGACTACCAACCCAACATATACTGTACTGGATCACCAAGGATAGCTCTGAAGTGTGTTTCCATCTTTTGTGTACAGACTGTGGAACGCAGTCCATTTCAGAGAGATACATGGTGGTGCTCCACCTTAAAGGATTATCCATCCCAATAATAACAATTGAAGAGAAGCAGGCACTCACCAGCACTGAGAACGTGCAAAAGCAACAAAGTTTATTCATCAATTCATCTGTTGCTTTTGCACGTTCTCAGTGCTGGTGAGTGCCTGCTTCAAAATGTCTCTATCACACTCAGGCCAGTATTCAATGCATCAGATTCACAGTAGTTTACAGCAAATCTGGCATTTATCCGGGCGAACGGCGAAACTTTCCTCTGAAAAAACGATTCTCCCTATTAAATGGAGACAATTAGCTGCAAGTGAACAGCGAATGTCTACCGATTCGCCATATGCAATTCGCCGCGAATGGCCGGTGGTTTTCAATGGGGTTTTTAGTCAAATGCGCAGAGAGTGTATTCAATGCTCAAATGGAGAACTGCTTTCTCCAGTGATTTTCGCCATGATTCACCGTTTTGCATTCCTCGTCTTTTTTAGGAGAACTGGAATGGGATCTTTTAAAATAAAGGGGTCTTAATTTTTTTTTGGTGTAAAAAAATCTGATTTTTTTTTCTGTGAAGGGGCATGCTATTCTTATTCATGTGTTTGCAGCACATGAATATATATTTTATTTTATTTCTTACAATTTTTTTTTTACACATTCGCCAGCAGGGAGCCGGGATCAGCTCATTTATATTCATTTATTCACTGCACACTGGTCCTGATCATTAAATATGCAGGATCGGGATCAGTGAGTGCAGCGGCTCCTTATCTCAGTCCCCTGCCAGCTCTCTTGGGGCTCTCCCTGTGTCCCTGCCAGCCCTACTTCACCCCACAGTGTCCAGCGCAGGCAGGGAGGCTTCCATCTCCCTGCCTGCCACCGTCCCCCGGCTCCCTGCGGCATTCGCTGGGGGGGGGTTAAAATTTGCCGCCAGGGGCAGCGAGCCCCTGAGGCGTTGAATAGGGGGTGAGGACGGGCTGGCAGCGAATGCACCAGCCCTCCGGAACCCGGCGATTGTGCAGCTATTCCAAAACAGGATTCGCTGCACAGGACGAATTAGGACATTGAATACCTGCCTTACACAGTAATGCAAGGTGCAGTTATGTTGAACACTCCCAATAGGTATGAACTTGCTTAAGCATTAAATATTTAGATAACAGGGTGTCAGCTTAACCCTGACAGATTCAAGCGGTGGTGATGCACCATAATTTAAAATGTATAAAACAAAGTGTAGGATATTTATTTTTTCAATGGATCTGAAAAAATATTCTACTGTCGCAGCCACTGGATTTACAGTATACTGAGATGCCTACCGGCAGCATTACAAATCTAGACACAGCATAGGATGCACCAAAGATCATCTGTGCAACCTTACTGTATGGTTGCTTGGAATGTCTGTCATAAGTAATCCGCCAGAGCCATTGTAACTGAGTACAAGGTCATAACACACCAGCATTTGACTTGCCGCCCCCTATTACATCCAACAAACACTAGCTAACTGTCAATCATTCTGCACTGAAACAGTGGTTGCATACTTTTGAAAACTAGAATTAGGGAGTTACAGACCTCATATGGGTGAGTCTATGATTAAATGCTTGTTGTTGTGAGACATTTCTATATAACAATACTGTATATTTTGAAAAGTTTTGATACTAACATTGCTGCCTGCAATATGGAGTTTCTTGTTTGCAGTTATATATACACTGTTATAGTTCTTTTGTTGACACCCAGAACATTATACATGATTAATGTGACATCTATGCAATCAATTCCCAATGCAATCTGACCTTGTGTGAATTCATCCCTAAACATATAAGTATGTTTTCAGCATATTAAATGGTATTTCATTGTTAAGTGTGGACTGTCTGCAACTTGTAGGCACTACCTGTATTTATTGGAAGTGCTGTTTTCCATACCATTATATCACTAGCCAAATCAGTATGGACATGATATACTCTAGTTAAATTAATGTGTTTAACTAAAGAAATATTACTAGCAAAAGTAATTTATTCTAAGTCCCTCACTAGTAGCAGCAGCCTGCTGTGGATAAGTGCCCACCAGCACAGATATGTGTTATCATGTGCTTCTGTCTCTATCATGTCTGGGTCTTCCACAAGGGAGCAATAATGTAAGTTGTCAGCAAACTTCTGAATAGCTACAGAAAATCACAGCAAAGAATCTCCTTAGTGTCACACCTGGCAGAATCAGAAGAAATCAAGAGATTAGAAGTACAATGCAGGGCAGCAGGAGATTTATGACTGAAATAGGAGCCTCCTGCAGAATGCAGAAGGGTAGGCAACTGTAATTGAAACCCTCATTGCGAACGCCATCAGGATGCATGCGCAGGGCAAGTCAGAGCATTTACAGCATTTGCAAACATTGGCATTGCTACCACCTGTTAAATATGCCACTGAAAGTTCATTGTCAAGTCTTTTGATATAACTGTCCTACAAATTGTTACAACTAATCTCTAAGTGATCTTATTTCTAAACATGAAATACACTGTAGAGTCTAGATTGCAAACATTATTGGTTGAAAATGCAATCCGGATTGGTATGCCTTTAAAAATAGTAGTGCAGAGCAAGCAGAGTACAAATGCTTTACGTAGCTGAGAGCTTTGTTCAAGTAAATGTTAGCTGATAACTAGAAAGCAAAAGAGACCTGATGATGCTAGAAAGGGCGAGGTGAATCTCACAGGGGAATAAATTGTTGAACAATAATGATCTTGGCTGTGTTTCCTGCTCGCAGGCTGTGAGCTGCCATCCTCAATAGACATTAGATCCCTGGATTTACCAAGTTCTGAATCACTGTTTGTGTGAGACAGTTAGTAACTGACATCCATAGGCGAATCTAGAATTATGGTAATGGGTGGTCCCAGATCTAGACATAATAGCAGGGGGACCTTTGCGCGGCATAGCCGCGCGGCAAAAAGGAGGCGTGGCCTCATGGAAAGGAGGCATGGCATCACAAAAAGGGGTGTGGTATTACACTTTAGACCATACACAGTAATGCCCATTACACATTTTAGCAAACTCCATAAGACCCATTACACATAAAGCCACACGCCGTAATGCCAATTACACATAAGGCCACACACCATAATGCCCATTACACATTGTGCCACACATCATGATGCCCATTATATACTATATAACAAACCGTAATGCCCATTACATATTGGCCACATAAGTGCTGCTTACCTACGTGCTCATTGCTAGGGGGTTTTTGCTTGATGGCACCATAGTACCCATTACACATGATGCCGCACACCATAGTACCCATTACACATGATGCAGCACACCATAGTACCCATTACACATGATGCCGCACACCATAGTACCCATTACACATGATGCCGCGCACCATAGTACCCATTACACATGATGCTGCACACATAATGTCCCTTACACATGATGCTGCACACATAATGCTGCTTACACATGATGCTGCACACCTTAATGCCCCTTACACATTAAGCCACACATTACGCGTAATGCCCCCACATACCGCCACTTGTAGCTTCCCTTAAGCAATGCCCCCAAAAGTGCCACTTACTGTAAATTTTTATATGAGCCTTCACTTCTGTTGCAGGGAGAGATGGAGAGCGGTGCAGCTGCTTCTATGGGGAGAGGAGCAGAGCGCAGCGCAGAGCACGCTCCCACTCCCCTCCTGGTGTCCCCTCTAGCCGAGTGGACATTTGAAATATTGTGCACACTGTTGTTGTGCGTGATGTCGAGGGAGCACGCTGGGCGCCGGCACCACATGATTAAATGGGGGGGGGCGGGCTGAGGTGAAAGCGGGGAGAAGAATTAGAGTAGAAGCTGCAGGGGTGACAGTCATTGACAGCCAGGCAGAGAACAGGGGGCTGCCCGGCTGTATTCAGAGCACTGCAGGTCACGGCAGTTTGAAATTATACCCCTTTCACAACAGAAAATGCAGGGATTTACCTGGGAATATGGTCCCAGGATCATGCAGGGACATTCCCTGCATTTTCTGGTGTGAGGGGGAGAGACAACCACTCCCCTCTCCCTACCCCCCTTTAACCAACCAGCTATATCTTCGAAACCAACTGACCCATTTACATGAGACCAGTATCATATTGAAGAACTTTGAGTTGGCTTCGAATGATTTTGGTCCTGTGAAACTGGGCTGTTTGGTTCCAGAGAAATCTGCCCTCAAAGAACATAAACAGTCATGAAATTACATTTAAGAATTGAAAAAAAATGGTTAAACCTCAATATCCCTGGAACCAATTATGGATCCAGCCTGGTATCAGATTGAAGGCCCAGCGATTTGGGTTCGACTGAGATCAACCTTGAGCTTCAGTGATGCCATACTCGTTTCGCCGCACAAAGCAGCTTTTTCAAGGAAAAGGCTGCTTTGTGCGGCGAAACGCGTAGAGTTCTTGAAAGACCTGCACTGCATCATTGGATAAATCACCCACTTTGCCCACCAAACATACGGGCACCACCTTTTCCAGTGGAGAATTTCATCATATCCATCAAACCAAGTGGCTTGTCTCTCCAAACTCACCGCGGCAACATAATTTCTGGAGGAATGCCACCTCCTAATAGACCCGGTTCCAGATTGGCAAAGGAGAAGGAGGAGACCCCAACTTTCCATCCACTGGATATTATAATCCACAAAACCTAAAGGACTTCCCCAGTACTGGTGGACTACACAAGAAGGGTGACTATCCATACACTCAAGTTCAAAATACTAAGTGATTGTTGATTTGCAGTAATTTTAACTAATTCTTTTATCGCTTCAGTGTCGATACTGGTTCAATTTTTAATGTATTTCATATATTAAACTGCATTTTTATGTCATACACTATTTCCTTATTCAGCACAGTTTATACTTCCTGTACCTTTCCATATTTTATTTGGGAGTGACTACCCATTATTTTTCAACTGCTGCTTGGCTAAACATACTCATATCAAAGCGCCGGTCACGATATCTTGATATCAAAAATCCTGAAGGTTACAGTAGACTAGACATGAAATGATGATGATGAAGGTATATATGAGATATTGTGCAGCTCTCAGGGTGATAAAGGACATGATCCTGGAAAGTCTATGGTGGTGGAATTGGTCAGATTGAATTGGATAATGGTCTGAATGGGGGGTGGGTTAGAGGGAAGATTCATTGATTAAATATAGACAGTGACATTCTTGGGGAACAGAGGAGAAAGATGCACTGTAATTGCAGAGGGTAAGAGGGTACAAGGAGTATGGATGAAGGGGGACAATGGTTGGTGGAAAGATGACGACTTCAGTTTCTTACTGTTGAGTTTTAGTTAGAAGTGAGACATCTAAGAGGAAATGTGCAACCAGCTTTATAAATGATTGCTCTTTAATCAATACCCCTTCCACACTGCCACAAGATTGGGGTATTTGTTGGGGGCAACCCAGTTTGTGGCTCAGTGTGAAAGGGTCAACAATAAATCATCAAGCTGCAAGAATGCAACCCAAGTAATAGAGAAATATAAATAAGTCATCTGCAAAATAGTCCTCCTTCTGTAGAATTTATTAATAACAATACCCATGGGAGGAGCAGATTATGGCCCTGACTCTGGTTGACTTGGTAAGCTGCGAAGCTCGCAGTTTATCAAGTCCCAGAGGGCCCACCTCGATACTCTGCCAAATCACCGCACACCCCCACCCACCGCCACTGCTTTATCCCCTTGCAACCATGTGAGGGGATGTGTCACTAAGACACATCCCCTCGCATGTCTGGCTGGCAGAGAATTAATTTGATGATCATGACAATGGAATGATTTCTCCAGGCCATGCAAATATAAGTCAGTAGAGACTGACTAATTTGTGGGCAGCAGGATGAAGACAGGGCAGGCGGCTGATGTTATGTGATCAGCCGCCTGCCCATGGCACTCCTCCTCCCGCCCCCAATCCCATGGGAATGCCCAGCATTTTATGGGGACTATGCAAATAGCCAAGTCCTTTTGAGAAGAGAGCCTGCACATTTGCAGAAAAAACCATCACTCCCCCATTTGAACGCGTGGGGGACCTAATGAAGTAGAATGACCCCTTATATTTAAAATCTACAATGTGAAATAAATAATTGTATTTGTTTCTTCAAAAAGCAATAGCACAAGCACTGTGGGAATACTCAGTACTGTAAGCATTGCATATCTCCCAGTTATATTTTGACCTTTTATCATTTATTGTAATAAGGAGAGAATCACTGCCTGTTAGGTTCACAAAGTCTTCTGCTGAAAATACTTCAACAACGTTAACAATTACACTTCTCTGAATATTACGTCTTCCCAGCAATGATCTTGACATCTCCGAATGATTACACCTCTCCAGTGATTACACCTCTCCGAATATTACGTCTTCCCAAGCAATGATCTCCACATTTCCCAGTATGTGTACTACTTAGATTACTTATCAAGCTGACTCAGATTACAGAACTTTTTTGCTTCTAACGCCTTTGGCAATTTATTGCAAGCCCTTTAAGCCAAGAGGATTTTAACAATGTGTGGAGAGTGAGTTATTAATATGCAATTGGCATTTGCTGTTGAATTATAACCTGTCTAAATCAAGTAGCTTTTGAATTATTTCCAGATTCAGGAATATATATTGATGGCATAATGGATAGGAAGTAATCAGCATTCACCATGGTCTGGATGTACTTTAGATATTATTCAATAGCAAAAACTCCCTGGTCTCTTAAAAAGAGCATCAGTAAAATAATTAAACAAACACTTGATGCTCATATTGTATCCTCCATCACTACAGGGACTTGGAGTACATTATTTTTAAATGTTGTCTTTGGATGTGTACATACAGTTGCTTGCGGAATGTAATGCAAATAGAAAACACTGCATACAGAGCAAGGGTTAAACAATGCTTCCTAAAACATCATATGCCCTATACAGGGACGGATTTAGGGGTCAGGCCGCCCCTAGGCACAAATTTTTGGGCTGCCCCCTGAGTGGAGGGAGCTCAAGAGTGATGCTCCCTGGGGTTACCTCTTCCACTTGTCCAGGACACCGCGCTCCTCCTCTGCAGCAGCAGCAGTCACCGGTGGGCAGAGAGGGGTGAGACACCCGGGCGGCAGCAGCGGTGGCAATAGCAGTGGTGGCAGGCACTGGTAGCCCGGACACTGCACTCCTCCTCCACAGCAGACACCAGCAGGCAGGGAGAGGGCAGAAATATCCGGGCGGCAGCAATAGCGGTGTTGGCAGGCACCAGCAGCCCAGACACCGTGCTCCGCAGTAGCAGCAGTCGTTGGCGGGCAGAGACATCCTGTCGGTGGCAGCAGTGGCAGCAATAGCGGGAGCTAAGAGACGGTTAACACACCCTAACAGGGCTGAGGGAGGACGCTGCAGCCCATAGTGCGCCCAGGCCGACACTCAGGGAGCACCACAGCCTGCTGACGCCAAGGTGTTGGAGACTGACGGGATGATGATGATGATGATGCTGCTGTGGGATGATGAGCCGTGCTGCGCTCCGTGCAGCTGCATAGCTCGTCCCCCATAAAAAAATTCCCTGCTGGCTGCCGCCCTTAATATGTGCCGCCCCTAGGCCCGTGCCTAACGGGCCTAGTGGCAAATCCGGCCCTGGCCCTATACACGTAGCGATATGGGGGCATTTTCTGAGCAATTTTACTTAATTACATTGCTCAAAAAATGCCCCTTCATCGCTGTGTGTCTAGGGGCCAGAGCGATGTATATGCGTGGCCCCATGTGTCTGTATCTCCCGCCGATTAAGAACCAGCATGCTCATCGGAGAACACTTGCACTGACAGACACACATGACTCAGCACACAGCGTTGGCACATCACGCTGCTAGATAGACGCGTTCTCATCTATCTAGCATTGCTCAGAACACTCAGCAGCTTGCTATGTGTGTAGGGCCATCAGTCTACAGATGAAGCGACTCTCAGCCAGCACCGGAGCTCGTCAGATTGCCCCCGCTGGCTGGTGCTCCACCTGACTGGGACGTGCGAGCGTCCCACACGCACGCACATCCCAGTTACCGGGTGGCAGGGGATGCGAACCCTGCCCGTCTCCACTTCAGAGACACAGGCAGGGTTAGGGGGGAGCGGGGAGGTGGGGGCAACCATCGGGGACTGGCGGGGAGCTCCGTTTGAAGGGGATGTGCCTTGTGTGTGCGCGTCCCCTTCCGGCAGCTGCTGGTGGCTGGCGGTTCAACTGCTAGCCCCCAAATGGAGGAGAGCGGCTCCATCTGCAGTTCAACTTGTTGTATTAGTGTGTCATTGTGGATGTGTTTAAATAAGTTTTGATTATGTGAAATATGTTTTTAATTGATTTGAAATGTTATGCACAACTGCTATTTCTATGTTTACATTGTTTTAATTAATATAAGTGGCATGCGACTGCACCTTTCTAGTTCCTTCCGATTTCTGTTATTACAACTTATCTCTAGAATTAAATGCCCCTCATAATGTCCTTATGTAATACACTTTGGTACTATTTATTTGCATAGTTGATGTATACCCTGTATGCCCTATATATTTATAAAAAAAATGGTATCGATTCCACTGGTCAAGCCACATTGGGAGGTATAGTGTCCTATAACTGCATACAGTGTAATAGCATTGTATTAGCATCATGGGCTGTGGTCAAACTATTTTGGATACACTTCCTGTGCAGGGGTCACACTACAAGTTGTAGTGCCTTATATCCTTACTGGCTATATAACAATAATATGTTAATCATATTAGGTCATTGTAGGTAGGTGTAGTGTCCTCTGCTTATATAGTATGTAATAGAATTATATTAGAACACTGTACAGTCATCATCTTCAGTGGCTATACAACCTACTATTTGCTTTAAGATTAAATAAACCACCCCAATATGTGAAAAATGTGAAAAAGAAAGAGAGTGGAACAGTAGGAATGGTATATGAAGGTTACGTGGCTGGTTCTGGAATTTGATAAGCTTGCCTGAAGAGGTGAGTTTTCAGGGAACGCTTGTAGGTTTGGAGACTGGAGGAGAGTCTTATTGTGCATGGGAGAGCATTCCACAGAGTGGGTGCAGCCTGAAGAAAGTCCTGCAATTGAGAATGGGAGTGAGTAATGAGTGTGGATGAGAGACGTAGATCTTGTGAGAAGCAAAGAGGTTGGGTTGGAAGATATTTTGAGATAAGAGATGTATGTTGGTGTAGTATGGATTTTGGCTTTGTGTGTGAGTAAAATAATTTTATATCGAATACGGTAGAATATAGGTAACCAATGAAGTGACTGACAGAGTATCTTTGCAGATGATGAACGTCTTGCTAAGAAGATTAGCCTCGCAGCTGCATTCATGATGGACTGTAGTGGTAAGAGTCTGTATTGGGGAAGGCCAATAAGGAGACTATTGCAATAATCAATGCGTGAGTTGATGAGAGCATGGATTAGAGTTTTTGCAGTGTCTTGTGTTAGGTAAGTGCAAATTTTGAATATTTTTTTTAGGTGCATGTGGCATAGTTTTGAGACAAATTTAATGTGGGGAACAGAGGAAAGTTCAGAGTCAAGAATGACAACTAGGCAGCTATCTTGAGTGGTAGGAGTGATTGTCATATTCTCAACAGCAATAGCGATTTCTGGTTGGTAACTACTATTTATTGGTGGAAATATAATTAATTCAGTAAATATTCAGTTTGAGGTGACAAGATGACATCCAGGATGAAAACGCAGAAAGGCATTCAGAGACACAGCCCAATACAGATGGAGGCAGGTACGGGGAGCATAGGTAGAGCTTAGTATCAGATGATACTGAAATTCAAAAGAGCCAGTGCTGCAAGTAAGGGGGTACGGCGTGGTACGGAGTACCTGTAAGAAATATGTTGCAGGTACGCAGTACCACTTACCCCTGACCCACTGTCAATTCTATTTTTATTTTAAGTCTAAATATGATGCATCCGCAGCCCTCCCACCCAGCGTTATGATTGGTGCTGTATGCAGCTATCAGCAACTGCTGATTTAGCCTGTCACACTGACAGGCATCAGCGGCGCCGACAGCATAAAGAGCAGGCTTCACAATTTTAAGCACAATTTGCCCGGCTCTACCCCAAGCAAGAGCCAACCCACCCCCAGTCATTCTCTGTTTCTCATTCCCTGTCTCCTGATGCCACGCCACTATTGTCATTTAGTCACTCCTCTTGCTTTGTGTAACCACGCCCCCTCATGACACATGACCACGCCCATTTTTTGGTGGAGGCTATCAGTACCACCAAGAAAAAAATTCTACTTGCACCACTGAAAAGAGCTGATTAGTTTTCCAAGAGATGAGGTATAGACTGAGAAAACCAGATGACCTAAGACTGAACCCTGAGGTACTCCAACTGAAAGTGAAGAAGAGGTGGAATCAGAGAAATGAACACTGAAGGAGCAATTAGATAAATAGGATGAGAACTAACAAATTGCTGTGTCTTTAAGACCTAGGGATTGTAGTGTTTTTATGAGAAGTGTATGGTCAACAGTGTCAAAAGCAGCAGAGATATCTAGAATAATTAGAAGTGAGTAGTGGCCTTTAGACTTAGCAGTGACCAGATCATTCACAACATTAGTCAATGCTGTCTCTGTTGAGTATTGTGAACGAAAGCCTGACTGAAGCGTTTCCAATAAGTTGTGTGAGTTAAGAAAGTGTGTGAGTCAAGTGTAGGCAAGTCTTTCAAGTAGTTTGGAGGTGCATTGAAGCTGAGATGGGACAGTAGTATGAGAGCTTGGGTCAGAATTGTGTTTTTTCAGAATCTGAGTAAGAATTGCATGTTTGAATGAAGGAAAGATACCAGTAGAGAAAGAGAGGTTACAGATTTTAGCTATAGTTGGGATGAGCACAGGAGACAGATATTTACTTATTTGTGAGTGTATAGAGTGAAGAGAAGAGGTAGTAGGGTGGGAGGAAGACAAAAGTGCAGATACTTCATCTTCATTCGTGGGATCAAATAAAGTAAATGTGTCAGTGGGCTCAGGTAGGATATTGAGTTGGAGAATACTAATTCATCTCGGATCTTGGTAATCTTATCCCTGAAGTAGGAAGCAAAAGTTACATTCCTTACTCAGAATTAAAGGTTCCAACTGCTGGCACAGAAGCCTGGTGGTGGTGGCGATTACGCACCTACAACTGGTATGTAATTGGTACTAAATATCAATGATTATTTGGTGGCCAAGGACAACAGCAGGAGTTCTCAGCGATGACAGTTTACTGCTAGTAAATTGGAAACCAAGATACAGTAGATAGTAAAACCACCAGTGGCAGTGGTTATACTATGATATGATGATACTATGATTTTATTTTTAAAAAGTGAGTCAGTTCATACTGTATATCTCAGATTATTATTCTTTGCCCTAGAGTATGTCTCACACATATCCCAGCAGTTTTCAGAATATCATTTTCTTTAAAGATGTAAATGTATTCACTAAACATCCTGCCCAGAATCTAGAAACATCATGTGAAATATACTTGTCACAATATTGCAGTAAACTAAATGTAATTAATGTCTATCTGCAAAAACTGAGGCTGTACCTCTTTATAAACACTAATATATTCCCTTACTTTTGGTTTATTGGGATAATTCCAATGGTGGATTGTACCTGTGGGCTGCAGTCCCTCCAATAAAATTTGCCACCCACTGTGAGCCAGTTGCAGTCTGTAACTACATTGAATTGAGTGATCAGCCCTACCATTGTGTTTGCACATGTGCTGGTTCTGGCATCTGTCAACTCCATTGTGCAGGTGCCAGGACCCAGCTGGTGGCTGTCTCCTTTCACCTTCTAGACCAGGCAGCATGGCCAGTCGCAGTCCCCCTCCTCCTAACGGGTAATAGCTGCCACTGCCGCTGTCAATCTGTGCGATCTACAATGATACAGTGATCTGTGGACCCCATCTTACATACTCCTAAGGGCATCCCTAGCACAGTCAGAATCTTGCATGTTTATGCTTTGTGCAGGAAGTGAGCATACACAACTACATGGCAATGTTGAGTAGAACACAAGTCAAACACATTTCTAAATGCAACAAGTGAGGTTTAACTGGACTCTAATGGGGTGATCCAACCAAGGTACATGTCACTGAGGAACCATGGGCTACAATTAGAGATGTGCGGCGGACACTTTTTCGGGTTTTGGTTTTGGATCTTGATCTCCCTTCGTGTTTTGGATCTGGTTTGGTTTTGGCAAAACCACCCTTGTGGGTTTTGGTTTTGGATCTGGATTTTTATGAAAAAATGCTAAAAATGGCTAAAATAACAGAATTTGGGCCTGTTTTTGCCCCTAAAGTATTATTAACCTCAATAACATTAGTTTCCACTCATTTATAGTCAATTTTGATCACTTCACAGCTTACAAAATTGTTTTCATTTACTGTAGTTTGGCCAAAAGGGTATACCGAGGTAGCTGGATGACTAAGCTAAGCGACAGCAGTGGGCATCACATACATGTGGACCTTACACTTCCAACCTGGTACATCTTGGAAGCAGAGCGGCACTGCAGGGGCAGACAGGGTGGCAGTTTAATAAACTATCCCAAAGAAGAGACATGCTCCAAAGAGCAAAAAATACAAAGAGGTATCGGCCTTGTCATGACTGCTGGTAGCAGCTTCAGCACTTCTATCAGGTTGCTGATCTCCCACTATTTCCTCCTCCATCATCCTCCAAAAATGTGTTTTTATTTTATTTATTACTTTTATTTATTTTTCTTACTTTACACTGGTCACAGCCTGTCACACTGGACACAGCCCCTTGGACACTGGACACTGCCTCTGGACACAGCCCCTGGACACTGCCCCTGGGCACTGGACACAGCCCGTCACCCTGGACACAACCCCTGGACAATGGACACAGCCTCTGGACACAGCTCCTGTACACTGGACACAGCTGTCACACTGGACACAGCCCCTGGAAAATGGACCCAGCCTCTGGACACAGCTCCTGTACACTGGACACAGCCGTCACACTGGACACAGCCTCTGGACACCGCCCCCGGACACAGCTCCTGTACACTGAACACAGCCGTCACACTGGACACTGCCCCTGGACACTGCCCCTGGACACTGGACACAGCCTGTCACCCTGGACACAGCCCCTGGACAATGGACACAGCCCGTCACCCTGGACACAGCCCCTGGACACAGCCTCTGGACAATGGACACAGCCTCTGGACACCCCCCCTGGACACAGCTCCTGTACACCGGACACAGCCGTCACACTGGACACTGCCCCTGGACCTTGCCCCGGGACACTGGACACAGCCCGTCACCCTGGACACAGCCCCAGGACAATGGACACAGCCCGTTACCCTGGACACAGCCCCTGGACACAGCCCCTGGACAATGGACACAGCCTCTGGACACCGCCCCGGGACACAGCTCCTGTACACTGGACACAGCCGTCACACTGGACACTGCCCCTGGACACAGCCCCTGGACACTGGACACAGCTCCTGTACACAGCTCCTGTACACTGGACACAACCCCTGTACACTGGACACAACCCCTGTACACAGCCCCTGTACACTGGACACAACCCCTGTACACAGCCCCTGTACACAGCCCCTGTACACTGGACACAGCCCCTGTCACACTGGACACAGACCCTGTCACACTGGACACAGACCCTGTCACACTGGACACAACCCCTGTACACAGCCCCTGTACACTGGACACTGCCCCTGGACACAGCCCCTGGACACTGGACACAGCCAGGGCCGGCGCCACCACTAGGCAGCTCTAGGCATTTGCCTAGGGCGCCGGCACCTGGAGGGCGGCAGTTCGCCCCTCACCCCCAGCGAACTGTGTAAAAAAATTGCTGCCCCGCCGTCCCTGCAGTGCTGGGGCGGTCAGGGGTGTCCGTGCCGTAGGGGTACCTGCGGCGCCGTCATGTGTATAAAGCTGGCTGCAGCTGGCGGGATCCCTGTAGTGAATAGAAAATAACTAGCGCTATGCGCGCGGCGGCGCGGGAAGCGCTAGTTGTTTACTATTCCCTACAGGGACCCCACCGGCCGCAGCCAGCTTTATACACATGACGGCGCCGTAGGTACCCCTATGGCACGGACACCCCTGACTGCCCCAGCACTGCAGGGACGCCGGGGCAGCAATTTTTTTACACAGGTACCACCCCCGCCTCCCTCCCCCCGGCACCGGGGCGCCCCCACCCCGACTCGCCTGGGGCGCTCCGGTGCCTTGCACCGGCCCTGGACACAGCTCCTGTACACAGCTCCTGTACACTGGACACAACCCCTGTACACTGGACACAGCCCCTGTACACAGCCCCTGTACAATGGACACAGCCCCTGTACACTGGACACAACCCCTGTACACTGGACACAAACCCTGTACACTGGACACAGACCCTGTCACACTGTACACAGGCCCTGTCACACTGGACACAAGCCCTGTTACACTGAACACAGCCCCTGCACAGCCCCTTGTACACTGGCCACTGCAGCCCCTGTACACTGAACTTGTGTACAGCAGCCCCTGCAGACCCTAATCGAGTGAGCAGCAGCAAAATAATATATTATTATAGCACAGCACACAGCACAGAGCACAACCACCCTCTTCCCTCTCCTATGCTGGAGTAAAGTTGGCGGGGCGCGCGTGCATCTTATATAGAATCCAGATCCCACGAGAATCCGACAGCGCGATAATGACGTTTTGCCTCGTTTTCGGTCCGGAATTTAGGTGGGAACTCCCAAGCCGGCTCGGATCCAGACTCGGATCGCGATATTGGGATCTGACGGATCCCGGAGATCCGGACCCGCTCATCTCTAGCTACAATATTACAAATTCACAGTATGACTCAAAGTGGGTGCTATTTTCATGATACGTAAGACCACCAAAGCAGAGATGCCTTGGTGTGGCTGGTGTATTAGCATTGGTTTGCAAAGTCTGAAGAACAAAGAAGAATAGAACCAAGGCACAACCAAAGCTGCTGTACAGGGAGTGTGTAGGTCTCCCGATATTAATATAGACAAAAAAAGGAGGGGAGTACAGCGCTAGGTTTAACTGAAAAGAATGTACACTACCACATGTACATAAATTCAAAATATTTATTATACAAAGAAATCAATGAGAGCTCTCATAAAAACATATATAATGATGTTAAAACAAAATATAAAAACAATCATACAAGGCTCTCTGAATGTAGCTCCACAGTGTAAGCATCAGCACATGTATAGTTACCAGAGGGAGACGGGGGGCACATGTAATCTCCTTGGTGAATATACTGCATGGGTATGTCCCAATCCGGATAAAATGCCCAGTAGTCCAGGAATCGATATAAAGGTGGTTTTAGGCAGTCCTTATGGTATATGAATACCAGGCTTGATTTTGCAATGGCTGCTTGGAAGAGAAGGTCCTGGAAGGTGGTGAACTGGTCCGGAAATAAAGTGCAAGGTTTGTAGTGCAGTCTTGGCTGGTGCAAACAGGCAATAAAGTGCAGTGGAGTAATATATAGGCTGCTCAACGCGTTTCGACGCTAGCTTGCGTCTTCATCAGGAGCTAGGGTACCCTAGCTCCTGATGAAGACGCAAGCTAGCGTCGAAACGCGTTGAGCAGCCTATATATTACTCCACTGCACTTTATTGCCTGTTTGCACCAGCCAAGACTGCACTACAAACCTTGCACTTTATTTCCGGACCAGTTCACCACCTTCCAGGACCTTCTCTTCCAAGCAGCCATTGCAAAATCAAGCCTGGTATTCATATACCATAAGGACTGCCTAAAACCACCTTTATATCGATTCCTGGACTACTGGGCATTTTATCCGGATTGGGACATACCCATGCAGTATATTCACCAAGGAGATTACATGTGCCCCCCGTCTCCCTCTGGTAACTATACATGTGCTGATGCTTACACTGTGGAGCTACATTCAGAGAGCCTTGTATGATTGTTTTTATATTTTGTTTTAACATCATTATATATGTTTTTATGAGAGCTCTCATTGATTTCTTTGTATAATAAATATTTTGAATTTATGTACATGTGGTAGTGTACATTCTTTTCAGTTAAACCTAGCGCTGTACTCCCCTCCTTTTTTTGGTTTGCAAAGTCATCTGCATTGTTATTATTATGTAAGATATGTCACAATCTTGCCCTTTACAGTGTGCTAGGGGAATCTGTGTTGCTTTCTTCTTGCCTAGGTTAGCCTCCCCCTTCCATGAGCCTGCAAGGGACCAATAAAACTTGGGGTAATTCAGACCTTATCGCACTGCCAAGAATTCACACGGCGGCTGATTATCAGTAGACTGCACATGCATATCATCCGTATGCATGCGCGCGGCCATCCTGTGCTAATTTTTTTGATCACTGGCAGTTTGCAAGGTGATTGATAGAAAGTCTAGGGGTGGTATCTGCCCATTTTGTGGGAGTACCAAGAAAATCATCAGACGTGGCTGACAAAATGCTTGGGGTGTCAGAGAAAAAGCATTCATACCCAAGAGTTTTGGGGGAGAGTGTGTGATGTTAGTAGATGATTCCACAGTCCAACTGCTCATAAGCTCAGTCTAATCAGTAATTATAGACAAGAGATGACGTTGGACAGATGGAAATGAGAGCTTGAATTCATATGTTTAATGTGAGTAAGAATTTAAATATTAATGGATAGTGGATAGAACAATAAATGGGATAATAAATATAAAAATAAAGAAAATCAATTTTATAATAAATTATTACAATTATAATAAAATTAAAATAAATTAAAATATTAATATAAATAAAATGAAATGTGACTAGTAAACCTTTTGGGAAAAAGGTTAATCACATTAATGTATATAGCTCCCTTAGGGAAAGATTAGATGAGTCGGTACTGCGTTTTCCCTACCTCTACAATTGCCAGGTAATAGAAGCGGCTCCTGCTGCTTGCATCTCCGCTCTGCTGGCTTCTTCAAAAGATCGCTTGTGGGGGCCTGGCAGATGGAATCCTTGTGGCGACTCCTGAAGCTCGCTTCTCCCTGCAGCTGCCGTCTTTCTGACATGAAGATGAGGCCGCTGGCAGGTAGGGGGAGTAACTCCTCTCAGGCTGATGCAGTAACTTACAGCCTGAGAGTGGAGAGACAGAGGAGCACTTCAGTGGCTTCATGGCTGTCTACAAAGTGGGGGAAGGGGAGGCCAGCAGTTAGCTGTCCTCTGTGTTCACTGGTCACTCAGGTCAGTGGGCGGGCTGGCTGTTTGTGATTGGGATATCTGCATTATGGCTGCAGATTGTGACAACTGTGTGTGGGGCTAGGGGAATTAATATAACCGACATGTCTGCCTAGGCTGTGCTGTGTGGATCTCTGGGGGTGGTGGTTGTAATGGTGCCTTTACTGTCCTTGGGGGTGAGAGGGGGTGATGGTGCCTGTGCTGTCTGTGGGGGTGGGGGGTTGTAATGGTGCCTTTTCTGTCCTTGGGAGTAAGAGGAGGGTGATGATGCCTGTGCTGTCTGTAGGGGTGGGGGTGGTAGTTGTGCCTTAACTGTCATTGGGGGGTGAGAGGGGATCACGATGCCTGTGCTGTCTGTGGAGGTGGGGGAGGTGGTAGTGGTGCCTTTGCTGTCTTTGGGGGTGAGAGAGAGGTGATGGTGTCTGTGCTGTTTTTAGGGGGGGTGGTAATGGTGCCTTTGCTGTCTTTAGGGGTGAGAGGGTGGTGCTGATGCCTGTACAGTCTGGGGTGTTGGTAATGATGCCTTCATTGGCGTTGGAGGTGGGAGGGGGTGATGATGCCCTGTGCTGTCTTTGGGGGTGGGGTGGTAACGGTGCCTTTACTGTCTTTGGGATGAGAGGGGAGTGAGTATGCCTGTGCTGTCTGTGGGGGTGGGGGTAGTAATGGAGCCTTTGCTGTCTTTTGGGGTGAGAGTGAAGAGATGGTGTCTGTGCTGTCTGTGGGGGTGGGGGTAGTTATGGCCATCTTTGCCTTTGCTGTATGTGTGTGTGGGTGGGGTATGGTGATGGTGTATTTTGGAGTGTTTTACTGGTTTGTAACCAATTTTAGGGGAAACCCCCCCCTTTGTAAATCCTGTGTTTCCCACTGGAGATGGAGGCATGAAGGATGGAATCCTCCCGGGCAGCGAGCAGCATTCATCGGGGGAGCAGCCCCTCTTGCAGAGGGGAGGCAGGGTGTGTTAGAAAGCTTCAGAGGAACTCCTCTATGCAACAATGTGTTTCATGCATAAGATGCACTTTTTCCAGATGAAACAAACTGTTAAAACTTTGTCTTTTTATTTGGTAAAAGACCAGGATGTGGTCATACCAAATTTGGTAGAAACCACGTGTTCTATTGAAAATAGCCGTTTTAATGGCTTAGAATATCTCTGTTCTCGGTGCCCAAAAATATAAAAATAAATAAAAATAAACAATAAGTGGCCTACCGGAGTACTCAATTACGCGTTTCTCTGCATCCACTTTTCAGTGGCTTCCTAAGTTTCTGTGAGCTGTAACATCCTCAAAATAAGAGAGTGCATCTCCGGACCTCCTGCTTGGCCACACAGCTGAATTATAGGAAGCTTCCAGGAACTGCAAGTGGTATAGGGA
The DNA here is from genome assembly GCF_055691185.1 of Crinia signifera. NCBI lineage: Eukaryota > Metazoa > Chordata > Amphibia > Anura > Myobatrachidae > Crinia > Crinia signifera. The sequence goes on from NC_139225.1 coordinate 120,243,748, forward strand.
AGCACAACCAGTAGGTGATATTATTATCATAAGGTCTGTTGCTCCTTAACCAACATCCAGGAGCGTTCATCATTTCTTCACATTTAGAAATCCTCAAGGAGACTTTATACAAACAAGACTGTGTCATATAAGACTCATATATGATATATGAAGGTCTAGCATCCAGCCCAAAAAGCCTCATAGATTTTTCAGTCATTCCATTAATATGTGACTGTTACATCAAAATCGATTCAGCGGCATCTCTATGCTTTTTATTAGATTTTTTTTCTATTCATATATGTTAATATCTATGTATGTGTGATTGTACAGTATGAGTGAATTTGTTTCTTTTTTCTTTAATATTTTGTTGGTATATGTACATTTTATACTGTATATGATTATGTTTAGGAGTTTAACTAGAAAATAAACATTGTATGTTTTAATGTTGATCCACTTGATTTTGAATCATGTGTCTCGACAGCACTTTCTAATTACTTGTTGGTCTAGAATATGGCGTTTGTAGCCTTTTTGGGAAACATTTCTTGCCCTGATTGAACTTTGTTGTTTAAATGGTTCTATATTGGTACAGTTTCAATGTATGCATCTATCCATTTCCATTCAGGGGTTTTATATGGGTCTTAGTTGAAATTTTGTTTGTCAAACTGGAGATTTGAAGATCAAGGAAGATAACAAGGAAGATAACACTTTGCTTGCTGTAAACAGTTGTGAAATGAAGATTCAGATTGTTGGAGTTTATGAATTCTTCTTCAGTACCTATCGAGATGAAGAAGACATCATCGGTATATCGGCACTACAATTTATGATCTTTGAGAAACTCATTATTTGTCTAGATGTTGTTGTCTTCCCACTTTGAGACCAAAGGTTTGCGTAATATGGGGCAAAAGACGTCCCCATTGCGGTTCTGCATATTTGGTGGCAAAATTTGTCATCATTCCAAAAATAGTTGGTGAAAAATGAAATCGATTGTGTCCATTTGGCATGTTTGATTGAGTGTATTCACAACCTTCCTGATGCCTTATGCTTGTGTAAAGTGAGGTTACATCACTGGTTCCTAAAATGAAATTGTGTTGCTATTCAATGGTTTCCAAAACTTGCAGAATGTGGATGGTAGCTTTCAAATTGCTGCATTGTTGTTTTACTATTGGTTGCTGAAAAGAATCAAATTATTTTGAAAGGTTTGGCGAAATGGACTGTATCCAAGACACAATGGGTCAATGGGCCTTCCTGGGTGTTTGATACATTTGTATGTATTTTAGGAAGACAATAAACCTGTACTACAATTTTAGAACACATCTTTTGTTAAATAAAAAATATTGTCATGGCAGGTGTTACTAAACAGGAAAGTTGAATTTTCTAAATAAAAGTAATTGAAATAAAATCAATATTAGGTTAAATAAATAAAAAAAAATCTGATGATTCCACCTTTTAACATGAAACAGGAATTTTCTTTCAGAAGCTGTGTCATGACATTGTATAGTTTACTTGAAAAAGAAATACTATATAAAGAATACTATATAGTCAAAATCAAATAGAAAGTTAGAAATCACACATTATTAAGCCACTTTTGATCTAGATTTAATCCCAATGCATGGCCCCATAGCATCAGACTCGAATGCAGAAATAGACTGTCCAGGCAAATCTACTTCTGCTACATTGAAAGGAGAGCCATGCTGCTCAATGCCAGCTGATGCCAGCACCCTGCCGAGTTCTGTCGGCCATCAATATTAAATCGATATTGGCAGCCGCCACTTTGCACCACGTGTATGCACCTTATCAGTTGGAGGGGTCAGTACCCAATCTGCCAATCAAAAAGTACTAGACAGTCCAGGTGCTGATCATCACTATAATAATTATATATCATTGTATCAGCGGTCCAGCATTCACAAGAGATGTGCCTCTAGACTGGCATATGTGTGACTGTGTCCATGTCTAATTGAAAACGCTCTAAAGCTGCATACACACTGGATGACTTATGCACTGAAAGACATTGGTGACCAATTTTTCATGAACTTCCAGGATGAAATATATGGTGCATACACACTAAACGATTTAGATACAATCTATAGGCTTTATTGAAATATATACAAACTTTTGCCTGCACAGTTGACGAACAACCTTAATGAGTGACCAATGGGTACGTTCATCACCGTTCGGTGTTTGTAGCATACACACTGAAAGATATTTTGACCTATATCGTTTAGAAGGGCCAAAATGAACGATATTGTTAAAAAAAATCATACAGTGTATATGCACCATTATTGTACTAGGATTACTCTCGCTTCCCTCTCTTACACCCCTTTCCACACACACATTACGTTTCACTAGAAAAAAAAGTAATATGTTAAAGATTCGGACATAAAAGTTTTTGGACATTTCTTGGTACTGTATATGGGGTGAGATTTAAATGGATGAGAGATTCAGAAAGTGAGAGATTTGGGAAGAAATCTTCAGGTTTTTTAAAGCAGCAATCATTTACACTGCAAAACCAATATGAATTTGCAGTGTAAATGATTGCAGCTTTAAAAAAAACCCAGGAGATTTCTTCCCAAATCTCTCACTTTCTGAATCTCTCATCCTATTAAATCTCATCCACTATTTCTTAAGCTGGGCATACCCTATGCAATTATCTGGCAGATCATCTTCCAGTTCTGACTGGTTGGAATGAAAATCTGGTAATGGATTGCAATTGCTATTGACCATTTTGAAAATGAACAAAACTTGTTGTTTAGACAAACTTGTAAATTCACGGATTTGAGTAATTAGTACGATTGTAACTTTCAGTCTTATCTTTTTTCATCTCATGAGTGTACATATATTGTAGATCTTCATATAATATATTGCAAATATATATTTATGGGTTATATTCATATTATAAGTATATGCCCCTGTATAAGACAGAGTTGGCAGGATTTAGTTGGTCCTGCTTTGAATGCTAACAAAGTTGATGGGATTAATTTAAAATACGCAGCACTGATGATCCTCCAGGTATGTAGACAGGATTTATTTATTCTTTGAATCAATCTTTCTTGGGGGAAGGAGGGGGGGGGGATCACTGAGAACTGAGAAGGCTCTATCAGGATTTACGCGCTCAAGGTCAGTGTAATGATGCAGCAGTTTATAGGATCTCATTACAAGCTCCAGGAAACAGGCAACAGAACAGAGAGAAAATAGAAATATACTGTAACTTGTGATCAATACCATATAAAGCTGAATTCTGATTTTATTATGCAGGACACCAGGGCTGCCATCAGGAATTTTGGGGCCTGGGACTCATTTCAAGTCTGGGCCCCGGCCCCCCCCCTATCCTCACTTGACTTACCGTTACTCCTGCTTCCCCATCTCCTCTTCTGTTGAGCTGCAGCCCGGAGGTCCCAAAGTGCTTAAATGCACCCCCACACAACCCCCACTATCAACGCAAACCCGAAGCGTGGCAAGCCCTCGAGGGGCGGCGGTACGCGTCCTCCGACCTTTTAATACCCCCACTATCCACGTCGGCGTGGAGATGATATTATATAGTGTGGCGAGCGCAGCGAGCCACCGAGCCCGAAGCGTGCAGAGCACAGTGAGCCCCGCGAGGGGACACGTAATACATATAAAGTAATACGCGTCCCCTTGCAGGGCTCGCTGCGCTCACCATGTTTCAAGCTCAGTGTGCTCGCCACACTATATAAAATCAACTCCACGCCGGCGTGGATAGTGGGGGTATGAAAAGGTCGGAGGACGCATACCGCCGCCCCTCGAGGGCTCGCCACGCTTCGGGTTTGCGTTGATAGTGGGGGTTGCGTGGGGGTGCATTTAACATTGTAAGCACCCATTAGGGTGCTTATACAATTAAAAATCGTATAGGGGCTTATACAATTTAAAATCGCATCGCATGCGGGCATATGGCATGCGATGTGATGTCAACCTAATATAGTAGGCGCCGTGCTAGGAAACAAGTACCAAAATATTATATATCATCTTCTGGTATACTTAATAGCCATCACAAGCATCTGACATAGATCACTATCATCACACCATCAGTGGTCCGGAAATGCTGCATTCACCGGATGTGCCATTGCTGGTGAATGTCCGTAATACATTTCCTGGTTTAATTGGGATTAGTGACTGGGATATAATTAAAAGTTCATAAAAATGGTACTAAGACCCTATGTTAATGAAGTATGCTTCTTTAATATATTATCTGCATAAATAAATTCTAGCCCTGCACATAGTTAAAAATACCATTTGGTGGTAGAGGACAATGTTCATGTTAGCAGACTTTAATGTTACAATAGAAGCAGTCAAATGTTTTAGGAAACGAAGTACTGTAACTTTACACAGCATTAATCTGTCTTGCCAGAGAAGAATGTAAATTCCACCAATGCCTGTTCACAGCTAATAAATCACTTTCCTATAAATAAATGAATAGCGGACAGGAAGGATTAACATACAAGCCTTTCCATATTGTTTGACCCACCCTGTCACCTGTTCATTTCTTCAAACGCACTCCCTTCTTTAAAATGTTTATGTGCTTTAATGACACTAAACCGTTTAGGGAAAAAATGTTTAATGATAAATGATCTCATACAAAGCCAAAAAAAGATCTTATTTATCAGGACGCCTGCGGCTAAATGCATAGGATTTTCTCCCTGCAATAGAACCTGCAATCGCTGGCTGGTTAGAGGTGCTGTAAACCCAAACTATAGTATACATGGATGGCCTCTTACTGAGTAAAATGTTTTTTTTTCTAGTGGCTTAATGATGTATCGCACATTGAACCGCATAATTGTGTCTCCTAGTCCTACTTTACAATGCTGACACTTGTGGCTTAATGCATTATGCCTCCACTCACCTCCCACCTTAAATGTTGTCCTGTAGGGAAATAGTTTGGGTTCTGAGAGGGATGAAAGGCTGTATTTATAGGAAGTGACCTAGCATTTCTCAAGCAGTAGGCATGCCACCAAAAAGACAAAGGGCCAGATGTAAAAAACTTAAAAAAGTGATAAGATGGAGACTGCGAAACAGCCAGCCAAACAGACCCTAACTGTCATGCACAGGCCGAGTTTGAAAAATGACTGTTAGGGGCTGATTGGCTCGTTGTTTATCGCTCTCCGCTTTATCACTTTTTGAAGCATGATACATCTAGCCCTTAGTTCCAACCCTAACACTGTACTCAGGACTCATTCATCTTGACCCCATCGTCAGGTTGAATATACTGAAACATTGAAGCCAGCTGCTTCTTACTGCCTTTAAGTCTGTGAGTGCTGCCAGTATTTATCTTTATGTATATGTGTGAGTATATATATATATATATTTATTGTGGATGAGCGGCACTTAACGTTACTTAGAAGAAATAAAGACACTTGTCCAAGTGCTGAATTCTATGTTTCAGTTTATTATTAAACCATCATCAGGAATTCATTCCTGATGACGGTTTATAAATAAACTGAAATGTAGAATTCAGCACTTGGACAAGTATCTTTATTTCTTCTAAGTAACCTTGAGTGTCGCTCATCCATGCAAATATACACATTCCCTTAAAAAGGCTCCGGGCAAAGCAAAATACCTTAAAGAATTGTGAGTGCCAGGCATACTCTGCAAATATATATATATATATATATATATATATATATATATTGATATTGCACTATGGAGTGCTCTTAGTTATTCTTCTAGAATATATATATATATATATATATATATATATATATATATATATATATATATATATAGCCCAGAAATGCTTGGCACTCCACTTAATGATAACACAACTCATGCGGTGCGCTTGTTCCCACAAAGGGATTTGAAGTCTCAGGCACTCGCAACATGCAGCAGGTTTCAACAAGGAATAAACTGACCCACACGGGTGTAATGCGTCAACGTTTCGGCACGGCACTCACCGAAATAAAGCAGTAACTGCATTCATGGATTTGGGATATAAGTTAAAAGCAAGGATATCCAAGATAAAGCAAGTAATCCAAGGTAATTTTCTCAGAGATATTACCTGTGCCGCGTGCTAGCCTAGGGAGACAGAGGGAACTTATGGAGCTAAATGTGTGGCTAAAGGGATGGTGCAGGAAAGAGGGGTTTGGGTTCCTAGAGCACTGGTCGGACTTTTCAAACAGACGCCATCTATATGGCGCAGACGAATTGCACCTGAATGGAAAGGGGGCGTAGGTGCTGGGAGGCAGGATAGTTAGAAGGTTGGAGGCGTGTTTAAACTAGACATTAGGGGGGGGGGGGAATACAAATAGAAACTATAGGGGTGAAAGACAGAGTAATAAGTAACGGGTAAGCGAGAGAACGGAGGTTGGAGAAGGGGGCTCGGGGAGAAAAACTAGATTTAGTAAGAAATCAGTAGCACATCATGAACACATTCAACCCTAAGCTGAAAAAATAGGAAAAAAAAACTAAAATGCTTGCTGGCTAATGCAAGAAGCTTGGCAGGGAAATTGGGGAACTGGAAACTGTGGCCATAAGGGATGATTATGATATAATTGGTATAACTGAAACATGGTGCAATGAGTCAAATAATTGTGCTCTAAACATGGGGTATAAGGGGTATACCCTTTTCAGACAAGAGAGGGAAAACAAAAGGGGCAGGGGTGTGTGCCTTTATGTAAAAAATAACTTAAAACCATGTGTAAAGGAAATGAGCTGGGGATGGATGATGATAATACTGAAGCAGTGTGGGCAGAGATAACTAAAAATAACAAAAACTCTAATAATAATATTTTAATAGGGGTATGCTACAGGCCACCTAACATTAATGAAAGTGATGAGTCTCTACTTTTAAAACAAATCAAAGGGCAGGTATTAATTATGGGGGATTTTAACTTACCAGATATTGATTGGACAAATGAGACGGGTAAGTCAGCAAAAAGCAGCGGGTTCCTGAACTAAAGAATCATTTTCTTACACAAACGGTTGAAACACCAACACATAACAGGGCAATATTCTATTTAGTATTAACTAACAATGTAGATTTAGTTTCAGATACCAAAGTAATAGAACATCTAGGAAACAGTGACCATAATATGGTCTCACTTGAAATTAACTTCTGTAGACTACAACATACAGGGCCAGCAAAAACATTAAACTTTAGAAAAGCTAACTTCGAATTTTTCAGGGAAGCTCTAAAAGAAATTGAGTGGGATGCGGTAGTTGAGGGGAAGAATGCAGAGGAAATGTGGGATACACTAAAATATGTGCTTGAATCATTAACTATTAAATACATCCCAAAATGCAATAAGGGTAATCAAAGTTGCTAAAAGGGAGAATGAAGAACTAATAGCTGATGAGAGCAAGACCAATTCTAAATAGTTTTTCAAATAGATCAATAGTAGTTTTTCTCAACAGTGTTTACTAGGGATGAGCAGACAGAGGAGCACACAGGTACAACAAACAGGACAAACAAGCTAGATCTTAATATTGATTTAATGACAGATGAGATAAAATCGCGGCTCAGCAAAATCAAAACAAATAAATCACAAGGCACAGATGGGATTCATCCTTGGGTTCTAATGGAATTAAGGGAGGAAATAGCGACCCCTCTGTATTATGTTTTTGTGAACTTACTTTCATCGGATAGGGTACCAAAGGACTGGAGAATAGCAGAGGTATTACCAATATTTAAAAAAGAGGCATACTCAGCAATGTTTCATTCTTTGCAGATGACACAAAACTGAGCAGAGTAATTAGATCAACCGAGGATATCTCCACGCTTCAAAACGATCTCAATAAATTAGATGAGTGGGCAAAAAAGTGGAAAATGAGGTTCAATATGGACAAATACAAGGTTATGTATCTTAGGAGACATAACCAATGTGCTAGCTATAACCTTAGCGGGGAGGCATTGGGTAACTCTGAAACTGAATTGATAGCAAACTGGGGTGCAGTGCTCAATGTCACATAGCAACTAATAATGCCAACCGGATACTAGCATTTAAAAAAATGGGTATGGAAACTAGGGACTCGAAAGTAATTACGCCACTGTACAAAGCATTGGTTAGACCACATCTAGAATATGAAGTACAATTCTGGGCCCCTCACTATAAAAAAGACATCATAAAACTGGAAAAAATCCAAAGAAGAGCAACAAAGCTAATAAAGGGAATGGAGAATTGAAGCTATGAGGACAGGTTGAACAAATTGGGATTGTATACACTAGAGAAGAGACGCTTAAGGGGGGATATGCTTAACATGTACAAATATATCAGGGGCCAATACAAGGAACTGTCAGGAGCCCCTTTACTATAAAGAAGAACTCCATGACATGTGGTGTCAGCAGACACAATAAATACATTTAAAATAAGATTGGACAAACATCTATTGGTTAAAAACATCCAGGGGTACAAACACCAACGCCACACCACAACAACGCCACACCACACCACAACGCCACACAGTGGTCGCTTCTTATTATCTGAGCATTGCAGAGTCTGTGGAGTGAACAGGACACAGTGGGAGGCAAAGCTGAAAACTGATGGCAATGTTCCATGGACTGGATACTAGGTATGTCCATCACTGGTTAACCATTGATGATCACCATCGATGGTACCATTGGTTGATAACCTTCATGGTATACAACCATTGATAGGAAAACCAGCAATAATTTCATCCTCCGATTGTCATACCTGCTGTATTAATAACCAGGCTGTTAGCCAATCAGTGGTGGGAGCAAGCATTATAGGTTGTGGCTGGCAGCAGGTAGAAATAGAACACTGGGGTACTCTGTACCATCAATGGTGAAGAATCTTTGAAATTCACACACAACAACGCAACATCAGTGCGCCCGCACCACACCTACTGTATATACACCTGTGGAAACACCACACTCCTGCACCTTCCTCACAAACCATATTCCACACAATCAAACCCTGCACACATTAAGGGGGCTAAGCCCCTTTCGCAGGTGTGAAGAGCGTCCATAGGGCACGATGAATCACCTAGTATATATATATATATATATATATATATATATAATCCTTGTGACAGTTTATGGTATTCTTGTGACATTTTTTTTCAATCAAATATCAGATAATGAACATTTACCTTCATCCCGTGCTATACCGGTAGTCAGATGAAGATAAACATTAAGCATCAAGTAAAACTATGACTGGGATGGTAAAAATAGCAAGCCAAACTTGTAATTCATCAGGCATGATAAAATATTTCATTTTAAATTAATTTCCCACAACCTTCATCTGAGAAGCAGGGAACACCTCTCCATCAGAGGCTAAATGACACTGATAAATCAATACCAGACTGTGAAATTACTACTTCACCATCAACAATCTCACAAAACAAGCAACAACAATGTTTTAAATGCATGAAAGATACATTATGTAAAGGATGGTTTGCCATTGCTATGTCAAGAATAACGTACAATGCTATATGGCAATGGACATATAAATAGAATATGCACAAAGTGTGCAATACTCCTTTACACTAATCTACTATGTTGTGAAACATCTCAGCAGCTCAGTTCAAAATTCAAATAGAGAAGCCACAGCAGCTGCCACTAACTGCCATTCCATACTGGAAATCACTGGCAGTTGGTGTTGCTCTTCTATTTAAATTTTGCACTGTGTTGCAGCCGGGGCGGATTTGGACTCAAATCCGACCTGGGAGCAGGGGAGAGGGGGCGGCAGCGGTATGTAATGCGCAGGGGTGGCAGCGGCGGTATGTAATGCGCGTCCGGGGAGGGGGAGATGGGGCGGCTCATCTGCTGCGGCTGCTGCTTATTATTTTTTCTGCTGGCCGGGCGGAAGGGGAATGGGAGCTGGGAGCCTGGGGGGTGCTGTGCGTGCATGCGCAGCAGCCCTCCCGCGGCCATTTTGGATTTGGGCAAAGTGCTGCGGCCGTTGCCCGCGGCCCAGCCAGCCCGGGGGGGGGGGGGGGGAGAGATCAGCCGGCCCCTTTTTTAATAAGTTTTGGGCCAGCCCACCAGGAAATGGCCTGGTTTCCCGATGGGCCAATCCGCCACTGGTTGCAGCCGATCCTCTGGAGCAGACACTGATGACTGTTGGAGCTGCAATATGGTGATATGGGACTTAACACTCTGCTATAGTCTGTTCTATAAATCAGGTTCTCTCTGCAGAGGCTCAATTTCAGGAACATCACAGCACAGTGGAGCTGAAGGGATCCCCACAGGATAAGGGGGGTGCTGAAGTTTTATTTTTATAGATATTATATTCTGGCATGTGATTATCATTTTATTCTCATTTTAAGCCTCTAGTTATTTTTTAATTTGATTTTTTTTTTATAGTAAACAGTTTTGAATTGATTTGCAAATATCTTTTGATAGCAAAAGTATTTGCTTTGAATAATTGACTGGAAACGTGTTCTGGGATTTAAAGTGTGATGTTACATGATGTGGACTGATCACTTTACCAATCATGTGCAAATCCTCGGGAATGTTCTGGTGCTTTTAATTGTTTCTATTTAAACCAGTGCCAAATAAGGGATACGATCATTAGGTTGGCCCTATTAAAGTCGACCTGCATTTGGTTGACCACTGAAGGTCGACAGGCCTTATATCGACACCTGAAATAGCTCGACAGTTCTACAGGGCCGGAAGGTCGACACAAGCATTAGGTCGACAATGGGAAGGTCAACAGTCAAAAGGTGACTTTTTTAGCCGACAAGTCCCAACTGGCTGCATTTCATGCCCTACCATCCCCTATGGCATGGTTGGAGAATAATATAGTGTGCCGAGCGAAGCAAGGCACTGTGCCTGAAGAATGGTGAGCGCAGCGAGCCATGCGAGGGGACTGTGTGGACATTTGGGCTAAAATTGTCAAAAACTCTTGTTGACCTTTTGACTGTCGAACTTCCCATTGTCAACCTAATGCTTGTGTCAACCTTTTGGCCCTGTCAACCTAATTTGGGTCAACCCAATGACCCATACCCCTGATTAAACTAAAGGCACAAGAGTGATTCAAGCCTTTCTAAACCTAAACCATTTAGCAATAGAACTGTTTACAACCATGCCATTGCTCCAGTGGCGGATCCACCAAGGGGCGACTAGGGGCGGTCACCCCGGGGCCCCCACACATCAGGGGTCCCCACACTCCAGGTGGGTGGTGGGTGGGCTGTAAGGCAGCCAGGGGGTCCCTGCGGCCCCTTATCAGTCAGTGACCTGCTCTCTTGTCACACAGTCTCCGGGAGGGGGGGGGGTGGTGCTACCCCGCTCTCCCCGCCTGATCACCCTGTGTCCCAGGCGCCATGAAGCAGCCATGCCTGTGCAGCAGCTCCGACTCTGATTGGCAGCAAGAATAACTACGTCGGTGAGTGCTGCACGGAGGGGGTGAGAGGAGGGGCCCCCCACAATTTTTGTTGTCCCGGCCCCCACACAGACCTTAATCCAGCCCTGCATTGCTCGTAACCTATTTGATGGTTTAGTACTTCAAGGACTACAATTCTCCTTGGGAATTTTATTAATGTTTTGATAGAAGAATAAATAATTGGTGCAAATATCTATTATCTGAAATCAAGACAAACAAGATACAACGGATACAGCTAATACCAGAATACTACTGCAAATTACATTATTTGCTGTCATTCTCTATGATAATTGTTGAGGGTTGCCATTAAATAAAATCCTTCTGGTTATGCCCATGCTTTATTACCGAACAATTAAATCCCTATTAAAAAATAAATTATGAATAAATAGCTTGTGTGTGGAAGGCTGTGGGAAATGGAAGATTACTGTACACCAATTCATGAGAACTATAGATTGAGGAGAATATACCAACATAACGACAACATAAGAAGCAAAAATAATATAAACTTTGTACCATATGTTTACATATATACATTATCATTTATGAGATCCTGCACCATTTATTTAAAAATCCACCCAATGACTCGTAAGATGTTTTGGAAACCATTACTATTGAATTATTTGCTGTATTATCTGCAAAACAACACATTTGCAGAGAAGAACAAGTATTACACATACACAAAACAATGTAAATGACCCATCTGAGTTATACCTAGTTCCAGAATTTAAAAAATATCAAAAATTCCTTTTTTTTTTCTCATTTTTTTTCTATAACTTCCCCAAGTCATATTATTTACAGATATTTGCTGCAGACTAGCTTTCGAAGCTTTTGCTTCGAGTGGGCTTACTAGTGGGCTTACTAGTCTATATGGGATGCAGTTACAATCCCGGCGGTCGGGATCCCGGCGTTCAGAATCCCGACCGCCGAAATGCCAACACATTCTCCCTCCGTGGGTGTCCACGACGCCCCTGGAGGGAGAATAAATTAGTGTGCCGAGCGTAGTGAGGCACCGGGGCCCGCTGCGTGGCGAGCGCAGCGAGCCCGCAAGGGGGGGCGATCCACGTCCCCCCCTTGTCGGCATTTCGGCTGTCGGGATTCCGGCGTCGGGATTCTGAAAGCCAGGATCCCGACCGCCGGGATTCAATACTGAATCCGTCTATATATAGTGAAATATGATGATTTTATGGCCGGCTCAATTATAGTACATAGTCGTTAGGACGACACACCAAAGGTCTACATGCATTGGGTAGACCTCTGAATGCCGATGTTGCTTATGTTGACACCTGAAATAAGTCAACATGCATAAGGTCGACATGGATGGAAGGTCAACACAAGCATTAGGTCAACAATCAAAAGGTCGACATGGGGTTTTCACTGGTTTTTTTTTTGAGCCGACATATGCTGGCAGATGGTATTTCATGCCCTACCATCCACTAGCGCGTGGAGCGAGAAAAGAATAGTGTGCCAAACATAGAAAGTCACCATGCCCAAAGCAGCGAGCCGTGCAATGGGACGTGGTGCACCGATACAGTGTTTATGTTGACATTCGGGAGAAAACCATGTAAAAAATTTATGTCAAACTTTTTACTGTCGACCTAGCCATTGTCAACTTTCATCCATGTCGACCTTCGCCATATTGACTTATTTCAGGTGTCAACCTAAGCCATGTCAACCTTCAGTGGTCAACCCAACGCATGTCGACTTTTGGTTGATCTACCCAATACCCCTACAGGGTTAGCAAAAAATAAGTCCCCCACTTTATTCGTCGCCATGGATATTCGGAGTCACTGCTCTCAGAAAATGGGATGCAGTTTAAATCCCGGCGGTCGGGATCCCGGCTTTCAGAATCCCGACGCTGGAATCCCGACCGCCGAAATCCCGACACTTTCTCCCTCCGTGGGTGTCCACGTCCCCCCCTTGTCGGGATTTCGGCGGTCGGGATTCCGGCGTAGGGATTTTGAATGCCAGGATCCCGACCGCCGGGATTTCATACTGAATCCATAGAAAATATGTTTTTTTTTTTTATTAGAGCACCTTGATCTTACATACAGTATTGAGCAAGCATATTAAACATTTAAGTGCAGGTTAATACATTACAATATATAAGCCTATTGTGCCTTCAGCAAATTTATGAAATAAACATTTTTATTTAACAAAGGACTAGCGCATCATTTGAATTATCTGTAGTTTAAATTTTGTCTCATTCGGAGCAGTAGAACGCATTCCAGAGTCCTCTAAAGTGGGTAGCTTTTTTTCCACTAACCCTGTATATAAAACACAACTGTGTATAGTGTTATAAAGAGATACATTTAAATTTATGTAGAACAGGGCGCTCAACTTTAAGGATAATCCCCACCAAGCAGGAAACTATCTGTCAGCAAGGTTCCTTGTGCTTGGTCTTGCTTGTCAGAACATTACCAATCACTCAACATCCTGCTACGTTCCGCATTTCTACTGATGGGAAAACATTATGTCCTTCAGTAGAAGACAAATTAAGTAGAATCACAGTTTTTCAAATGCTTAACTGAATGCAAAACATTTGGGAATCGGGACCACATCACACTTTAATGCTAGAACTTACAGTACACTATGAAACATAGAATTTGACGGCAGATAGGAACCACTTGGCCCATCTAGTCTGCCCCCTTTATGCCATTTTTGCAGTATAAAATAAAATTGTGAAGGCTTACTTACCATACAGAATTGTAATTAGAGACACTGGCATGACCAAAATTCCCACCAACATATCGGCCACTGCTAGAGACATGAGAAAGAAGTTGGTTGCGTTTTGAAGTTTTTTCTCCAATGATACCGCCATTATGACAAGGATATTTCCCCCTATTGTCAAAATAATGATAATCAAAGTCAAAAGGGCAGTCCAGTTCTTGTCAAGCGATGGGTGCGATATCTCTACCTCTTCGGATATATTTGCTGGATCCAGCGTTGACATACTCTGATTTATAGTCACATTGCTGTTAATATGCCAGCCCATGAGTCCATTGTGTATGCTGATATCTAGGGTCACCGATACTGTGGTGAGTCCGATTAGCATCCCTGCGCCGCTAAAAGTACTCATCCTCTGCAGGTGGCTGTTACCGGTTGTGCTTTTGGGACACATTTAATTTCAGATAAAGAACTGTGAGCAACAATAGTAGGTATTGTCCACTGCCCATAAACCAAACGCACTGATCTTCCATAATGTTCCAAGTCTTATTGCTGTGTTGACACTTAGAGGACAATTGATTTTTGACCCAAAAGGACAGATGCCCCTGCAGTGTCCACTTCATTCTCTGGTCAAGCATTCTGCGAACAGATAAGAAACGGTTTTTATACATTATAGTGAACTGAATAGTTTTCTAGGCATATTTCAATATATAGGATGTCTTAAAGCATTAGTTTTGGTCAGTACGTTCTTAAAAATGTTATGACAATATAAAAGTAAATATATCACATACAGGTGCAATACATAAAATGTGAATAAATAATATAATATTTTTTATTTTATGCTTGCTTGCTGTTTGTTTAGTTATGTTCCGTTTTCCTGTATCCTGGCTTGCTGCAGTGAATAGTAACTGTGTGTAAGCATAGAACAGCAGCAAAACAGATCCAGCAACATTCATGCAGATTCCAGAATAGTCTATGCTATTAAAAAGATAATACCCCATTTTTTGCTTTTAATAAATTGCAGAAATTGGTGTTTATATAATGCCATCTTACTATGCCAACCCATACTTGCCCAATATCCCGTAGGCCTGGATGCTTCAGAAATTGTGGTGGTGTTCCCAAGCAAGTTTCCCAAAATCGCTCCAATGTGCACCGCCCACTTACTGAGTGAAATGGGTGGACCAGGAAGCCAATGATGTCATTCACACTTAGCCACGCCTACGCTGAACAGTACCAGCAATCTCATCATTGTATAATAGGAGCATGACCATGATGTTGGAATCATGTGGCCACACCCAACTCACAGACTCCTGCACCACATCATACTCCCTTTCTGCCCCCTATGCCAAGCCACATCCCCACATCTCCCACCACTATTATGACATGACCAATTATATGCTAACCACGCTAACCAGGGACAGAGACAGTTTCTGGTAATGGAAGCACAAGCCCTTTTTCGCTTTTTAAAATACAAACTCAAAAGATATGAAAGTAGAGGAGGAGAATAGAGGGATAATGTGGATCAATTACAATTCACAATCTACAGCTTAACCTCAAGGAGATTCATTTGAAAAATATATAAATTCAGGAGAAAAACAAAGTAGATATGTAAAGCACTAATCAATCAGATTTTAACTCTACAGGCTGTGTTTGTAAAATGACAGTTACAAGCTGATTGGTTGGTGTTTTATTTTTTTCCTCTTTCCAGACATGATAATTACCTCTCTAAATAAGTGCATTGTATAACGTTTACCTCTTTGATTCCAATTCAATTGAAAATACAAACCTATGATATTTGGAGGACTTTTTATCTCATGCTTATGTGAACCAATAATTTTGAACCAACACATGGAATTCTCACCTTTAGATGAGGAACATTTAACAAATTATATATTAAATCCCAAATGCATATAATAAATCCACCCAGTTATTTTGTACGCTATACTGTATGTTTGTTTTCTTTTTTTTTTATTGCACAATATAGATTACTGTATCAACAGTATTTACCTGAGGGGTGCTCAGGGCCAGATCTACCATTTAGGCAGCTGCCTAGGGTACCAGGATCTATGGGGCAGGGCCTGGCCTATATAGGGCATGTTGCTTTCTAAAGGGGGCATAACACATGCCCACTATTAGGCCACACCCTTTTCATTATCAGGGCCTGGATATGCTTTCTACAGCCCTGCTTTGCATCACAAGGACAGTATACTCTGGGTGCAGCGTGTGTGGTGCAGGGCCCCTTTGGACCTAGGGGCCTGTGTACACTGCTCATCCTGCACCCATTATAAATACCCCTATGCATATAGAAGAAGGTAAATGATTGAATATTATTATTATACTCTTATAGTGTGGGTTTATGTAAAAAAAAAAATATATACAATAAGTAATTTCTAGAAGTAAAGATGCTGAACTTGTTTAGGTACAGCTTCAAATGTGTTTGAGATGTTATATATAAATTGTTGTGTTCTCTGTGCTGCAAATCTTAGTTTTATATCATTTTTCTGCACCATTTTAAAGGTAATTAACACTAACTTATTTTCAAGGGGGTAGTTTGACTCTAATCCTTGTAATTGTATGTAGAGTTGAAAAATGTAATTAAGTAGAATAATTATGCTTTTTAATCTTACACCTGTTTTTGAGCTACTGGTCTTGATTTTATTTTTTCCATTCTAAGCATTCATTGCAGATGTAAATCATGGAAACCCCAAGGGCTTAGCATGGTAAATTGAGCAGAATGGATTTTCTGCATTCTATCATGAACTGAAGTTGATGTGTGAAGAATAGAATTGTGTATTAGAATTATGTATTTGTGCATTGTTGGTTAAATGTAAAATGTTCTTATAGACAATTTCATAACAAATGATTTAAACAGATGTACCAGTAATTATTACAGGACCGGTATACATTTTGGAAAATGACAAATCTGGCCAGTGGCATCACCAGTTTTGCTGCAAATAATTATGTTGTCCAGCAAATGACACAATTATTCAATCTTGAAAGACCAATTAATTAATTACATTTATGTTAAAAGTGGCTGAGCAAATTTAGTTTGTCTTGACTCTAGTGTACCATGTCATCTATGTTGTTGTCTGCGTTGACCTTAGAGTAGATAAGTGTCCTCATAGACCTTTGTTCTAGGTGCATGAAATAGACTGTCTTGGGGGTATGCGGTCCCTGGGTAGACACAGTCACCAGGTCGAACAATAATGGTCAACAGTGAATAGGTCAACACCTAAGAATGGTTAACATACCCTGGGTCGATATTAAGGTCTAAATGGACATGGTTGATATGAATAAGGTCAACATGAGTTTTAGACTTGTTTTTTTAAAAAGGTGGTTTTTCAGACTTCACTATCCAAGTGGGCATAGAGCTCGCCATGCCCAACCATGGCGCGTGCAGCGATGGAGGATTGGCACCACAGCAGTCTATTGATATGGCCAATGGGATGAGTTAAAGGCATGTCATGGACACGAGATCAGCATTAAGACGTAATATCATCTGGACATTCTTTCTTCTGCCACCATACTTATTTAAAGTGTTGTCCAATAAATAATGGTTGACCCATTGTAATGGCATTTCAGGTGTCCCTGTCGTTATTTCTAGTTATGTTAGACTTTAATAATTTATTAGGTACTCTTTACCTAGAAGGGCGCCACCGATCAAAATCGCGGTCATCGTGGGTAAAAATCGCGGTGATCGCGGTAATCGCGGGCATCGCGGGTAAAATTGGATGGTCGCGATGCCCGCGATGACCGCGATCACCGCGATTTTCCCATAGGGAACAATGTTAAAAAGGCTGATTGACCGCGATTTCACTGTTAAATGGCTCAATTGACCCGATTTGGCCATATTAACCCTGAATTAGGCCCAATTAACCCTTAAATGTCCCCCCCAATTTTTGACGCCACCCCACGATCCACGCCAACCCGAAGCGTGGCGAGCGCAGCGAGCCCGCGAGGGGCGGCGGTACGCGTCCTCCGACCTTTTCATGCCCTACTATCCACGTCGGCGTGGTGTGAGAATAGAATAGTGTGGCGAGCGCAGCGAGCCACCGAGCCCGAAGCGTGGCGAGCGCAGCGAGCCCCGCGAGGGGACGCGGATACCTTCACAGGTAGACGCGTCCCCTCGCGGGCTTCACAGGTGTCCGGGTCGCCACGGACACCTGTGAAGCCCGCGAGGGGACGCGTATAACTGTGAAGGTATCCGCGTCCCCTCGCGGGGCTCGCTGCGCTCGCCACGCTTCGGGCTCGGTGGCTCGCTGCGCTCGCCACACTATTATATTCTCACACCACGCCGACGTGTATAGTAGGGCATGAAAAGGTCGGAGGACGCGTACCGCCGCCCCTCGCGGGCTCGCTGCGCTCGCCGCGCTTCGGGTTGGCGTGGATCGTGGGGTGGCGTTAAAAATTTGGGGGGACATTTAAGGGTTAATGGGCTCTGTGGCCCATTTAACATTGATTCCTATGGCCAAATCGGGTGGATTGAGGCATTTAACACTAAAATCGGGTCCATCGCGCCTTTTAACATTGCTTCCTATGGGAAATCGGGAGCATCGCGTCGCGGGCATCGCGGGTACGTTTATGGCCGGCCGCGACGCGACCGACACGATTTTCATGTTTTACATTGATTTCAATGGGAAATCGCGGGCATCGCGTCGGTCGCGTCGCGGCCATACATTAATGTACCCGCGATGCCCGCGACGGGCGCCGTAGTAAGTAAAGAGTACCATTTATTATTAGCAAATAAAGTTAATGGGTTGCGTGTGAAGCGGTCTCACAACTTCCGATAGGAAGTTTATCAGCTCCCTAGGTTATGTATTCTCAAAGAGGCAGGAATTCTTACTAATAGCCATGTACCTTTGCAATTTTAATTTAACTTGCATCCTCTTACTTAAGATAGATATTAAACAAGAGCATAAATGAATTAAATTTACAAACGACAACATTTTTCTACATAATGCACATAGCAAGTTATAAAGTAGCTAGTGATATAAAATGTCGCCTAAAGTCCCTCAAATAATAATTGCAATAAAAGAGGTGACAATGATGTTCTTGTATTTTAACTTTTTCTTTTTTAGCTACACAATGCAATCACTAAAAGCTAATTTATAGACCTAAAATGCACAAGGCCTTACTCAGTGGGGCATGAGGTTAGACATTTCTAAACACATCTACGCAACTGATTTTAGTTACACAATACAATTGTATTATGTCAGGTTACTGCACTTTAGCGGCAAAATAAGTGACTTCTATAATGATAATAACTTTTCGGTCAATTACATTACACCAAAGTAAGGGATACTGCTGAATACTAATGTCAGCTAGAGTGGACTCATTAAATATTACTGGATCATTTAATTTAAGAGAAAGGTGCCCTTTATACAAGTACACCTCTATTTTCTTACATTGTTTTCTTTTGCAATGTTTGATCTTGGATGAATCATTAATGCATAGTAAGCAGTGTAGCTGAATGCACTAAATTGCAGAATATCAAGTGATACCAGGGACTGCAGAAATTCAAATATAATGTTTAATCTGAAGCAATGTGAACCATATTTACCCCAAAATGTATATGTATAAATAATAACGATCCATCATTTATACAGCAGTGCAAACAAACACAGGCATGTGTGGCTCACACATATACACTTACACACACTAACTTGAAAATTTACTGTATTTTTGAATTTCTTAATTAGAGATTAGTGTACTGGTGCCTACCAGAGATGGATTGGACCCCATGGACCCCACTAGTCTGTCTATACTCGCATACAACAAAACCCACCACCACTGCCTTTACCAGGAACCCCTCTCCCATTGTGGATGGGACCGCTCCCTCCCCCCCCCCAAACTTTGTAGAGAGAATTTGCTAAGTCCAACTCGACCACTCATGGCTCAACCGCCCTTCCCCCATGCATTTGAGAGATTTACTAAGTGCAGCTCCCACACTGGTGGTCAGGTGCCCTCTCACCCACCACAGCCTGTGCATGGCCAGCACCCCTCCTCCTTCTCTTAGTGGTAAGTCAAAACATTTAGTACAGGCCCTGGCTAAAATTGTTCTCAGAGCCCTGTCAATTTACAGTAGACTCTGGCAGCAAACCAGCTGCTGGAGTCTACAGTGCTGCTGTTGGAGAGGAGAGGGAGATCCTGTGTAAGTTCCCAGCAGCCAAACCCTGTCAATTCCATGTGTATCTATGGTTCTGTGGGGGTACTGGCTCTCCTGGGGCTCTCTGGCAGCTGCACACTGCTCTTGTGGGGCCTGGCCTGCATGCTGCTCTGGTTCTAGTCTGTCCAAGGTGTTTTCCCCACTGCTTGTTCCACTGGCTCCATCCACTGAATGTAGCCATCTTGGATCAGGTCAGCTGATGACCAATACAGCAATGGTATAACCCAATCATGTCATCCAGACCACCAATCCCACTGCAGCAAGTGATATAAAAGGCATTCCTGGTGCACTAGCATGTTTCTTTTTCTGTGGCTCCAGATCTCAAGTTGCTTACTTGAGGCACTGTATCTGGTCCATATGGTTGAGGTTCTTCCCCAGTCTGCTGCTTTCCTGATTTCTGTGATCCTTGTTTGCTTCAGTGGCTCCAGCTGGACAAAAAAAATGTTCTGCCTGCAGTCCTTGTGGGTTTAATCCTACACTCTGCAGTACCAGTTATAACTTGGTTATTTTTTGTTGTAGCTTCAACATAACTGGTCCCAGCCAGTACCATACCTAGCTGGTCCGAGCATTTCATCCAGCATATCTCATCCCAGCCCAGCACCCAGCATAACTGGTCCCAGTCCTGTATCAAGTCTAGTTGGTCCCAACCTGGCATCCAGCACAACCAGTTACAGCCCAGTACCATGCCCAGCCAATTCCGGTCTGGCATTTACAGTCCGGCTTCCAGGCTAGTCAGTTCCAATCCAGCCTACAGTAGTTCCTGTATCCTCAAACTAATGATTTATCTGCTCTCGCCGGCCATGTAAATTAGCCAAATTGTGGGGTTCAGCTCAGACAACTCTCGTAAACACAAGACTCTGTTTACATCTCTTGCACAGAAACTACATGCCCAGTTTGCTACACTGTCTTCCACTTCTGTTTCAGCTGTAGCATCAACTCTGGGAACACAAATCTCTACAGACCTGACAGCCTGAACACCAGCCCCCTCTTAAATGCCTCCGCTACAGTAGATTGTTATCTGCCAACACAACTCATGGAAAAGCAGATATCTACAGTACTGCAATTAAAAGCAAGCAGTGGGGTATAGTGATGAATGTCACCTAACATTGAGACTTTATTTATTTTTATAATTTGTATTCAGATAATGTTTAAAACTACATTTTGCTATGCAAGACGTTCCTTTTTTTGTGCCCGACTGTTACTCTTATTCTTTCTAAATGTTATCTAACATGTGTATTGCCATATAGGAGTTTTGTTCATTTCATAATTATGATTTATAAATGATTTCTGTATCAAAGGGAAGAGCAGCTTCCCCTAAGGGCTTGTGTGCTTTGCAGTGCTAAATACAGTAACACAATCTTCTTGATAGATCAATCTTATCTAAAAGAATAAAAACAATCTCTGTCCTTAGGGTGTCACACAGGTAGGCTGCAGGCCATTTTGAATAAGCCGATTTTGGCTTAGTGTATATGGGGGCTGCAGCCAAACCTCAGATACTGTAACTGCATTTTAGGAGGTTTGGCGGCATGGGTTGCTGCATCTAACCCTTTGTCCGGGAATAGGCAGCTAGTAGCTGCCTATTTCCAGACATTGCAAAGTCTGGGAATGTCACCCCTCTGTACTCTTAGGACCTTCTTCAGATCTGATCGCATTACAAATTTGTTCTCAAAATGGGCAAAACCACGTGCACTGCAGGTGGGGCAGATGTAGCGTGTAATGTGCAGAGAGAGTTAAATTTGGGTGGGGTGTATTGAAACTGAAATCTAATTTGCAGTGTAAAAATAATGCAGCCAGTATTTACCCTACACATAATCAAAATAACTCCCCCAAATCTAACTCTCTGCATTTGTTACAACTTCCCCACCTGCAGTGCACATGGTTTTGCCCATTTTGACTGAATAAGGGCCTTAATTACCAGACTGTCCGAAATAATCCCAGGTGGGAGGTAACCCTATCTTAGGCAGTTTGAAAACACACAACATAAACTGTGCAATGTCCCATAATACTAACTCTGCAGCAGCCTAAGGTTATTTATGGTACATTAATTTATTTTTCTATACTACGTTAATATTCTAAGCATATTTGACTATACTGAAATATTAGTTTGTTATATGTTTCAGGACAAGAATTCTAAAATTGGCTTTTCTAAATACAGTAATTGTACACAAGCATGAACGGCATTTTAAATAAGATCTTAGTGCGATGCCATTAGATACAAATGGAGTAAGGGGCCTGATTCAGATTTGATTGCAAATGCTACATTTTTTTCAAATGGACAAAACCATGCTGGACTGCAGTTGGGGCAGATGTAACATGTGCAGATAGAGTTAGATTTGGGTGAGGTGTGTGCAAACTGAAATCTAAATTGTAGTGTCAAAATGAAGCAGCCGGTATTTACCCAAAACAACTTACCCACATCCAAAGGTGCCCATACACGGTATAATTATTGTATGCAATTTGGACTAGATTGCATCGCATATGTTTTGCAATGCAATGAGATGCAATGCAATCTAGTACAAAAAGTACGTGCAGCACATACTTTCTGAGCTGTGCGCACATCCCATGACACCCGGCGATTGAACTGTGTATGGACACCTTAACTCTCTATGCACATGTTACATCTGCCCTACCTGCAGCGCAGCACGGTTTTGCTCATTTGAGAAAGGCTTTGCATTTTTGATCAACTCTGAATCAGGCCTCGAGTATGTTGTTGTGAACCATGATCTGTGGCTGAGCATTAAGTTATCCTGGGAAACCTTTCTGATTAATTTAGTTCAGCTTTTGGTACCAAGCCACCGAGCCCGAAGCATGGCGAGCGCAACGTGCCCCGCGAGGGGACGCAAAATGCGTCTGAAGTAATGCGCGTCGCCTCGCTGCGCTCGCCCCACTATATTAAAATCAACTCCACGCCGACGTGGATAGTGGGGGTATGAAAAGGTCGTAGAACGCGTACCGCCTCCCCTCGCGGGCTCGCTGCACTCGCCACGCTTCGGGTTCACGTTGATCGTGGCGTGTCGTTAACAATGGGGGGGCATACAATGAAAAATGGGGTCTGGGGGGCATTTAACATTGGGGGCCAATGTAAAATCGGGTCTCAGGGACCATTTAACATTGGTTCCAATGTAAAAATATCGGGTCGGTCGGGTCAATCGCATCGCATGCAATTTGGTTGCATGCGATGCGATTGACCCGATTTTTGCAACCCGATTGCATACAATTAAAATCGGTGGCGCCGTGCTAGGAAACAAGTACCCTGCTTTTTTTTTTTAGCTCAGCTAATTTCAGTTAATTGCACAAAGAGTATTCTTTAACACAGCGTGATACTCTCTGTGATAAACTTATGAGGAAATCCTGACCCATTGTAATAAGAATTTTTTTTTTGCTAATTGACCCCCACATAGGCACATTGCAAACACTGCAAGTTTGCGAATTCTCTGATTAGTGATTAGGAAAACACTGTAGTTTTGATAATCACTAATCAGAGAATTCACAAACTTGCAGTGTTTGCATTGTGCCTACGTGGGGTCAATTAGCAAAAAATATACATGTTTGATTAACAGGAAGCTGGCATTTGGGGGCTGAAAGATGACATTTTGTGTGTGTGTTTGTGCCTAGGAGACTTTAGGGTGGGTCTCTGACATCAGCAACGATCGCTTCCAGCCTGGTTCTTGAGCAGAGTAGTGGAAACCCTAGACTGGGGCAGGTGGGAAAACTGATTTTTTTTCACTTTTTATGAATGAATTTGCAGTTTTGCAAGGGGCATTTTTCTCTTTATCTCTGAGCAGTGTCTTTCTGATCACAGTCCACTGGATTTTCTCTAATAAGCAATCCATGCTGAGTTATGTCCATTGTCAGGAAAAGTCCAAATACAGTCTAGTTCTAGTATATGTTTTGCACATGAGTTTTATGGCAGGTACTACTAATAGTAAATGGAAAAAGAGGGTCATCCTCATTAATATCTGTGAGTGACATACTGTATATAAAGAATAACAAACACTGTGGGGGAGATGTACCAAACCTTGGAGTGGAGAGAGATAAAGTACCAAACAACCAGCTCCTGTCTGTCATTTTCCAAAAAGAGACTGTATCATGGCAAATACTGTAGGAACTGATGGTACATTATATCTCTCCACTTTATCACTCTCCAAGGCTTAGTACATATCCTTATTTATAAAAAAGCATTTAATAAACTGCTCATGTAATTAACAGAATACTGATAACATTGCTAAAAAAAATATATATATACCTTATGCACAAGTAAAAAACAAACCTCAAAGATTTACAATCAATATATAACTGGTACCTGAAGAGACAATGAGCAAAAATGACCTCTTTAAGATTTGTTCTTATCACAATGATAGGCCACTGGAATGTATTATACACATACAGGGGCAGGGGTCCTGATAGAAGACCAACCCTGAGATGTAAAAGTAAAGTAATAGCAAAAGTGATTACTAAACTTTCTGATTGGGGAACCCAGTGCTCTAAAGTGCATGTATGGTCATCAGACGTAATCAGCGAGGTATAATACTACAAAGTCTACCATGACTAGTGCCATTCACAAGAAATCTTATAGCATTTATAAAGCCATCGGAAATGGCTGTTTTTTTTTTTTTAATATGGCCCCCTAATATTGTATCTTGCTCATCCAACCCATGATTCCCACCTTTTTATGTATTATAGAAAGTATATACAGCTATAAAACAGTCACTTAATAAGTACTAGTATGTCCACCAATAAGTTACATATAGTATTTGCTAGTGCAAATATTTGAATTAAATATCTCATGTTATGATATTGCACCCAATATTGGATAATTGCGCATGGGCAAGATAACCTCCTGACAGCCGGGATCCTAACGTTCAGTAGACCGATGTCGGAATCCCGACTGTAAAAATCCTGACTTACTGCGGCTCTTCTCCCTCATGGGAGTCCACGACCACCATAGAGGGAGAATATAACATGTGGTGAGCACAGCAAGCCACCGATCCCTTAAGGGGCTTCTTTGCGCTCGCCCTGCTATTGTCAGTCAGGATTCCGAATTGGTTTAATGAACATCGTAATCCCGACTTTTGGACCCCCATTCCACATTCGACTGCACTCCTATTATAGCTTGCTCTGCCCCAAACTGAATACATTGCACATAGTGTTCACTCTAGCTTTGCGGGCGGGCAGGGGGTCGGGGGGCTGACCGGGCCCGCCGACATCACACTTGTGGGTGGTCCCGGGCCGCCGACATCACAAAAGGGGCGTGCCCGGGCTGCAATGTCATTAAAAGGGGAGGGCCTGGACGCCGCCATCACTAAAGGGGGCGGGCCTGGATGCCGCCGTCACTAAAGGGGGTGGGTCCGGCCCACGCGAAGTTGCTGTACTACTGGGGAAGCACTGGGAATTGCCGTCTAAGGTATACGCCGCAGTCACTAAAGGGGGCGGGCCTGGACGCCACCGTCACTAAAGAGGGCGGGTCTGGCCCCATCGAAGTTGCCATACTACCGGGGAAGCACTGGGAATTGCCGTCTAAGGCGGCGCTGCGCTTCCCCGTGCACACAGCCAGGGCAGGCACTAGGCTGTTTTAGCGGGGCGCTGCTAGCAGAGCAGGGCGCATTTTGCCCTTTAAAAATCGGGCAGGGGGCAGCGCCCCGCTAAAATAGCCTAGCGGGAACACTAGCATAATCATTATCTGCCATTTTTGACAGGTGAGTGGGAAGATGACTGCTATCAGTCTCTATGTTAATATCTTCTGGCTGCATGGACAAAAGGATACCATAGGCTATGGATTCGGTATGAAATCCCGACGGTCAAAATCCCGACAGGGTCAAAATCCCGAATGGATCATAATACCGACAAGGACAAAATCCTGACAAGGTCAAAATCCCGACATTTAAAATCCCGACAAGGACAAAATCCCGACATTTAAAATCCCGACATGTTCAAAATACCGACATATGGAATGTGCAGGTGAAACTGTCAACATGACTTTGGGTCGACAGGTCGCGATGTTGACATGGGTTTTTTCACTGTTTTTTAACCGAATGACGACACAGTTGGAGTTGAACCACTAGGCACCAGAGATCCATTTCATTTCTGTCCTAGCCAAATTACCCTTTTGATCCCTAGCTGGATTTCATATCACATTTTTTATACCAATAAATCTAACATAAAATTGAGTAGAGCAGTTATGTATTGCTCAAAAAATATTTACACATTTTACACTCGTAAGTGACTAGACCTTTCTTAATATTTCTCTTATGCCCTGAAATGCGTGTTTTTAAAAACTTTGTTGTGTGAACGATATAAACTAGGTCACATTTTATTAAATAAATTACATATAGTAGTTTGTGGGGCATGTAATGAAATTACCAATTTTATCATTGTAATCTTTAACCGTAAAGTCAACTATTTTGGTACTTGTAATAGGCATAGTTCTAAAGGCTTTGCATTCTCCACTCCTATGAAACCCCTTGGACCATATTGAATATGGGCTTCATGTGGGACAGCACTTCTAGGTTATCCTTTAACTTCAGAGCTTTTATAATACATAAACATTTTTGGGCTGGATCCTTCAACTGGATGCCACAATTTTTTTAAAGTATTTTTAAAACTGATCCATTCTTTTTTTTCCATAGAAGTTGCACCTTGTTTGACTTTAAAACTTCAAGACAATAACCTATATTAATGAACCTCTTACTCAAAATTGATGTTTGGGATTTGAAGTGTTCATTTTTACTTTTCTATGTTCAATAGTGCCCTTTTTGGATCCCTTTCAAAAAATTGGGTGATGATTGCTATCTTCTGGAATATAACTAGTTTGTTGGTCAATTATATAATTTCACATAAATGTGATTATCTTTAATGTATATGGTATAATCCAACAAGTAAATAAAGCTTTTGCTTTCAACAAACGTAAGTAAAATTTTCCTGTTATTGCATTTCTATTTTTTTTTAACTTAACTAAGGATCCGTTCCCGATAAATAAAATATAATATCTTTAAACTTATGGCAGCTACCAAGTTTACACCCAGCTCATCCTCCATGCTGAACATAGTTCCCAGTGGGCTATGAAGAGTCCACAAGATGATACTGAGCGCTGATTGTTATTCAGTGCTGCTGCTGTGCCAATAGGGGGATTACCATAAACCCCTAATAATAGTAGAGAACCAAAAAAAGAATAGGTACAGCGCTGTACTGAATATGAAAAAATATTTAATAAATTTGTTAACAGTAAAATACAATAATATAATTAATAATACACACAAGACACACACACATAAAACATGCAATCTCCTTATTAAGGTTAGAACTGGTTAGTAATTATTGGGTTTGCAATTGCATATATCATATGCTCCAACTTTGAGCCAGTTAGTAGCTTTTAGTATAATTGAGAGTACAAGTCCCCACACATGTGCACATTAGATGTGGTTAGACTTAATTGTAATCCAGGGGTATTGTGGCTTGTGACATCAGCGATGAAATTCTCCGACCATTCTCACTGTGGTCATATCCGAGATGATTTTCAATCTGCTGGGTACAATAGCAGCCTGGTGGTCCCCTCAACGCGTTTCTCCGCCTAAAACGATCAGCGGCTTCCTCAGGAGAAGTGTATGCAGTGTTACAGTACTTCCGCCTTTTATGCCGGTAATCTCTGTACTGCGCATGCGCCCGCGTCATGCGGGTCACGCCTCACTTTGAAATGCGCTCTTTGTTATACAGGCGCTCGCGTCATGCGCTTCAGGACTCATTTCCGGATGCTGTCCATGTTTATATATGGACGTGACCACGTCGTGCGTGTCACGCCTCCACCTCAAGCCGCGTTATATATGGACGTGGTCACGTCCATATATAAACATGGACAGCATCCGGAAATGAGTCCTGAAGCGCATGACGCGAGCGCCTGTATAACAAAGAGCGCATTTCAAAGTGAGGCGTGACCCGCATGACGCGGGCGCATGCGCAGTACAGAGATTACCGGCATAAAAGGCGGAAGTACTGTAACACTGCATACACTTCTCCTGAGGAAGCCGCTGATCGTTTTAGGCGGAGAAACGCGTTGAGGGGACCACCAGGCTGCTATTGTACCCAGCAGATTGAAAATCATCTCGGATATGACCACAGTGAGAATGGTCGGAGAATTTCATCGCTGATGTCACAAGCCACAATACCCCTGGATTACAATTAAGTATAACCACATCTAATGTGCACATGTGTGGGGACTTGTACTCTCAATTATACTAAAACCTACTAACTGGCTCAAAGTTGGAGCATATGATATATGCAATTGCAAACCCAATAATTACTAACCAGTTCTAACCTTAATAAGGAGATTGCATGTTTTATGTATGTGTGTCTTGTGTGTATTATTAATTATATTATTGTATTTTACTGTTAACAAATTTATTAAATATTTTTTCATATTCAGTACAGCGCTGTACCTATTCTTTTTTTGGCTATGAAGAGAGTTGCATATCTGAGTGAAAACATAGTACCCATGGCAGTTCCAACATTTGGTAGATAACAATCCTCTTCAAAATAAAAATAGTTATTATGTGATCTCTTCTAAAATAAAGTTGATTGTAGCCTCTGATAAATCTGTATTGGCTAAATGCTATTTTATAGCCTCCAATCCACCTGTATGGTTACTGAGGGTATTAATGTCTGTTGAGACTAAATACATATCGGGACTTCTGTCAACTAGCTCTAGTTTATTAATTATATTTAATGTGTCTCATTGGTATGACTTATTTTTTACCACTGAAAGTTACAGATAATCATTTCTGATACATTTGCTGTAAAACTACATGTCCCAGTTTTGATTGGTTATCTAGTATTTAGGAAGGGTTTATATAACTTTCTAGGCTAAGGTACTAGGAGGATGGTTAGATTTAGGCTGTGGAGGTGGTTAGGGTTAGACTGCAGGAATGGACAGTGAAGGTTAAGCTGTGGGAGCTGACTGTTAGGATTAGGCAGAGGACTAGGAGGAGTAGGAGGGGTGGACTTTGGTAAGGATCAGAATTGAGTGTTAAAATAATCACTGAAATCCATCAGGATTATGAGGGGTTTATTTACTAAAATGTGGTTCCCATAGCAACCAATCAGAGGAAGCTAAACATATAAGAAGTAGAATCGGATTGGTTATATGGGCAACATCCCATTTTTAATAGAAGTCCCATCTTAGTCAATTTACCCCCGATTGTCAGAATGTTGCTGCCAGCATTCTGACTGTTGGGATGGAGACTGCTTGAACATCCATACCATCCCTTGCTGAATTGAAATTCATAGCATAACTGTAAAATATTTGTTAGGGACCTTACACCAAGGCCGGATTAAGGGCCTAATGGGCCTGGAGCTGAAAATGTGAAGCGGAAGAGGTGAGGCCAATGCCATGTAGGCAGGTAGAACCCATACACTAAAGGCACTAATGTATCCCTAACTAAAAATACAAAAATTACATATATGTGTAAAACAGGAATTCAATTGCAATACAGGTTGAGTATCCCTTATCCAAAATGCTCGGGACCACGAGCATTCCGGATAAGGGAATATTCCGGTTTTTGGAATAATTTTTTTTAGCCATACTTACCTGCCCCTGGTGGGTCCCCGATGGTCCCTCTGTGTCCATGGAGTCCTCCGGCGTCCACGGCAGGCCACCAGCACCGTCTCCGGCGTCTCCAGCGGTCCCAGGAGTGCTTTGCGCAAGTTCCCAGGCGCGCCGGTGACGTCACCGGCGCGCACACTCGCGCAAAGCACTCCTGGGACTGCTGGAGACGCCGGAGAGGATGCTGAAGGCCTGCTATGGACGCCGGAGGACTTGGTAAGTATTAAAAGAGGGTTAGGGGGGGGGGGGGGGGAACAAAAAAAAAATTTGAATTATTCCAAAAAACCAAGGTTTTTGGAATAATTCGGATACGGGATGCCCGGATACGGGATACCCGACCTGTACTTATGCTATATGGCCAACCATGTGGCCAGCTGGTAGCTGTCTGGTGGCCATCATGCTGTCATAATGATGGGCTTTTTTTTGTGCGGAGGCCTGGAGCTGCAGCTCCATTCGCCCCGTTATTAATCTGACCCTGCCTTACACCATAGACTAAAATTATGATTTACTTTGAATTTATTTATATGTAACTCAGTAAAATATTCCAAAGTCATTTACCCATCACCTGTAAGGAAAATTGTTGTCAGCTAAAATATATGTGTTTGCTAAGTAACTGAATTGATACTCTATACCCCAAATGACCAGGTTAATTTTGGAATCATCCGAAAAAGAAAAAAAATGAGGATTAACATAAATAAATTATTAATATGTTAATATTATCTTTCATGGACACCGTTAATCCAAAGACTGTTTTTGCGTTTCATATATATTCTAATGAATCATTGGCAAGAAACAATTAAATGAAACAGGATTTTATTATATAAGCAGTTATGCTATGTTTGGATCTGGGTTCTATAGATAATTACTCCCTTAGGGCATTTAAACCTATACAGATACTATGCAAAACAAAACCAAAAGTATTTCAAAGGGAATAAACAAACACATTTATAATTCAAATTACAAAGTGAAACCCAATTATTATTTTCCGTTCGTTCTATCAGCTTTTTGTTTGTCCTAGTTCCATAAACTTGAAATCAGGTTTGTTGCAAACTTCAAACAATTTTCATAAAGAACAGTCCAAAATGCAGTATCTCGACAAACATATGAGTTATTTTATACAGCCTAATAAATTATTTCTTGTACAATTTGAAACTGTAATAAAATCCCCTTACTGTGATAGGATGAGCAAAATTATTTCAATATCACACCTCGCTTATATAAAAAGATCTCCATGGAAGACATCCATCTGCTCTAATTCTGTTGGACATGAAAACATTTTGTTCTTGCACAGCAGCCGCCATCATTTTCAGGAAGCCTGCAAATATATTTCCTCTATCACTAACTGATTCACAGAGCTTTATAGTCATCTGCTTACGGACAACAACTTAGCCGCATACAGCATGCGTACAATACAATAAGCAGGAGTTGGAGCTATTGTTTAGAGTCCGTTTTGCTGGTTTATGAGTGATAAGTACATGCATAGAATAATTGTGTGTTTGTTTGTGTTTTTGTGTATGTATTTCTGTAGCATTGACAACTCTTTTTTTATTTTGTTTGCTACTGTGTGTTATAGAATGCTTTTAGTATTGTCCTTATTCTTTTACGTATAAAGGGGTTGTGATAACTGTTTTCTAATTCTGCTGCTCCCTGAAACATGTGAGATCTAATTCCACTACTTTTTATAGAACTTACCACTGTATTAATACTGCCTTTTATGCCACTGTATTATTCTTTTTCATTTTCTTTCTGTTACCCCACACCGCATGCTACACCTCTACTATGCACAGCCTGCCAGCAGCAACCTACACTGTGTGCCCCACTCAGATGGCTGCATGGATGATTTCTCCATTGGCAGGTTGCACCACGTATTGATATGTTCATGTTTGTCAGGCATTCCAGGCTTTGGTCCTCGGGGCTCACTGGCGGTGGGCCACAGTGCAGGGCTGTTAGGGGTCAAGGGTGCAGTGGAGGAGGGAGAGGACTACTTTGCCCATTCTCTCTACCTGCTGCCTTATGTCCTGACCATCCCTGTCATGCTCACTTCTTGCCTCAGGTCTCTTTACCCGCACCTCATGTCACCTGTCTGTCTCCCCCTCCCTCTAGACTGTAAGCTCATTGGAGCAGGGCCCTCTTCCCTCCTGTTTTCACAGCACTCTTCTTGCATTTCAATTACAGCTCTCTTACTCACCTACAATCTATACCTGCATCTATTCTCACTCACTTCCCTATATCTCAGCTGTATTGTGTACTAAGAGTTGTACTGTTAATTGTGCTCTGTTTTTGTTCTTCTTTTGCTGTTATGTCTAGTTTTGTCTTGTTCTGTGTACCCTGTACTGTTCTACTGGTAGCCCAGGATCTGGGCTGCTAGCCAAATAAATATGTACCCAGTGTCACCCCCGTAGTGTCCTATATCTATACCGTTTTTCACCAAGTGGCACCGCTGAATGGCTGCCTAAGTGCTGTACAGCTCAGTAAATATATGTTCTCCATGTCCATGTTGCTCAATAGAGTACATCTTGTATATACAGATGGGTCTGTTCCCATCCTTGCAGGGGATGGCGCTGGCGTCGCCAGCCGCCATCCCCCGCCAGCGCCATGGCGATCGTGAGAAGGGGACGCGCGCGCACGAGAGGCGCGCGCGCCCCCTTCCGACGGCGCTTCCAAACGTTTCCCCGGGTCCCCGCCGGCTTGCCGGCGGTAACCCCGGGTCCCCGCCGCCTGCCAGCACCCCCCCTAACCCCCCCCTAACCCCGTCCGTCTCCCTGAGGCGGAGACGGACAGGGTTTCCGCCACGCTAGCGACGGAGACTGAGACGCGCGTGCGCGTGAGACGCACGCGCGTCTCAGTCTCCTCGCTGGCGAGGCTGCTGGCGGGTCGCCAGCGCGTACGTTCTGGCGACCCGCCAGCAAGGATGTGCATAGGCACATACTGTATCTGTACGTGTTCTATATCGGTACTGTTTTACTTGTCTACCTATCTGGCTGGTGCAATCACCATGTGGCGCCGCTGAATGGCTGCCTGGGTGCTGCACAGCTCAGTAAATATATGTTCCCCATGTCTGTGTCACTCATTAGAATGCGTCTAGTGCATATCTGTATGTGTGATGTATATCTGTACTGCCATTGTTGCTCGTTCTGACAACCCTTTGTATTACAGTATGTGCTTTGTTATTTTTAATGTAAAGCGCCTTGAGTCTTGTTGGAGAGAGTGCGCTATATAAATAAAACTTACTTACTTACTTACTTACTTACTTATAATCATAGGCGTGCGCAGGGGGGGTGCCGGGGGTGCACAGGCACCTCCTAATGACAGGACCTTGCTGCACGATTGCAGCAAGGTCCTACATCACAGAATATAATTTTTTTTTCCGGGAGCCGGCTGCCTGTAGGGGGAGCTGAAGTGCACAGACAGCTCCTCTCAGGCCTTACTAAAAACAGTGCTGGATGAGTGGCCGGGTGAGGAGTGAGGAGAGGACTTCCTGGTGTTTGAATGTGCTGCAGGTAAGCTGGAACAGGGGGATTGTATGTTATATGAGGCTATGACTTTGTTTTAGAGGGGAAGGGGGAAGGTATATTGGTCTTTAATAATGCTGTAAGTAAACTAAGTAAACTGTGTGGGTGCATAGGGGGGCTGTGTATATGTGCACTACGTGTGTGTGTGGGTACGTCTGTGTACTGTGTGTATGTGGGTGTGCAAAGGCTGTGCATATGTATACTATGTGTGGGGGGCTCTGTATGTATGTATGTATGTATGTGTGTGTATACTATGGGCCTTATTCAGATGCACTCGGTACTGCGCGCATTCGCACGCAGTACCGATGTTGCGCGACTGCGCATGCGCAGGCGGGTATCTGCGCATGTACAGGCGCATGGTGCGTTCACCCACGGCGACCTTTCTCGGGTCGCCGGGTGCACACACCCATGGCTGCATGGGGGGGGGGGGAGATGGGCGGGGGGCGCCGGGCTGCCCCATTGCCATATGGGAACGCCCAGCGTTCCATGGGCGTTTCCATGAAAATGCTGGGTGTTCTTATGGTAATGAGGCAGTGACACGGGTGTGGGGGGCGGGTAGCTGACATCACCGGATGTCAGCTGCCCGCCCAGATCCACGCCAGCGTGCACGCAAATGTAAGTAACTGAACAGTCCCTTATATATGCGTGCACGCTAAACATCATTCGATGGTCGGTGACCATCGAATGATGTGGGCGGTTACCCGAGCCATACGAATGGATGTTTATGCAAAACATCCATTCGCTGCTGTGCGGGCGAAGCCGCACTTTGCTGGGGCGGCGGGGGGGGGGGGGGGGGGGCGTTCGTTTCCCGGGCGGGGTTTGATGGACTTGCAAGGCTGCGTATTCGCAGCCTTGCGAATCAACCTGAATAACCCCCTATGTGTGGGGGCAGGCATTTGCCCCTGGGTACTTGGGGTACAAGTGTGATGGGCATTATGTCTAATGGGCATTAGTGTGTTTCATTATATGTAATAATAGGCGATGATGGACACGCCCCTCCAATGGTGCACCCCCTAATAAAACGGGCTGCGCACGCCTATGCTTATAATTTGAATTTCTATGCCTTATAAAACGTATCATGTTAGATGTATACATTTATAGTATCTCAGGGTAATTTTCATTTCTGCTACATTGCTAAAAATAAAATTGTAATTACTGCTACAATAAGTATATTTCTCCAATACATGGGATGTTGTGGAGGCTGTAGGCAAATAAAAGGATGAGAGGGAGAATTACATTTGAGGAGTTGATTCTGCATTGTAATGGTAGCAACAGTTTGGGTGGCAATGGGAGTTCTTGGTACTTATGTAGTATCTGGGCGCCCGATTTTTTGATTGTATGCCTTAAGTTAAGGCATACAATCAGATGCGATGCGATGCGATGACCCGATTTTTCCATAGGAATCAATGTTAAAATAGACTGAGTCCATTTTAACATGGAATTCAATGGGAAAAAGGGGTCCTTTTCATACCCCTACTATCCAAGTGGGCATGGAGTTGGATATAAACCTGTGGCGAGCGTAGCGAGCCACCGAGTCCGAAGCGTGGCAAGCGGACGGTATTCCGTGTCCCCTCGCGGGGCTCGCTACGCTCGCCATGCTTCGGACTCGGTGGCTCGCTACGCTCGCCACAGGTTTATATCCAACTCCATGCCCACTTGGATAGTAGGGGTATGAAAAGGACCCTTTTTCCCATTGAATTCCATGTTAAAATGGACTCAGTCCATTTTAACATTGATTCCTATCGAAAAATCGGGTCATCGCATCGCATCGCATCCGATGGTCGCATGCGATGCGATGCGATGCGATGTGCCCGATCCGACCCGATTTCTAAATCGGGCGCCCAGATACTACATAAGTACCGAGTTCTTTATTTGAAAAAAAATGTACAGTACTGAGACCCTGATTCAGCAAGGCTCCCCAAGTAATTCGGTAATTCGTTGCTTAGTCAGCCCTGAAATGCCACCTGGCTGAAAGTCTGCCCCCCCCCCCCCCCAAATCCTCTCAGCAACATGTGAGGGGATGTACGTGAACACGTTCCCTTGCATGCGGCCAAAAGGGGAGACCATAGAATGATTTCTCTCCCCTTCCAAAATTAAAGTCTGTCAGACTTTTATTTTCGTCGGTCTGCCGAAGAGGGGGAACACCCAGAATTTTCATAGGGATGCCAATAAAACAATGTGTGTTCCCCTGATATGGCCCTCTGAACACCCCCACCCCCTCTGGAGCAAACGGCTTAACGAGTATGAAACTTGCCAAAGCCATTTGCTCCCTGGTTCTGCACATGTGCATATACACACATGCGTAGCCTGGCTGAGAGGCGCTACAGTAAATCTGTATATTGGAATGATTGAAAATGGGTTCTTGTTCTACTCTCGTTTACAAAATCTGTGCAATATTGTCATAGAATAGAGCCTTCTACAACTCTTATTCCTTGTTTCTTACATATATGCAGTACATGAAATAATATAAGTAATACAGGGCATACTACTGTTAAAGAGAATAAAACAATCTGGTGCAAATAAAAGTACTCCAGAACTTTCAGGACCAAATGTAACAGGGTGTGAGAATTAACTAAGTGAGAAATTTTTGGAGAATTTTCCCATTGTTTAAAAGCGGCAATCATTTACACTGAAACACCAGGTTGACTTTACCATGTAATTGATTGCCGCTTTAAAAAAAATGGTAAAACTCTCCAAAAAAATCTGTTTCATTTGGCCCTCAGTGTGAAATGCATTAAGATCTGCATTGGGAAGATTTGCATGAACGCCAGCGCAGAATTTCGCCTACATGACATCTCTCGATCATAATTCATTTCCGCTTCTTCTGTCTTCAATGTAAATACATTCAAAATGTTCATGACTTGGCATAACCACTATTGAGGGAAACTATTTATATGCTCCATCTGTTTCACTCTACAATATAAAGTCATTTTGTTTTTAAAATAACAAAAAATAAGTGAAAAAGATATTGAGCTAATACATCTCGAGATGTATCCAGCTTTCAACAGTAAAGCTGGCCATACATCTACAGATTGTATGGCCAGCTTAACATAGAGTATTGACCTGGTTTCCAATTATATATTTACAAATAAACTAACGCAAAGTGTATACTGTTGATGCTTTTACCCTGAAGTATGTTAGACATGTAATTCATGTAATCCACTATACTTTACATTAAGACAGCATATTATATTATATTCTTCATGGATACAGTACTGATACATTAAAGATGCCTATACAGTAGTATGATATGAACCTTTTTCACATTATTTCGAACCATCAGGCCATATCTTATGTGATTTATCTCCGATTCCAATCCTTGCGTGGTACCGTGGGCATTGGATCAGATCTGGAGATAGTCATGGCTGCCACAATGATTTGTCGTATGCCACAGCTAAAGGGATTGCATACGATACATCATATGCAAAAGGACCAAAACGATATATCGTATGCAATCCTACCTGCCGTGCAGTTGCTGAGGTATCGCATGCGAGCGTGGCGCCTTTCATGGTTTGTACTACACTGTCCCCATTTTTCTTATCTACTACACTATCCCCATTAGGAATTGATTTGCTTTATTTGAAATTATTTTTACCACATTATTATGATTGTATATACTGATTGTCTACAGTAAGCATGTTTATTGATGGCTTATTTGTAAACAATAAAAATTTTTATTATACATTTTTAGAACCCTCATTATGTACAGTACATGCATGTTGTCCTACCACTGAATCTTTAATACAGATGTAGCACCTCTTATACATCGCCGGGAATCGCTAGAATGCCCACGCTGGCAATCGCCGGCATAGAAGGCAGTCCATCTGACTGGGACGCGTGAGCATCTCACACACACACACGCATCCCAGTCACGCGGCGGAAGGCAGAGAAACCCTGCCCGTCTCCACTTCAGGGAGATGGGCAGGGTTAAGGAAGGGGGGGGGGTGCGGTGATGCAATGGGGACCAGCAGGGAGGTGATGGAAGGCAGCAGAGAGCTCCGTTGGAATGAAACGTGCGTGCATCTCCGGCAGTTGACGTGGGCTGGCGATTCCCGCTCCATCTGTAGCTCACGATAATTACACTTTTTTAAATTATTATTATTAATAATAATAATAATAATGCATTTTCACAATATGAATAAAACAAAACAATTTCTGGTCAATTAAACAATACAAACTTTATTTTTTCATTTATACATTTTTTTTGTAAGAAACTTGAATAACAAGAAATAAATAAAAAATGTAAGCAAATAATTAAAGAAACATTTACACAAATTTTGAAAGATTTGTTATACAAAAACTGCATGACATGAAAATGCATGACATCCAGACACCCATTGCATTACGGAAAATGCCGTTCAATGCGATCGGCAATTCTTGTTACAATAAATGACAAATTCCTCATCTAGAGCATCTGTGAAGAGAAAAAGGCAAAATGTAAATATTAAAATAAAAATTTATTGTAACTAATTGAACAAAACAGAATATAGCCATCACTGGGTTTGTACACACAGTAGCTTTACTAGTTTACTTTATTTTGCAATAATTGATCTAATTTGTGACATATAGGTTGTTGATTTATGCAATCTTGATTTATATTATTATGCACAAAAGCAACAATTAGAAAATATAACATTTAAAACCATTTGTGATTGACTTGATTCAATCAGCAAATACAGATTTTGAATAATGTTGTGCAACAAGGTTAAGTCATATGACAATAAAGGTCAAACAACTCATATGTTGAGTCATCTATTGCCTACAGTCTCATATCTACACAATCAAATGTGTTTTCAAATATTTTATTGTCTATTTGGTGGTCCCTCACCATAATCATTTATAAATCTTTTAAAACGTATTAACAC
The DNA here is from genome assembly GCF_055691185.1 of Crinia signifera. NCBI lineage: Eukaryota > Metazoa > Chordata > Amphibia > Anura > Myobatrachidae > Crinia > Crinia signifera. Next base: position 120,281,817 of record NC_139225.1, read on the forward strand.
TTACACACTCATATGTATATTTGTTTTGAGTGTTGTGGAGGGATCAGGTCATGTTTTACCTTATTCAACATTTTATTTGGATAATATAATGTACTTTCAAGTTGTTGGTGAGCTTGGCTTGCTACCTCCTCTAGCTACTTCACTGCCTTTGTACTCAGAGCATGGATTACAGAGCTTGCACTGCAGATACGAAAAAGAAAGAAAAGCAGCGCTCAAATAACAATAATGAAAAAAAAAAAAAAAAACAGGGTGAATTTATAATTTAATATTTAAAGTTTTAAAAAAATGTTTAAAAAGCATATTTAGAAACAAAAAAGGGGCATGGGATCGTGTGGGGGCGGTGAATATAACCAGCACTGGACTGATTGGCATAGTCCCCGAAATCGCGGAGTCCAATGATGAAATCTCCAATTGCCGCTTGAGTATTATTGTCCAATGGAAATGGATGCAAAGCGAAAATTAATCCTCTCTAGTACACAGCTCGGCTCCACAGAAGGCCTATGGTGGTACTTAAATGAGGGGAACTTGGTCCAGATGATTGAGCAGGTGCAATTGCCAATGATATGGTGAAGGGTCCCAGGTCACACCAACGCCTTTCGCTGCTTCTAGGAGCAGCTTTATCAAGGTGACTTAGTGGGGCCAGGTATATATGGATTCAGTACTGAATCCCGGCGGTCGGGATCCCGGCGTTCAGAATCCCGACAGCCGAAATGCCGACAAGGGGGGTACGTGGATCGCCCCCCACTGCGCTCGCCACACAGTGGGCCCGGTGCCTCGCTACGCTCGGCACACTAATTTATTCTCTCTCCAGGGGTGTCGTGGACACCCACGGAGGGAGAATGTGTCGGTATTTCGGCGGTTGGGATTCTGGCGACGGGATTCTGAACGCCGGGATCCCGACCGCCGGGATATTAACTGCATCCCGTATATATACCCTGGTTTATCAATACACAATTAACGAATTAGAAAATGTATTCACTCTAAAAGTTCAAAATGTAAGTGATAAGCTTGGAAACAGACACTTATTATGATTTAATATGCAAAAAATAATAACTAAAAAAGTGAAAAAATAAATATTAATATTTACAAATAAGTAATTGACCCCAGGTGACTTCTGGGTTACTACTGTAGATCATAAGAAACAATACTAAACAATAAATCTACTATCCAATAGCTGTATATACTAGATCGATGGTCATCACTAGGACCTTTTCATGACAGTCATATAATCTGTACAATCTACACATATAGATGGTTAATATTGCATTGCAGGTATGCCTATGCCACTTTCCTCTCCAAAAAGTAGCTTAGTTTAGATTTTCTTTATGAGAAATCAAGATAAGTAGGAAACAATGCTTTCTCTAACTTTCATAGATGTAGAGCAACCATCCACTAGAGAGGAACAAGAACCTGAGAATGCATCACCAGACACGCCAATCTCTTCTCCATCGGTGGGACTAGAATGATCACCAATGTGTTTCCTGGAGATCAGCAAAAACAAACAAACATTGAAATGGCATTTTACATGCAGATAACCCTTCAGGAAGTGAAGGACCAGAAGATGCAGGACATTATGAGCAACTACACAGAGAGACTGATATATCACTTGAGGAAAGCCTTGGGTCTGATCTCTCCTCTGATCCCGACACTCTATGACACACCGCTGGCTTCTTCTTCTGCATCTCTACTGTTCAGGTCACATGAACTTAACTGCAAAGAAGGTAAAACATTTGCAAGGTCATGTACGCATAATTGATGCTAAATGGAAATCATATAATATAAATTTAACTTGTTTTAACCCTTTGCGTGCCAAGTAAATTTGTCAAAATAGGTGTAAAAAAATGGCAAGCAAACATTTTTATTCATCATAATGACCTGAAATGTTTACCTTATATAGGAATTTTTTTGAAACAACATTTTTTTATTTGAATTTATATAACAAATGTGAGCGATGTTGGCAGTAATAGCGGATATTTTGAACATCTCTCACATGTTGGCACTCAAAGGGTTAAGCAATTAGCTGTTTTTATTTACAAATAGAATCAGTATAACATTAAGGGGGAAATTTACTAAAGGAAATTTGTAAAAAATCGGTGTTTTTGTATCCAGAAATTCTCTTATTTTTGACATTTACTATCTCGAAAATACGGCAATTCGTATTCCCATTGATAGCACATCAATACGACTACAAATTGCCATATTTTTGGGATAGTAAATGTCAAAAATAAGTGTATTTCTGGATACAAATACACCTATTTTTTTAACAAATTTCCTTTAGTAAATTTCCCCCTCAGTGTCAAAATATGTACTTTTTGTTTGCACTTACAACTGAAGAATTACATATTCTCAAAAAATCCTGGTTTTCTTCCACGGATAAGCAGTCCAGGTTGTTATATCCTGCTCCCTTTAAAATGATCTCCACCTCCCCTGAATAATGGTGATCTTAAGAAAAATGGCACCAAAATCAATAATATTATACACATCCAGTTCAAACACAAGGTATTGGTCACAGGTACAGTGGGGCAGATGTACTAAGCTTTGAAAAGTGATTAAGTGGAGTGCGGTTAAGTACCAGCCAATCACCTTCTACCTGCCATGTCACAGGCTGTTAGGAGCTGGTTGGTTGGTGGTTTATCACCTTTTAAAGGCTTAGAACATCTTTCCCAGTATGAGAATGCCAAATATATATTCCATGACCGTTCCAGAAAAGCAATGTGTGAAAATGTTCTGTGCTAGATGCAAAAGAGGAGTTGTAGCCACAATGTGAGAGGGTAGGTGCTGTCTCCTGCAAGTAGAAAATAAATCCACATAATCTAGAAGCTAATTGCATAAACCATGTTTAATATTTAAAAATATCCATTGTAATTAGGATCATGATGCGGTGTTCATTGCTATGTACTAAATATAAGTATCTCATATAAGAAGCTTTGGAACTGAAAAAAATGGATTTTGAAAAAGGAAATTGTTCAGAAACATTTTAGAGGCAGTATGAAAATAATATTGAAATATGTGGGTTGTTGTAGCAATGCTAGTACTCTATGAACAAAAATAATTACAGAACATTTACAGTCATTTTCACTAACTTCTTTTTCCGTATTTTTTTTACCCAATAGCCCGCATGTTCGCCTCTGATAATCTGATAGCCTAATTAGGAAGAAGTGAATATGGCCAGAATGCTATGTATAAGGAAAGGTGCATCACATATGCAGTACCTTTGATACAGTATTAGTGGAATTAAGGGGCCCCTTCCCCGATGTTTGGGGTTTGGACATACCCCAGGAACAAAAGGCTTTGGCAAGTATCACACTCCAGACAGGGGCCTGGACATGGGCGGATTGGCCCACCGGGATACCGGGCTTTTTCCCGGTGGGCCGGCCCATTTCAGCCATATAGCGGCCGCTCGCTCCCCCTGGCTGGGCCGCGGACCGCCCGACCGCCTTCTCCGCGGTTAGCGGCCGCGGCCGCAGCACTTTTCCCTCAGTAAAGATAGCCGCGGCCGGCCTCGTCAATGGCAGCAATGATAATGGCCGCGGGAGGGCTGGTGCGCATGCGCGGTCGCACGCAGCAGCTCCCGCGGCCCCTTTGAATGTGTGTGTGTGCGCGGCTGCTAAATTGATCCCCAGCAGGCAGCGCAGCATGAGTTTATTGCGCGCTGGGGATCAAAAACAGGAAGGGGGCGGCGCTGACAAAGCAGGAGAATTAAAGAAAGAGCAGCAGTCTGCACTCTGAAGCGCCGCCCACCCTTCTGCTAGCCTTCTCCCTATAGCAGCAGCAGAGCAGCAGCCTGGCAGCCACAGCCATAGGAAGAGCCAGCCAAGCATGGGCAGAGCCTGGAACAGCTCTACAGCTAGCCTCCCAGGTATATAATGTGTGCTGGGGATGGGCATGATTTGATGGGCATCACGGTGTGTGGCATATGTATAATGGGCATCACGGTGTGTGCCATATGTATAATGGGCATCACGGTGTGTGGCATATGTATAATGGGAATCATGGTGTGTGCCATGTGTATTATGGGCATCACGGTGTGCGGCATATGTATAATGGGCATCACGGTGTGTGCCATATATATAATGGGCATCACGGTGTGTGGCATATGTATAATGGGAATCATGGTGTGTGCCATATGTATTATGGGCATCACGGTGTGCGGCATATGTATAATGGGCATCACTGTGTGAGGCATATGTACAATGAGCATCACAGTGTTTGGCATATGTATAATTAGCATCACGGTGTGTGGCATATGTATAATGAGCATCACGGTGTGTTGCATATATATATTGGGCATCACAGTGTGTGACATATGTATAATGGGCATCACGGTGTGTGGCATATGTATATTGAGCATCACGGTGTGTGGCATATGTATAATGGGCATCACAGTGTGTGGCATATGTATAATGGGCATCACGGTGTTTGGCATATGTATAATGAGCATCACGGTGTGTGGCATATATATATTGGGCAGCACGGTGTGTGACATATGTATATTGGGCATCACGGTGTGTGACATATGTATAATGGGCATCACAGTGTGTGGCATATGTATAATGGGCATCATGGTGTGTGGCATATGTATAATGGGCATCACTGTCTCCCCTCCCTGCATCCTCCACCACTTATTGACTCCCCTCCCTGCATCCTCTGCCACTCTGCATTCCCCCTCCTACCCTGCATCCTGTGCCACCATGCCCCCCTCACACTCTGCGTCCTGTGCCACCCTGAGTAAGTCTTCCCTCCCTTCGTCCTCAGCCACCCTGCATCTCCCCTCCCAGCATTGTACGCCACCCTCCGTCCCCCTCCCTCCCTGCATCCTCTTCCACCCTGCCACTCTACTCTCACACCTCGTCACCCGTCTCACCCTTCATTACCAACCTCTCTCACCCTGCAGCAACCCCCTCTCACCCTGTGTCTCTCATTCCGTTGCATAATATTTTTTTAACTCAGCTGCAAAAATTTGGTGTGGCCTCGTTGTAATAGGCCACACCCCTATACTGATAGGCCACGCCCCCAAAAAATTCGGGCGCGCCTCCGGCGCGCAACAACATCCTCCCCTGTCGGGGCTGCTTCAAGATATTTCCCGGGCTGCTTTTAATTTCCAATCCGCCCCTGGGCCTGGAGCAGGGGAACACCCAGTTTTATGAACATCGGCATAAAAACACTGAGCGTTGCCCTGGGAACACAAGCTTGGCATTGCTGTTCGAGTCAGGCAGCTGATGTCACATGACATCAACGCCCACCCCGTATTCGTCGATCAGCAGCAGAAATATAAGTCAGTTTAGACTTTCAGACTTTTATTGCCAAAGGGGAGACAAATTATTCGATGGACAGCGACCATCAATGATTTCTCTCCACTTCAGCTGCATGCGAGGGGATGTGTCCGAGTACACATCCCTTTGCATGCTAGTGAGGTGATTTTGGTGGTGGGGGTGGGGCATAATTTGGCGGGGTGGCGGGTATACACAGTCTAACGAACAGGTCTCTATCAGGATCTAAGGGCCAGATGTACTAAGCTTCAAAAGTGATAAAATGGAGAGTGATAAACAGCCGGCCAATCAGCTCCTACCTGCCATGTCACGGACTGTGTTTGAAAAATGCCAGGCAGGAGCTGATTGGTTGTTGTTTATAACTCTCCGGATTATCACTTTTGAAGCTTAGTGCATCTGGCCCTAAACACATTCAGTTTAGAACAAATGGAGTAATCTCTTTCTGCTTGTACCAGGGCTATATACTCTAAGTAACATCCACTTACCCTATGACATGACAATTAAGTAAAATCTCTGCTTCATTTACAAAAGGATTCGCTCGTCAAATGTCAAATTAATAAACTGTCTGAATTTAGACTGTAAGCTCTACTGGGGGGGAAGCACTAATGTGAATAATTATATACATTCTGTACAATCCTGTAAAGAACAGAACAGATAGGACAGATAAAAAGTAAAAATAGTTACTTTAATAATCTGCACGATGTTCCACTCATTTTAATATGTAATTAAAACTAGACTGATTTTTCTTCCTCTTTACCAACTGTCAATGAGCCAGACACACGGAAGTATAAGACAGGCTACAATCTAGTCAGCTGCAGTTTTCCTGTGTGGATGCCAATCACAGGCTGAGGTTCACTCTGCACAATCCTCAGTCTCCATGATGACTGGACCAGACTTTAACCTATGTATAAGGCAACAGAAACTCTTGACCTCTGCCTTTATTGCAGTAACTGCTGCCGTTGGTCGAAAAAGACCATTGGCCAAGACAATTCTCTATATCAGAGAAATACTATAGAATAAAAAGGTATGCTCATTGCCAATATAGAGCGCAAGATAATATAAATTCAATTTCATATTAATTTTAATATTAGTAAAGGGTCTATGCATATGCCGTGTCACCACATTGCACCCTTTCATCCCCCCACTCCCTCACTGAACTTCCTCTGTATCTGCTGCTCCACTCTGTCCTACCTCCATGTCTGTTCTATTCCTCCCCCCGCCGCTTCTCCAATCTGTCCTGACCGCTACCTTGCTCAATCTTGCCTTCTGCTGCTGCACTCCATCACTTGCTCTGTATTACCCCGCCCCCTGTCTGCTGACTCCTACTCCATGTCCTGCTGTACTGCCCATCACTCTGCCTCTCCCATCCCTTCCCTCATTGGCTGCATATTCACCTCCCAGTCACTCCTGCTATCCTGACTCCATAGCAGTGGGAGAGTACTATGTGCTTTGACTCCCACTGCGCATGTATACTGTATGTAGGAGATGGGTTAGACCCGAGACAATTATTATATAGGTAAATATACAGTACCATAAGGTTTGCGCTGCAATTATAACTATAATCAAACCAGGCAAATAAGTTATTTCCTCACAGAACTTTATGTACAATTTCTTCATTTTTGGGCATCTCTGAAAAGAGTAAACCTCTCAAAGATTTAAGAAAGGAGGCAGCAGAAGCCTGGTGAAGTGATAAAGTGGTAATAACGTGGAAGGTGACAATGCAGCATCCATTCAGCTCCTACCTGTCATTTTTCAGACTCAGCCTATCCTATAACAGTTAGGAACTAATGCCATTCTTCTTATTCATTTATGCTTGTTAATGACAATAAAGGTAATAAAGGTAATAAATAAAGTAAAAAGTCATTTCTATGAGCGCATTGCAAGTTGGGGCATAATTATCACCTCAAACCGGCACTTACAATACAGCTGACAAGAAATACAATCACCTCTATGGGAGAAACTAAAGTGTTGCGCGCTGGTGGCCAATAGAATGTGCTGATAGACCAATTCAAGTGTTGTACATTTTGGCCATGCACCGACACTGATATAACCGTTATCTTGTTCCTTCATTTTGATTTGCTGATAACTAGTTATATAAATATAAATCGGCACATTTCCACAATTCTACTTTCTTAAATATAGGGGGTATGTAATGTGCCACCGCTATTTCCGACGTGGGAAATAGCAGCGGCTCCCTATTCAATGCTGTCATTAAGGACAGCATTGATGCGGGATCATGGCACAACGGGCCCGACTTCAGAAGCTGTTGGGCCCGTTCTGCCTATAACGGCCGTGGATTGTCGTTATTCGGGCCGCAGATCGACAATCCACGGCCATTTTCGTAGCCACGCCCCCTTTGCGCCCATCGGCAGGCGGGACATTGAATCCCATCTTCGTTATGCGGTCGATCTGACCGCAACCGGGCCAGGATCACCGCTGTCGGCGAGGATTGACAGCTGTGATCCCAGATTGCATACCACCAAAAACTTTACACAAAGTTAATAGGTCTATTATTAGCATTCTACATACACATAGGGGGGGGGGGGGGGGGGATTTAGAAGGATGAGAGATTCAGAAAGTGAGAGATTTGGTAAGAAATCTCCAGTTTTTTAAAAGTGGCAATCATTTACACTGCAATACCAGTTTGATTTTGCAGTGTAAATGATTGCCGCTTTAAAAAAAAACTGGAGATTTCTTACCAAATCTCTCACTTCCTGAATCTCTTATCCTATTAAATTTCACCCATATTGTTCGCTGAATTCATAAATATACTACTGGATGTTCTATTTTACCAGCACACATTTTTATGTCCTTATCAATTGGTTAAAGTCTGAAGTTCTAATGGGATTATGTAAAATAATGTGATTATATAAGATTATATAATTGAAAGATTTATTTTTCTAGCCTTTTTTCAATATAGATTATTTTATTTTATGTTCATAAACCTTCTCATAAGACATTTATTATTTATTTTCTTAAGAGCCGGTTTAGAGAGCAATAAACTAGGCAAAAGTTAAAATAATTCAATACATTTCAAAGAGACATTAATGCCATTGTCCATGTCTTTATAAAGAGATACTGTACTGTAAATCCATAAACTTTGTCCTGCTGTGTATTTGTGGCATGCAATAAATAAGACTTCATCATTTCATAGCCCGTGGGATATTCAGAAACAGATTGTAGGGGCTATATTTACTAACCATTGTTTTTTGTTTTCAAAACCAAAATCGTTTGTTATTGTCATCATTCTTGTGCCTTAAAAAAAATATCAGTATTTACTGTCAGTTTTCAGTGTCAGTTGAAAACTGACAGTGATATTGGTAAATTCTGTCAATGGTTTTGACATTTTTAATATAAAATTACTACAAAACCAATGACAAAATGGACAAAAAAACCCCCGAAAAAAACAAACAAACCACAAATACAACAGCACTTTCTGATGGCTTTCTATATGGGAAAACATACCACATGCAATTTCTACATCAAAATTCCTATAAAAAATGCCTGTACTGATACACCCCCAAAAACCAAGAAAAACTCATGTCGACCATTTCACATTTCAAGCTGTTTCCATGTCAACTTTTTGGTGTCAACCTAATGACTATCGACCTAGAAACTGTTGATTCTTTATACCATAAACATGATCAATTAAATATTTCCCCTCTCCCCTTATATATTTAATGATTCCCGACCAATTAAATATTTAATGAATTCCCACCAGCCCAACCTTTTATATATTTAACCCTTTCAGTGCCAACATCTGTGAGAGATGTGCAAAATATCTGCTAAAAATGCCAGCGTCGCTCACATTTGTCATACGAATTCAAATAAGAATGTTGTGCAATTAAATAATAATAATAATGATGGGTGATTAGTATGTTATATGCACCCCCATCGTTAACGCCACTGCCACTATTAACGCCAACCCGAAGCGTGGCGAGCGCAGTGAGCCAGCGAGGGGCGGCGGTACACTTCCTCTGACCTTTTCATACCCCCACTATCCATGTCGGCGTTGAGTTGATTTTATGTAGTGTGGCAAGCGCAGCAAGCACCGAGCCCAAAGCGTGTCGAGCGCAGCGCGCCCCACGAGGGGACGCGGAATACATGTGAAGTTATACACGTCGCCTCGCGGGGCTCGCTGCGCTCGACACGCTTTGGGCTCGGTGGCTCGCTGCGCTTGCCACACTATATTAAATCAACTCCACGCCGACGTGGATAGTGGGGGTATGAAAAAGTTGGAGGACGCGTACCGCTGCGCTCACCACGCTTCAGGTTGGTGTTAATAGTGGTGGTGGCATTAACAATGGGGGTGCATATAACATACTAATCACCCATCAGGGTGATTGTACAATGAAACCATCGTTTTGATCGCATCGATCGCATCGCATGCGATCTGGTCGCATGCGATGCAATCGATGCGCCGTGGGCGCCGTGCTAGGAAACAAGTACCAAATGTTTGATTGCCAATTTTCATATCTATTTTGACACATTCACTTGGCACTCATAGGGTTAATGAACCCTCACATCAAGTTTCTAAAACGTATTTAATGATTTTCTACAATTTTCCAATCTCACTCATCTCAGTGCTGACTTGTGGGTCCCTGCACAGTTAAGTAGTATCAAAGTCGGACTCAAGCCACCCACTTCTCATTACCATCTTGCGGAAAGAAAATCATGGCATTTCGTATCGTAAACAGGAGTAGAGGCTTTATTCTAGGCTCTGTCACAAGCAGCAGCTGTCCCAATAGCTGATGTTGGGAGTGCTTCTTCTGGCCAAGGAGTCTGGAGATGGGAAAAATAAACCCTCTACTCCTGGCTACGAGATGAAATGTCATGACGCAGAGTAAGGGCCTTCAAAGATTAGTTGAAAGCATTAAGACTTATGACTCCTAACAGGTTCCTAGTGCATTAACCAACAAAGCTATTATGGAACCAGTGACAATGTTTTCTCTTCTCTAATTGTGGTTTAAGGGGAGAATTTACTCACTATTTCTAGGAATAGTCCCTTTGCAGACAAGGACACAACTGCTAAGCACAGTAATTAAGACTGGAATGCCAAGTTAATTGTAGGGAATGAGTTTAATTATTCTTCAATGTAATTTACCATGCATCCAAGGACTCATCCATAATATATGCCACATGTGACATTCTATGAATTTAGTGGGCCTGTGTGGTGCTTGGACCACCAAAATTCTCTCATTGTATCATGGGTTTCGAGGCCTCTGCCTCAGAGGTTTCTACTAGCTGCAATGTCGGTTTGGTCTTCAGATTAGTTTACACCACTTCTGCTCCATAGTTGAAATGAATACCTGCTGTGCTCGCCATGCTTCGGGCTGAAGTGGATAGTGTGGGTGTGCTAAATCGCATTGCGGATCAAATCGTATGCAAATCGTATGCAATATTTGCATATGACTTGCATGCGATTCGATCCGCAGGGAATTGCCGCCTTGAAACTAGACAAGTACCTTTTTAACTTTTACAAAAAAATTTTTACATAACCATGCACAGATTGCACTGGTCTGTGCATGGTACTGTCAAACTCACCATGTTAAAATGGGTCTATTTGTTTTGCGATTTTTTGTAAGGTTTTCCGAAATTCGCATCTCATTAAATTTGTGGGTACTTGTGTATTTTGGCGGCGCCCATCGCATCGCATACCATAAGGCATACGATGGTATGCGATGCGACGCGATATCGCGCAATGCTGTACAATGTCATACAATTTTAAAATTGTATGACATTGTACATGGCATACAATGCCATACAATGCGATGCGACGTGATTAAACATTGTATAAGCACCCTAATGGGTGCTTACAATGTGAAATGCACCCCCACGCCACCCCCCCACAATAAACGTGAACCCGAAGCTTGGCGAGCGCAGCGAGCCCGCGAGGGGTGGCGGTACGCGTCCTCCGATCTTTTCATACCTCCACTATCCACGTCGGCGTGGAGTTGAGAATAGAAAGTGTGGCGAGCGCAGCGAGCCATCGAGCCTGAAGCGTGGCGAGCGCAGCGTGCCCTGCGAGGGGACGCGGATACCTGTGAAGCCCGCGAGGGGACTCCGATACCTGTGAAGGTATCCGCATCCCCTCTCGGGGCTTGCTGCGCTCGCCACGCTTCGGGCTCGGTGGCTCGCTGCGCTCGCCACACTTTCTATTCTCAACTCCACGCCGACGTGGATAGTGGGGGTATGAAAAGGTCGGAGGACGCGTACCGCCGCCCCTCGCGGGCTCGCTGCGCTCGCCACGCTTTGGGTTCACGTTTATAGTGGGGGGGTGGCGTGGGGGTGCATTTCACATTGTAAGCACCCATTAGGGTGTTTAAAAGCACCCTTTATGGTGCTTATACGATCTTTCATCGCATAGGGGCAAAAATCGCGTTGCATCGTATGCTACGCGATGCATGCCATGCGATGCAACGCAATATAAACATCGCGCGATGCACATCAGGGGCGCCGCTATAATACACAAGTACCAATTTGTGAATTGTATACTTTTTAATAGGAAAACACTTGGATGTGAAAAAAAATCAACAGGTCAGAATGTGCGATTTTTGTGGCAAAAATTTGTATTTTTACCCCAAATTGCATCTAATAAGTTGCCGATTTCAGGAAAAAATCCAAATTGAGACTTTTTTTTTACTAAAAATTGCAAAATCTGAGATATCTCTTACCAATAAATGTCACACAAACCCGCAGAACACAAAAAAAATGCATTATATGTAGGCGCTAAATCTCAGGAATGGATGTGGAATTCATCAACGCACAAGCTATCAAGTCAGGAGTGGTGTGTTTCAAACAACAACACCACATCTGATTTCATTACTGTCATTGACAGGGGCTACTCTCCCTTATGGAAGTCCATAACCCCAATAAAGGGAGAATAGAACCTGTGGCGACCGCAGCGAGTCACCAAGACCACATCGTGGTGAGTGCAGCAAGCCCACAGGGGCTTCTTTGCACTCGCACCCATCTGACTACCGGCGGTCGGGATTCCGGTGTCGGTATACTGACCATCCGAATCCTGTCTGTAATGCCAACATACTACACCCAATGTAAAAGAAAAGAAAAAAAGAAAAATTAGTGAGAACAAGTACATTTACAAAGGAGAAAAAATGAAAGTTGAGAAATCAATGGGGCTAGATGGGATACATTCAAGGATACTCAAAGAGCTTAAAGATGAACTGGTAACACCATTTACAGAATTATTCAACCAGTCACTAGCTACTGGGTAATTCCATACCATAGAAAATGTAGTCTCACTGCACAAAAGTGGAAGCAAAGAAGAGGTAAGCAACTACTGACCAGTGAGCCTTAATTCAGTAGTAGGGAAACTGATGGAAACACAACACAAAGAGTTGTAGAATGTCTCAAATCCAGCAACTTACAGGATTCTAAACAGCATGGGTTTACTGGGGGCAGATAATGTAAAACAAATCTTATTTACTTGTTTTGACTGGGTGACTAAAGTAATAGATCAAGGAGGGACTGTAGATGTAGTTTATCTAGACTTTAGTAAGCACTGTCCCACATTGCAGACTGTTAAATAACCTTGAAAGCTTCAGATTGGATTCTAAGATAGTTGAATGGATAAGATCTTGGTTGCAGGACAGAAAACAGAGAGTTGTAGTAAATGGAGATCAGTCACAGGATGGCAAGGTTACCAGTGGAGTACCCCAGGGATCTGTACTTTAAAAAAAAAAAAATATTTATAGGAGACATTACAAATGGAATTAAGGGTAAAATGTGCCTTTTTTGCAGATGACACAAAGGTATGCAACAGGGTAGACACACCAGGAGGGGTAAAACAAATGATTGATGATCTAGGTAGATTGGAGGAATGGTCAAGAGCATGGCAGCTACAATGTAATGCCAAAAAATGCAAAATCATGCACTTGGGTCTCATAATCTAAAGAATATAATGGAAACTACTGAAGAGGGATCTACTGTACAGTAGGTGTCATTATTTCAGGTGACTTAAAGGCAGGTAGGCAATGTAACAAAGCAATGAAGAAGGCAAGTCAGATGCTTGGTTGTATAGGGAGAGGAATCAGCAGTAGAAATAAATAAGTAATAATGCCACTGTATAGGTCATTGGTACGACCTCATCTAGAGTATTGTGTTCAGTTCTGGAGGCCATATCTCCAGAAGGATAAAAATACATTAGAGACTGTACAAAGAAGGGCAACTAAATTGGAAAGATTAAAATATCTTAATACATAGGTAGCCAACTCCAGTCTTCAGGAGCTACCAACAGTTAATGATTTCCAGGTCTCCTCACAGAATCAAGTAAAGTATTTAGCTTCACCTGTGGAAATGTGTTAGTGATAATTAATATGTATACTTTAGAGCATAGAAGGGAAAGGTGAGACATAATAGAAACTTTCAAATATATCAAGGGTTTTAAAAAGGTACAGGAGGGAGACATTTTTTACAGGAAGAGGAGCAGCAGAACACGAGGACATTCACTGAAACTAGCAGGAGGAAGATTCAGGGGAAACTTGAGGAAAAATGACTTCACAAAAAAAGGTAGTGGATGAGTGGAATAGCTTCCCATCAGAGGTAGTAGAGGCAAATACAGTAGATGAATTTAAACATGCTTGAGATAGGCAAATTGGTATCCTTACAAAGCAATAAGGATCAAATATGGTTTGAGGTAACATGTTTATAAAGGGGCAGACTAGATGGGCCAAGTGGTTCTTATCTGCTGTCAAATTCTGTTTTTATGTTTATATGTACTGCTGCATTCTGTGAATGAAGAGAGTCTTCAGTGCACAAACCCAATTTAGATTTTTGACAAGAAAAGATTGATTTTTTCCCAAGACGAAAATCGCATAAAAATTGATTCAGTTTACAATTCCATATCGATCCAAAAGTTTAAGACAGAAAATTTTAGACCTACAGTATACATTATTCTTTTGTGACTTATACAGTTTATTACTTTTTTGTACTTTATACTGTATCAGATGAGATCAAAGGTGAGGATTTCAGAGATTTCCAAGCCCTGCTGATCCACACAAAGCTTACCAGAATTATATTGCAGTTCTGAATTACAGACATTGTACAGGTAATTTGTAGTTAGTTTTACCTTTTTTTTTGTGTCTAAAGCAGTGATTTTCAACCTTTTTCAGGTCGCGGCACACCAGACAAGACTTCAAAATTGCCAAGGCACACCAACATTTTTTAATCAGATATTCCAGATATTTTGCATACCATAATGCCAGTTACATGTTATATCACACACATTAATGGCCATTACAAGTTATGCCACACATCGTGATGCCACTTACAAGCTATGCCATATACCGCAATGGCCATTACACATTATGCCAGGACTCAACAAATTTCTTGCAAACGAGGGACAATATGGACAGTGCGCGCCGAAGGCGCGCGCCAAATTTTTCAACATAATGCCAACACACCGCACACCCATTATATAGTATACCACATGCCATAATGGCCATTACATGTTATGCCACACACCGTAATGCCCATTGCACATTTTAGTGAACTTTGTAATTCCGATTACACATAAGCCCACACATGATGCCCATGACATACTATGTAACACTCCGCAATGCCCATGACATACTATATAACACTCCGCAATTCCCATGACATACTATATAACACACCGCAATGCCCATGACATACTATATAACACACCGCAATGCCCATGACATACTATATAACACACCGCAATGCCCATGACATACTATATAACACACCATACACATTTGACACATAAGTGCCACTTACCTACATGCTCAATGTCAGGGGCTTCATGCTCGATGCCAAGGTGGACTGAATTTGCTCGTTGCCAAGGGGAACAGAACTGTGCAGTGGCCCACTCCTGGCTCCCGTCCGCTATTTGCAATTCAATGCACCGCCAGTAGTGTGCAGCAGGGAGGGAGGGTGGGAGCAGTAGGGTGGGAGGGTATCTGCAGTGGGGTGGGAGGGTGGCTGGGAGGGTATCTGCAGTGGGGTGGGAGGGTGGCTGGGAGGGTATCTGCAGTGGGGTGGGAGGGTGGCTGGGAGGGTATCTGCAGTGGGGTGGGAGGGTGTCTGGGAGGGTATCTGCAGTGGGGTGGGAGGGTGTCTGGGAGGGTATCTGCAGTGGGGTGGAAGGGTGGCTGGGAGGGTATCTGCAGTGGGGTGGAAGGGTGGCTGGGAGGGTATCTGCAGTGGGGTGGAAGGGTGGCTGGGAGGGTATCTGCAGTGGGGTGGAAGGGTGGCTGGGAGGTTATCTGCAGTGGAGTGGGAGGGTGGCTGGGTGAGTGCAGGAGGGTGGGAGAGTGGGTGGGAGTACACCATACTAAGTTAGCCGGCCCGCTCACCTCACTCCCCCCCACCTCCTCCTCCCAGTGTGCGTCTGTGTGAAAACCCCCCTCCTGCCTGTGCTTACACGCCGACGCCGACGACCCCTCCCCCTGTCAGTGTGCGTCCAGTGTGCCGCTCACGGCTCCCCCGCTATGTACGGGAGAGAGACGTGCTGTGCTGATATGTAATATTCATATCTCCCGCTGCTGGACCACTAGCCAATGGGCGCTCGCGGTCCAGCAGCCACCAGTTGATTGGCTGCTGGACCGCAAGCGCCCATTGGCTAGTGGTCCAGCCGGATATATGATTATTGCAATGCATAGCAGCACAACACGTCTCTCGACAAGTGCCGGACAGTGCACAGCGGGGGAGCCGTGAGCGGGCGGGCAGTGCGCACATGGATGCACACTGACAGGGGGCGGGCGGGGAAGCATTCCCGGACAGCCACTCAGCGCCGTGCGACCACACACAACCCATGACACATGATGCCGAGCCGCCTGCCCGTCCCCCCTGTCAAAGTGAACAAAGTGGTGTGTCGCCGTGACCCAAGGCATGGCGGCACACCTGTCAGCTGGCCGCGGCACACTAGTGTGCCGCGGCACACCGGTTGAAAATGTCTGGTCTAAAGTATAGTATTTTTTTTGTAGGGTAAACTGTACCCTACAAAAAAGCAGGGTTGCCTACTTTTGAAAACAAATTTCAGAGAGAAAAATAAAAGCCAGGGGGCGGGCCTTGCATCACCAGGGGGCAGGCCTTGCTTCGCCAGGGGGGCGGTCCAGAGCAGGCACGGAAGACAGACGGCACAGCTGGGAAGCTGGTCCTATAACTTCAGAAGAGGGCAGCATTCCTGGGCTGGCTCCAGCAACCCATGTTCAGGAGGTGCCAGCAGATGAGGGGGTACCTGCAGATAGCTGTGAGCAGGCGTATGGGGAGCCAGGGTCCCCTGCATGTGAAGAAGTGGCCCTGCAGACCACAGGGGAACTGTACAGGAAACTGTCACAGAGGAAGGGGTGCTGCCGTGTTCAGAGGCGGGCAGCCCAGCACATGTTCCAGATAGAGATGGGGTGCAGAGCAATGTTGGGGCTGTGCACCTACCAGATGTGTCAGACAGAGAAGGGGTACAGACTGATATGGGTGGCTTCCCCACAGATGTATCTGATGCAGAGCAACTGCAGCACAATGTAACAGCTGTGTACACCGTTCGTGTCCCTCAGAGGGCCAGTGACGGTCTACAGAACACAGATGATGAGCTGCTCCCTACAGGCATCCTGACAGAGGAGAGCACGCTGCCTGGGGATAACCTTGTGCATCCTGCAGCTCTGCATGAGGAAGGTGGAGCACAGCCTTGAGAAGTGTACCCTGAAAAATATGTCTAACAGCAAGAGGGATTGGAGGACTCCAGCGTGATGATGCCGCAACATGCGTCATTGCCGGTATCTAGTGCAGCCCGCATCGCGGAAGCGAAAGGGCTTCTGCGGGAGAAAGGGATCTTCTTCCGGGAGTCCGTTAGATGTCCCAGGATTCCGGGAGTCTCACGGACATTCCAGGAGAGTCTGCAACCCTGTGTAAAGTTTTATCACTGTCATTTCAGTATGATGCTCACAGAAAGAGGAAACAGGAAAAAAAAACAACATTTCTAAGTTACTGATAATAAAATCAACTAAAGCTGTATACTGTATGTTATAGAATATTTACTAGTGTCAAACGGGGACATTAAATGGTTATGTTCTTTACAAGGCGTTCAGAAAATCCCCATGCAGTGAGTGCTGTCTCCTCTGCATTTGTGGGAGGCCCTAGAGAGACAACACTTTCATGAAACTAAAGCATTTAACATCAAATTTGTTGTCATGCTACTGCGCTTTGCACACATTACTTTCTGGGAAACTTGATTAGCACACAGTCATTGCGGAGGGAGTTTCCAGACTTCATGTATATAGTACTCTACATATACTGTATAAAGCATATTGACCTACCCACCTGCAAGGACTCCTAATTTATAAGGATATTCCTAGGTCTGTAGTTATGCTAATCTATGTTATTAATATTATTTACTAGGCCAAGGTGTACAGGGATGTTTGTCTCTCTCCAGACCACAGAGTTAGAGTGTTTTTCATGTTTATTAAAGGTTAACACCAGTATTAACTATTAGAATCAGAATTGCTTTATTGGCCAGGTATACTTGCGTATACTAGCAATTTGATTTGGACTGCTGTGCAACAGCCAGGGGGGGAACAGGAAAAACAGTGACAGTACAGATATATATCACTATACAAATATGCACTAAAAGTATCCTGATGAGGGACACGGAAACATATATTTACTGAGCTGTACAGCACCCAGGCAGCCATTCCGCTGCGCCACTTGGTGATTGCAACAGCCAGATAGGTAAACAGTAAAAAAAAACAGTACAGATATAGGAAACTACAGATATGCCCTAGATGCATCCTAATGAGGGGCACGGACATGGGGAACATAGATTTACTGGGCTGTAGAGCACCCAGGCAGCCGTTCAGCTGTGCCAATTGGTGTTTGCAACAGCCAGATAGGTAAGAGAAAGAAACAGTACAGATATAGAACATGACAGGGGAGACACGGGGTGCATGTTTTGGCTAGCGGCATAGATCCTAGGCAGCCATCAGCAGCGCCATCTTAACATTATTATACGCAGGCAGCAGTGGAGGGGCTCAACAGGCCATCACCCCTTCAACACCCACAGGAGTCAGCTTGGAATGGATCCAGAGGCTGTCCTGCTGAGGGGCATAGGTGGGGCAGCGTGCCACAGGCCCTGCCTAGAAGAAGAGCCAGCATGGTGGGTGATGATGGTGGGGGGAATAGTCAATGAGGCCAGAGGAGAGTCTGTCCATGTGGCCTGGGGCCAGTGTTGAGAAGTACCTCTTCCCATGGGGGCCGCCGCTGCTGGATTTGCCTGGAGCAGGACATCGGGTACCCGGAGCTGAATCCTCGGGTGTTTGGGGGGAAGGCAGGCTCCCGCAGTCTGCTGGAGGCCTACAGGCTGGGAATCACTTCCTGTTTCTGCCAGGTTGGTGCAGTCTGGTGATTCGGCCGGGAATCCTCTTGGCTTCAGGTCATCATGCCAGGTGCCGTCGCTGATGTTGGCCCAGCCTGGTGATGTGGCCAAGGTTTCAGGTCATGCCGGGGCCATCGCTGATGGCCTGGTCGGGGGGTACTGTCACATCCTGTGCCAGGGGACACTCTACAGTCCTCAGCACTTCCATCCACATCCCCTGTCCACCTCCTCCTTCCATCTCCTCCTCCACCATCTACCATCCAGGCCATCCTTCTCCCTCTCCTCCGGGGTCTGAGGATGGGAGCTCGGAGGTTAGAGCTCCACGTAAATGCGACCATCCCTAGCCCCCACCGGATGCTAATTCTGTGAATATCATTGAAAGTATCTATAGCTTCCACATGCAAACCCCATTTCAGGGAGGCAAATGGCAGTTAGAAAAGGAAACACTACCTGATTAATACTACCTAATTACTAAAATGTAAGCATTTTTCTTAATTAGAATAATCTTTTTTACGGTCAATTTTTTTTAGATGATTCTGCAACTGGAATCTTCTGATGTTCCAGTGCACATGTGCGAATCGGCAACTCTTGGGGGGAAAGCTATCAAAACCTCAAAGAGATAAAGATGAGAGACAGAGAAAGTACCAACCAAAAACCTTTTGCACTAGCCACATTTACTGAGCCAAATACAAGCTGTGTGCAAAAAATGGCATGAGCTAATTGGCTGGTACATAATCTCTCCCCACTTAGGGGAGTATTCAATTAGTTTTTTAATAAAAGGTGAAAAAACTATTTCAATCCCTGACTATTCAATTGCCTGATATATTTCACCTATAGTAATGACCAGGACTAAAACTTGGTACACACTAGACGACAGTACAATTGATGCAATGTCATTCCCTTGAACTCTTGGACAAATTATAAAGTGCGTACACACTGATTTTACAAACAATATAGTTAGTAGCTACTGTACATTTTAGTTGTATGCTGTCATTAATGATATCTTCAGATGAAGCTGCATGTACTGTACAAATGACATAGGATGTCGTGAGCACGCATCGTTAACAATTATAGTGCGTACACACTGGACAAGAAACACAAAAATGTTGTTTTGACTGGTCATAATCATCAAAAATCTTGTCTAATGTGCACATATTAAGTTCAGCCTTAGAGCTGTCAGCGGTTCTGGCATAACCAATCGTTTAGACAAGCCCAAAACAATGGTTTAACATGTAAATCGTATGAACCACGATATTAAACAAGCTTGGTTCCATTTTTTTTAAAACACTGCTGCAACTAAGTGTCTGCAAAAGCATGTAATGTATAAGTTAAATTAATATGTGAAACCACTTTTTTTTCTGTCAATAAAAACTATTAAAAAAACAAAACACTGTTGCTTATACTGTTCATAGAACATAGAACCATAATGCCCAGTGTTTCAGGGACTTTTAATAAGGAACTACAGAAATTTAGAACTGTTCCAGTGCGGAATTCACTTTAAAAAAAAGGTAAGTATCACTAGGAAACACACATCCCAATCTCAGTGAATAAAAAAAATTCAATATTAAGTGTTCTGAAATTGGTAATAAAAACAAGTAATAGTTTTCAGTGGTAATTACAATGCAGTTTCTGCTGTGCAGCCACAAAGCGGTGTAGAAATCCCTACAGCATTGGTGGGGTGAATTAGCAGACCAGCTGTGTGAATTTCAGGAATAATTGCCAGCGCTCTATGTAGTGCCCTGATTAATTCAGGACACCACGTTGTACAAGACTCCAGTGATTTCTGATGTTCAGCAGTTCCATTAATACAAAATTTGATGAAAACAAAAATCTATTTTTTGGTATTAAAAACATATACACAAATGAAAAACCTGAAGATAATCATATTTTACAGAAACCAGCAAAAGATGAACACATTTAACATACCAATTGTCATGTACTGTAATTCTATCAAATGCTATATAATCAATATTTGTATAACCAAAATACATTATAATAGTGTTTAATAAAAGGACATAGCAATAAATCATGTAAATACATTTTCATAAAATGTTATAGGCCATTTAAATAAACACCATTATCGCAAGCGATAGGGTCAGACCACACACTTGACCTAATTAACCTTTGAGGTTTAAGAAACCACAAAGTACCCACGCATATTTATCCCTCCCCATTCTAAATAGAAAGAGAGCTCTGCTTGACTGATAGGTCAGTGGAGCTCAGGCAATCAGGGTGGTGCTCCCTGATGGGTTGCCAGGTCCTGCAGTAACCAGAGTCATAGGGGTACACGGCATTTGGGGGAAGAAAGCCCATGTGAGCTCACTTTAGTTCTTATGGACTACTTTTTTCCATTTTTTAAAAAAAATATTCCCGTGGTTGACCAAAGAGGACAGATCTACACCGGATGGATGGTAAGTAAAATTTGTGTTCACAGGTACCCTTTTGGAATTTCTACTGGACAAGTGGGCCGAACCTACGGGAGCAAGATAGATATATACAGTAAGTATTTATGTATGTATGTTTGTATGTATAAAGTATGTAATATAATTATACTTTATTTGTGTGGGTGTCAGTTATTGTGGTATTGGTTCTGTTGTGGGACTAAAAATCTCAGTAGGACTAATAATGCCTGCATGCTTCTCCGGGTTCCTGCATGTGAGGGAGGCTTGCTAGTTCTACTACAAAACCCAATACTTATGTTTAATCTTTTTTAACCATTTAATTTTACACCATCAGAACGGAATCCACCACCTGGGGAGGACAGGTACAGCCCTGGGCTTCAGCTTGGGCTGTGGGTGCCTCGGTAGGCCTAACCCCTTTATTAAGGGGGTCCCCACTCCCCCAGGGACTCAGCTTAGGCTGACCAGCCACAATGTCATGTTTTGGCCAAGGCAACTTATATAAAAACTTTCCCTCGGCTGTGGCATGACACCACTAGCTGTTGGAGCCTGGTGCTGGGTCTAGAAATATGGGGGACCCCTATTTTTTGTACCCCATATTTTTGTATCCAGGACTGGTCCAAGAGGCCATGATTGTTATGGAAATACAGAGGACCAGCTCAAAGTGGGGCTTTTACCCTTTTTTTATTATTTATTTTTCTATTTTTTTACAGAGAAGCCTCACTGATTCGTGCAGGCTTCATGCTTGTTCGTATTTGGGTGCCAGGGAAACTCAAATTGATTCCTGAGAATACGGTATTTTTTTTTTTTATACATAGAAAAAATTACAAACATCACAAACAATAACGTACATGTGGTAATGATGGTTACTTGCATAAATAAATAAATAAGATACAAATATTAATAAAATTTGTGTGGCACTGCGCGTGTCTCCCAGCCTGATTTTGCACGGTTGTGGGGGCGGTGGCTATCTTCTGTGTCGCATTAACTATCGTATAGGGCTCATGCTACATAGGTTCTCCGTGCCCATATTGACACTTGTCTATGCCACAATGGTTAAGGGGGCCTATCTTGATGTTGCATCCTGCTGCGTGTCTTGATACGGGGAGACAGATACGTGGTCGGAAATGGTTTCCCCGCGCTTCATGGTTGGAATAACACATTTATTTTTATTTTATTATTATCCTTTTTTTTTTTTTATAATACCATGCACGAAATAGTGTGAGGTTAAATAATTAAGTATAAGTGCATACATTTGTATATATAGTGCTCTAACTCTACGTGTACTATGTGACACAGCCTGGAAGGTGTATCTATTTATGCGACGTTGTTTGTTGTGGAAAGTGGTGGTTACCCACGGCAATTATAGTAAGTATCCGTGATAATTATCAGTGATCATTAGTGTCCTGGTGGAAAATTGAGTTTGTCCAATAGTGCCAAATCTGATCATATTTTTTTAAAGTGTTGCGGCTAATGTATAAAGATTTTTCCTGTCTCATTATATAACTGACTAATAACTTCCAACCATTAAAATCGGGGGCTTTGTTGGACATCCATGCTCTCCCCACAGTTACTTTCGCCAAGGCGCAGAGGTTATTTATATATGTTCTTTCCTCCCACGTAGTGCAGCTTCCTGTGATGCCTAGCAAACAACACTTAGCTGTTAAGATCTCCTTTGCAATCCCTGTATCGGTAATAGTTTGTTTAACTCTATCCCAAAAGTTTGAGACCAATCTGCATTCCCATATTAAATGTATAAAAGTTCCAGGAAGGTATCCACACTTTGGGCAAGTTGCGGAGGTTCTTCCTGAAAATTTTAATAGAGTGGTGGCAGATAAATAGGATCTATGCAGTATATAGAGTTGCGTCTGTTGGACACGGAGCGCATTTGTGGCATTAGCCACTGACTGTTTTGCCGCCTTCCAGTCGCCCTCACTCAGTGTACCCACATCCGCCTCCCACTTTTCCTTTAACCCCATTAGTCCATCACTGTGTTTTTTTTGGCCAATGTAGCTATATAACCTAGAGACTAGTTTTTTTTTATTACTAGATTTCAATAGCATTTTAATCGGGGACTCCCCGAATATGGGAGGACTGTTAGGGAAGTGTACTTCCAGGGCACTCCTCAACTGGAGGTAACGGAAAAAGTGTGTCTGGGGTAGATTAAACTCTGTTTTGAGCTGTAAAAACGATTTAAGCCCCGTTGAATCGTATATTTGTTGGAGGGTGGTCACAGTATAGGGATGCCATGCTTTTTCTACCTGTAGTGCTTTAAATTCCCTATTTGTAAGCAACCCCGCCAATTTATACTCCTTGTCCACAAAGTCTATATCCATTATACATGGAATCGGCCATAATTGGGGATCTTAATAAATTTCTCCCTTAGTAGCATTTAGATTTTTATAATGAAGTTGTTTAAGGTGATGTTTGTATTTCTAGTTTAAACAATGAAACATCAAACTTTAAAGAACTTGCGTTCTTACATCCATGAAGACCTTAGGAAATAAAAAAAATATATACAGTACTTAATTTTATTATTGAACACATTCATCAATATTTATTTAATGGATGTTTTAGCTCCAATGAACTTCCATAATGCAATATGATTTATCCCTGATGTTATTATTTTATGCTTATTAATGCAAATATTGTGTACTTTTAGAAACATATTAAAGAAAATTTAGCTAAATAATTGAAACATTTCAAATTCGTACAATACTCATTTATGTATTTTTCTTGCAAAAATAAATATTCTGCTGCTTCTGGCATTATTTTGTCATCTACAACACGCCATGTTTTGCAAGCACTTTTAAACAGGCTTTGAAAGAAAACATTGTAATTGCTCTTGTCTTAAAAGAAAAGCAGAGCTACCTTCTGCCAAGAGTCTACAGACTCCTCTGCAAAGTCTGTCCTGACATTCTCTGCACTGGCATTTTTCAAAACAAAGTTGGCATATTGTGATAATTTGGTGTCCACACAGAAAATAAATCCATATTTGCTTAGTTATGTTTTCAATTTTTTTTTTAAACCGAGCATTCAGTCTCTGAACTAGCAATCTAATTTAGAGGAAACAAACAAACAAAAAATTATATATACCCGTATATACTCGAGTATAAGTCGACCCGAATATAAGCCGGGCACCTAATTTTACAACAAAAAACTGGGAAAACGTATTGACTCAAGTGGGACCCTCACTCGAGTATAAGCCGAGGGGGGCTTTTTCAGCATAAAAAATGTTCTGAAAAAGTAGGCTTATACTCAAGTATATATGGTGTATATATATATCTATATCTATATATATATATATATATAGATATATATATCTATATATATATATATACAGATGGGGCAGGTCCCATCTTGGCAGTGGATGGCGATGCCAGCCGCCATCCCCCGCCAGCGCCATCTGCATAACGAGAAGGGGACGCGCGCGCACGAGAAGCGCGCGCGTCCCCTTCCGACGACGCTTTCAGATGCTCCCCCGGGTCACCGCCGGCTTGTTGGCGGTAACCCGGGGTCCCCGCCGCCTGCCCGCACCCCCCCTAACCCTGTCCGTCTCCCTGAGGCGGAGACGGACAGGGTTCCCGTCACCCCGCCGACGGAGATTGAGACGCACGCGCATCTCAGTCAGATGGTGAGGCAGGCCGCTGGCAGATCGCCAGCACTGGCGTTCTGGCGATTCGCCAGCAAGGAAGAGGCCTGCCCCATCTGTATATATATATATATATATATATATATATATATATATATATTATAAGGCCATGCATAGAGGATAGGTACAGTATTGTGAATGATTTTTGGTTGATTATAAGGAAATAAAAAAATAGTACCCAATTCACTGTGCATATTAAGGTATAAGAGTGCGGGCTAGAGTCAGGTGGGACTATAGCTCAAGGATACCACCTAAAAATAAAGTAGACCCATCTGCAAGATAACAAGATAATGACCAGTGGCCAAAAAGTATAAGTATTTCAATTGTATTTCTATTTTCCTCACAAAATTATGCAGTCCTGCTACATTTCTGTATTTAGTAAGATATTGATGCTAATAAATGAGCATGCCTAGATGGCACTGTACACACTCACACAGCACTGATCCCACCCACATTGCACTAGCCTTACCCAGGGGCGTCGACAGGTTGGCTGGGCCCCGGCAAAATTAAGGGAACGTGGCTTCCGGAGGGGGTGTGGCCACACCCCCGTAAAAAAAAGAAACAAGAGGGAGAGAGGTGACAGGCTGCCACTGTAGCTATCTTTCTCCCCAGCTCAGCAAACGGCACTGAGCAGCTTGTGCGGAGCTGGGAAGAGAGACGCTGTGCTTTTGCTGGGCCTATTCAGGGGGCGTGAAGTGCCTGTCCCTATCATACGCCTCTGCTGCTGGGTCAGGTAGAGCTTTCCCCCATAACTGGTTATTGCTTGTTTACTACAATATTACAGTATTTTTGCAAGGGAGGAAATGTTATTTTGGTAAATGTTTATTTTATTTCATATATTATTTGTTCTTTGATTAGATTATCATTTCTATAAATGGTTAGATATAACATTTTCAATATAAGAGTTTTCCCTACCTTTGTGTCACAGGGCTGTGTGATTTGTTACCTGCTTCCAGCTTTATAAATGTCAGTCTGATCTAAAGCAGGGAGATTGGAAGTTATTTGTTAGCAGTACAATAACGATGCTCATATAGCTGGTCACAGCTTTGTATGCAGGAAAGGAGCCTGAAATCCCACGGAGAAGTGCTATGTGGATTGTCTAGCGAAAGCTGCACTGAATGCCTAAACTTCCACAGCAATAAACACAGAACATCCTGGCCAAATACATCAAGCTTGATGTACCAGCAAACTCTGTAATGATGTATTACAGAGTTTACATGATACATGATGTATAGATGCGCTGCAATCTAAAAGTTTGTGTTTTATTCAACTTTGTATTGTTAAGGATACAGGAGCTTTACAAAAACAAAAAAAGCATTCTGGGAGAGATGTATCAAATGTTGGAGAGAGATGCACTGGAAATAGACAAGGTATGAAACAATCAGCTTCTGTCATTTTTCAAACTGCCTGATTCAGTCCCATTCGCCATCAAACAGGTAAACGCCACTTGGCAAAATGCCCCACCCCCCAGAGTTGCAGAGGGTGGGGAGCAGGCACTAATTACATGGGCCCGGGATTTCTGGAGGGGCCCGGCTGGGGCCCTGGTCCGACTTCCCCCTCCGTCCCTCCCAAGCAGCAGCACTCATGCTGAGCCTGCTGTCAGTACAACACATGCTGTGTTGTGTGCTGCTGCTGCTGAGGTGTGTGTGTGTGTGTGGGGGGGGGGTAGACGGGTACTTGTTTCCTAGAACGGTGCCCAGATTTTCTATGTACGCAAACTTAGGAAAATCACATGGGCCATTTCAGTGGCGTGCGATGCAATTTTTTAATGTCATTTATTCACTGCTCTGTGTGCCCCAGGGGATCGCATTGCATTGCATCGCACCTCCCGCAAAATCGCATGCGATTTTATAGGGTGTGCGATGCCATTACATTAGCTATACAATGATATGATTGTATGACATACAATGATGTTTTACGCACCCCCCCACTATCCATGCCACCTTGAAGCGTGGCGATCACAGCGGTATGTGCCCCCCTGAAGTTTTCATACCTCCACTATCCACATTGGCGTGGAGTTGATTTAATATAGTGTGGCGATCGCAGCGAGCCACCGAGCCCGAAGCGTGGCGAGCGCGGCCTGAGTGGCGAGCCCCACGAGGGGACGTGGATAACTTTACATGTTTTCTGCGTCCCCTCGGGGGGATCGCTGTGCTCGCCACACTTCGGGCTCAGTGGCTCGCTGCGCTCGCCACACTACGGCTACGGGGTGGCGTGGATAGTGGGGGATTGCGTAAAACATCATTTTATGACATACAATCATAATATTGTATACCTAATATCGCATTGCATTGCACAAATGGCCCATGCGATGCGATTTCCCTACGCAGAATACCAGACTAAGCAAATAGCTTAGTGGGCACCGTTCTAGGAAACAAGTACCGGTAGACGATACCAACAATACCCCCTCGAGAGTTTTTCACCCCCCTAAACATTTTGGGGGTGTGGTCTAATCAAGGTTGGTGCCATGCCCCTGTGATTAGGCCACACCCTCACATTTTACTGGGACCCTCCATACCTCTTGGCGGCCCTGACACCCCCCCCCCCCCCCCCCGCACATTTGCAAGAAGAGGTAAAGAGTTTACGTTTTTCATCTTTTTATGGAACATGGATTATTGTTAGGGTCGATTAATATTTTGGGGCCTAACTCATATATTCTACATAAATATCAATAATAGCAACCTGTCAACTGCAGCATGATTGACATGCTTTGCCATTTAGGGGGCAGAGTGGGGGAAGCAAACTGGCAAAATGTATCATATTTAGGATGCATCACTGGCATTTTGAGTTTATGCTATCAAATAAAGACTTCCTGGACCCATACAGCCAGTCTGAGTAAGCTTCAATTTATGCAGACTGACCTCCGCCTGCAAACATTCGAGAATCGCAACCGATGGTGGCAATGGTAAATAGGATCTTATAGATGGATTCGGTATGAAATCTCGACGGTCAAAATCCCGACAGGGTCAAAATCCCGAATGGGTCATAATACCGACAGGGACAAAATCCCGACAAGGACAAAATCCCGACATTTAAAATCCCGACAGGGTCAAAATAACGACATATAGATTGTACAGGTAAAACAGTCAACATCACTTTGTGTCGACAGGTCGCAAGGTCGACATGGGTTTTTTCACAGTTTTTTTACCCGAATGTCGACACGGTCAACATGGACACAGTTTGAAGTGAACCGCAGCCCCTCACATCGCTCGCTTCGCTCGCAATGCTTCGGGCACACTATTTTATTCTCCCACCACGCTCTAGTGGATGGTAGGGCATGAAATACCGCCTGTCGGCACATGTCGGGTCAAAAAACAGTGAAAAAAAACATGTCGACCTCGTGACCTGTCGACACAAAGTCATGTTGACTGTTTTACCTGTACATTATATATGTCTGTATTTTGACCTTGTCGGGATTTTAAATGTCGGGATTTTGTCCTTGTCTGGATTTTAAATGTCGGCATTTTGTCCTTGTCGGGATTTTGTCCTTGTCGGTATTATGACCCATTCGGGATTTTGACCCTGTCGGGATTTTGACCGTCGGGATTTGGACTGCATCCCTCATAGATGCATGCAGGACGCCTTCTGCTGCATTTGAATTTTATTTGCACCAAATTGCACAGTCATTTCCCTGTGGCTGAACAATTCCTTACAATCTGAATACAGCCTTAGACAAATTACTGGTAATAAATAAAATATAATTGTTACTCTTATTGTTTTATTGTTTGTGCAACCCTTGCTGTATCTTTCATTAATAAAAAAATAATGCTTAATCTATTTTTCTCTTCGCTTTTAATCCTTGTCTTGGTAGTATCAGCAGACATTCCTCACATTGGGCCTAATTCAGACCTGATTGCAGGACAAATTTGTTCTCAAAAATGGGAAAAACTATGTGCACTGCAGGTGGGGCAGATGTAACAGGTGAAAAGAGAGTTCGATTAGGGTGAGGTGTGTACAAACTAAAATCCAAATTGCAGTGTAAAAATAAAGCAGCCAGAATTTACCCTGCACAGAAACAAAATAACTCACCCAAATCTAATTCTCTCTGCACATCTGCCCCCCTGCAGATACAGAACAAATTTGCCTGCAATCAGGTCTGAATTACGCCCATTGTACACACACAAAGCAGCTGTCTGATTATAGTGTTATATTCCAAGGTCAACAGCAAGGTCAGTTTATATTGGAAAATTACATAATCACTTTCAAATCTATTTTGAAGAATGAGATTTTTTATTTCAGTTGAAGCGAGTAGCCGGCATCATTAAAATGATAAAAATTAAAATGATTTTACAGTATACAATAATGCCCCAAATTTGTATGCTTGAGAGCTTTCGTTTACTAAGATTGTTTTATAATAGGCTTACATTATCCACTCAGATTAAATGACCATGTGTCCAGCATTGAATCGTTGCCGCATTTAGGCTAGCATGTTGTTCCCTATTTTCATACATTCTTAGAAATTTAATTTGCAAAAGGAATGTGAAGCCTACACAGAGCAATAGCTGCATTTTACTGATGAACTGTTACAATACAAATAAGCAAAACAATTAATGTGGGGAACCAGTCGTCCTTATCAACATGTGTAAAAGATAAAATGTAGAATACAGTATACAACACAATTCCTAACTCAGATCTGTTGTACAGTGTGTAACACAATAGGTCAGATCTTCCATTCTTTTGTGGCTGAACTCTTGGGTCAATTCAAATACATCACTCCTAAAAGCAGTGGAGGCTCCAGAGGGGCCAAATTTAAATAGGGGAGGCGCAGCAACTGCCATCCACTGCCATTCCAAACAGACTCACGGGCAGTGAGTGTGGCTCCGCTATTTGAATTTTGAACTGTGCTGCAGCCGCTTCTCTGGAGCTGCCACTGCAGGCTGGGGGCGGGATGCTCTAACCCAGAAATGCGGTAAAAACCCTGCTATCGTTTTATTTACCGCATTTCTATATTCTTTAACCCCCCTCCACAAGGTGTCAGCAAAAGCTGGCGAATCCCTGCAGAAGTCTAAGGGCTTCTTACCGCAGTGCTGTGTGAGGGATCTGTCACGGATCCCTCCCAGCATGCCCTGCGGCCATAGCTGCATCGGCAAGGAACAGCTCTTATTGCGTTAATGATCTCATATGTTAAAGCATATGCGATCATTAAGAATGCGGTGACCGGCAAAGGGGGGCTACGGATGTTTGAACATTCCTCCCTAAAACTGTATGGTAACCTCAGATTCATTGATTTAGTTCACAGCCCCATAGAACTGAACAAAAATCCACACAAGGGTGGCAGGATCAGCTCCCATTGCCAGCATTTCTATGCCATGTAACACCCACTAACGGCAATGCATCAAATCCTTCAGGCAGAAATTGGGTTAGATCGCTTAGAAATTATGCATGGATCAGTCCATTTGTATGGCCCCAGGCGATCGTGATTCGCGGCCCCAAGCCCGCTATCGCCCGCAGACATGTGCAGAGATATGTATGCACTGTCTATCTTGATAGATCACATGGTTTGCCCATAAACAATAGGTAAAACCCCGCTCAGCAAATATTACTCAGTACATATTACTTGTGTGCTTAGCACGTCGCTCAGAATGGAGACTGGCGTCGCTCCTTGTGTATGGGGAGAAGTGATAAAGTGCCTGGTACTTTATCAACGGCCAATCAGCTCCGAATTGTCCCTTTTCAAACCCAGCCTGTAACCAGGGCTGGCGCCACCACTAGGCAGCCTTAGGCATTTGCCTAGGGCGCCGGCCATTGGAGGGCAGCATGTGAGCAGCTCCCCCCCTCTTGGAGCCATATGAGCGGCACCCCCCCCCCCAGACTGTGGCAGTGGCCGCTTCAAGCTTGCCTCCCCCTCTACTCGGCAGCGGCGGCCGCATCCTCCCCGTTCCCCAGACAAGCTTCAAGCCCCCCTCTGCTGGCAGCAGCGGCCACATCCCCCCCGGACTCAGCAGCAGCCCCCGCATCAGCTCACCCCCGCTGCCTGTAACTTAACAGTGAGGAGCTGGCTGGTGATAAGGCAAAACGAGGGCAGCATAGGCCAGAGTGCAGTTAAGAGCCCGGGGATTTGGGGGTTAACTATATAAGCAATGCAGCATCGTGCAGTGGGATGATTCACAGGCATGTTAGCATGTGGGGTCGCTGGGCCAATCAGCACCAAAAGGGGAGGCAGCTTAAGCGGGGTATATAGGGTCCAGCTCTGGGGGGAGGAACTTCCTCTTGGAATCCGGATCCCCACCCTCCCTTCCCTTTTTTCTTCTTTCTTTCTCTGGTCCAAATTGCCTACGGGCTGTCCAAACAATTGGTAAATTCAGTTTTAGTTTAAGAATCGGTGAGAAGGCGCTCTCGACCAGCAGTCTGGTGAGGTGTCAGGTGGTCACCGTGCGGTATTACCCCCCCTTGCCAGGACGGTGGGCGAGTCCCAAGTTGAGCGGCGACGGTGGGCACTTCCTTGAGGTGTCCGCGCCTTACCTTAGAGGGGGCGGGGAGCCGTCACGGTGCAGGCTGTACCTTACGTAAGGGGTGTGTTTGTTAGATTGGAGCGATGCAGTCGCTGCCATTGGCATACACCTCTGACTGGTGCTGGTCTCAAGTGCTCTTTTTGGCCATCCCTTTGATAGACAAACAAGGGCATACCACCTAAATAAATAACTTGACCATTTTAAACTTACGCCATGGTTATCTGAGTCTTATTTTTAGTTAAAGGTGTCTGTGTGAATTATTTATAGGCATTTAAGGTAAAGGTAACATTACAAGGCAACCAACATAATCCCTTGGGCGCCTTAAGTACCAGGCACTTTATCACTTCTCCTCCATTATCACTGCTTCATACATCTACCCCTCTGCACCGAATATGTTAAGGGTTGGCACTTACATGGCAAGCTTTTTTGCATAAGATAAATCTTGTGCTCTGAATTGTGCATCTGTTCTGTCTAGAAAGATCTTTAACACATTCACTGCGGGTCGTTAGCTGGGTACACATCTTAATGATTTATCTGTCCAACCTGTCTGAAGTAAACAAAAATTGTGTAATGTATGAAGTCTAAGTACAATTAAATTTGCTCCCAAATTCTGAAAAGCAGACAATAATCATTCAGATAAATTAGTTAAAGATGTCCGATTTACGACATTTATCAGAACCTATGGTTGATTGACATTTGCTCCCATACATTGCCAGATTTTTGTTTAGACCAGATAGATTTAATGGATAAATCTTTAAATGTGTATGCAGCTTTACTCATAGGTGCCTACTTCCTGGGTGCTCTCTCCGGGATGCAGGGGTGGGCCACTGACAGGGCGGGATGGGGGTGGATCACCAATGTGGGGGCATGGCCAATGCGATTGCGTCTTTATAGCCCCTGCTGTGCAATGCTGTTATTTCAGGCATTGCATGGCAGGGGGCGGGGCTACAGTGACGTGATTCACGGCATATGCTCCCACAGACACCCCCCTCACCGTGGGGGTGGGGGGGGAGTAGTATGTGGGAGGCTGCCTGGATTTCGGTGGCATGACTGCCTTTGCAACCCTGGCTTTACTGTGTCTAGGAGAAGTATTTATGTACAGCCAATGTTTTTCTGTTTTCCCCTATTGCTTCTAAGGCATTCTGGTTCCAGTATATACTGTAGTATGGAAATTGGCATCTGGCTATACTGATCCTGTTGTGTGCACATTACTTTGATTAGATTTGATAATGAAAGCATCACTCTTAATCTAAAAGCCTTGGCTGATGTACAGAGAGCTGCTTTATAAGTTGGCTCCATATAAATAAACAATAATAATAACATTAAACCCACAACCTTGGTAAATTCTTACACATTTAATTATTTAGCAACATTCTAATTTCTGGTAAAATGTATGTTATGTATAGTATACAGGGGGTGAGCCTGTTAGGATCTCATTAGTAAAAACATGTTTTCCCAGTGAATCAGCTAACCTCGTGTCAGTTTGAGGAAAGAATGTTTAGCTTTGACACATTGTATTTTTCTAGTTCATTGTTTACTGGTCTAAGCTATGCCAAACAATACAAGAGTATCACTTTATTTGAAACTTGTACTGATTTATATTATACTGTACAGGACTATGGTGTATTTCAAGCCTCTGTGGAGTATGGCCACACCCCACCCTGGAGGCGGTCCACACACCTAAGTATGGGCCCCTATCACTACATTGCCCCCTGTGGACCATTCTTGCCCCAGGTTGACACTACTGCTATAATAATAATTATAATAATTATAATTATAATATTTACTTACAGTATATATGTAAAAAGTGCCAGCACACTGCTCACTATTTTGCAATTGAGATTAAACAAGACTGAATACAAAGGAACAAAAGGGAAAGAGGCCGTGCAAAAAGGACACAAGAAAGCTGAAATGCAATGAAATGGTTTACATACAACTCAGGGTATAATTGACACATTATTAAATACCTATATAAATGTTGAAGTAATTTGGACACACTCACATATTGTTCATGCAGGATATCACATTTAGCACTTAAAAACAAAAACAAGTACCAAATAAATGAAAGTTATGAAAGCAAATGTAATATGAAAAAACGATTAGGGATAATCGGGGTTGCAAAAGAACAAAAAAAACAAAAAAAAACAGGGTCTCTCACCTATGGCACAATAGCGCTGGGGCTCTTCTCAACTAAAACAGATAAATCAGCTTTTTCCCCTGTGGTAATATTGCTCACAGTAAGCCTGGCAGCAAATTCACTTCTTGGGCATGTTTGTGCTTGTAGAACTAGAGCATGTTCTGGGATTCAGAGCTCAATGGGACTCTGACTAGTTATAACTAAAAATAGTTAAATAGTAAAAAATCAGGAGTCTCACGCTAGGAACCTATGGTAGAAATATGTTTAAACCTATATACTGTGTAACAGAAACTGGACAAGAACCTATTGCAGGACGTCACTAAAATGACTTTAAAACAATTGGTGAGGGATCCCACTCACAAAGATGAAATATGAGACATTATATTTACAGATGGTGACAGGATATCAGACATACAGTATAAGTGGGTGAGAACCTAGGATCCAGTAAAGATCAAGCAGTTTGATATAGTATAAAGACAGGGTCCAACTCATGCCACACAAAAACAAAGGTGTTGGATTGTAGGAAAGCTTATACTGCAAAAATGGGGAGATGTGTTTGTGATTCATAAGCAGATGGAGGATTTTGAAAGGACTGCAGGAGAGGCGGGAAAAATTAAAAAGTGTGATACTAAAAGCAACAGAACTTTGGGCCTTATTCTAGTTCACTATTTGTGACAAAATCCTTCTTAGATGGACAAAACCATGGATATACATTCCACAACACTAGAAAAACTTTAAGATATGCTGGTAGTACATTTAACAGAATTATTGTGCCAGTGCACAAAAGTAGACGCAAGGAAGAAGCAAGTTACTACAGACAAAGCCTTACATTGTCAGTAGGGGACATAATCAAAACACGATTAAAAGAAGAGTTGTAGAATATCTTAAATCCAACCACTTACTGGATACCACACAGCATGGATTTAATGGGGGAGAAGATCACGCCAAACAATTCCTACTTACTTTACTGACACCATGATAAAATAATAGTTTAAGGGGCATAGCTGTAGCGGGTGCCGGACAGGGTCCCGACTGTCGGGATCCTGACAGGCATTCACCCAACGTCGGGATCCCGACTGTCAAAACACTGACAGCCGGGTTCCCGACGGCCGTTGACTATTTTCCCTCGTGGGGGTCCACGACCCCCATAGAGTGAGAATAGACTGTCGGACCCCTATACCACACCCGCTGTAGCATATCTAGACTATACTAAGGCAATTGACATGGTACCACATTACAGACTGCTAAATAGACTGAAAGGTGTGGGAATGGATTATAAAACAGTTATATGGACAAATCCAATGTCCTTTCAAAGGTTGTGATGATACGCCAGTATAAGCAGGCAATTATAAATTAATAAGTGCATTTCTGCTTTGGACAGGACCAATAAAGCCAGATTCCATAGAACAAAAATATCTTTAGCGACAGTCAGTGATATTAGATGGACAAAGCCATGTGCACTGCAGGGGGGCAGATTTAAAATATCCAGCAGAGAGAATTAGATTTGGGTGAGTCATTTTGTTTCTGTGCAGGGTAAATACTTGCTGCTTTATTTTTACACTGCAATATAGATCTCACTTTGACGTAAAACCCCACCCAAATCTAATTATATCTGCACATGTTGCATCTGCCCCACCTGCAGTGCACATAGTTTTGTCCATCTAAGAAGAATTTTGTCAGAAAGAGTGAACTAGAATAAGGCCCTCAGTTCCTGCTGGAGACTGCTGAAAAATAGCACTGGCGACAGTTATCTGTGCATCATTTCTCATCCTGAGGCTCAGGATGAGAAATGATGCATTGATAACTGTTGCTAAAGATATTTTTAGACCTGCGCAGATATTAAAAGCTGACAATCCTGACAGGACATACTGGAGTCAAATCATATGCTGGGCGGTCCCGCTCCTGCTCCTGCCAGCCTACTCTGCTTGTTGGGGTAAGCTGCCTTATCGCACTCTGCTGCAGCAGCTGCTCCAGGCCCAGGCTGTAATGGATGCCGCCGGATGGCGATGGAGGGAAGGGGGGAGGTTGTTGTCGGCGCCCAGTGGGTGTGCATGAGAATGTGTAATAGTGCACACTGCGCGGGGCGTGATGGGATGGGGGCGTGCACTGCAGGGCGGAAGTGTGCTTACTGTATAGCGGTGGCCTGAGGGTATGATAAGATTGAGCAGAAATACGGCAGTCCAGCAGTGGCTTGCGGGGCTCGGGTGGCCCGTGGATGCTCATGAATTTTGGTGGGTGGAACTTCTACGGAAATTCATGAGCACCCACTGGCCGTCCGAGACCCGCAGGCCACTGCTGGGCTGCTGTATTTCTGCTCAATCTCATCATACCCTCCAGCCGCCGCTATACAGTAAGCACACTTTTGCCCTGCAGTGCACGCCCCCATCCCATCACGCCACACGCCCTGGAGCACCCACAGAATCAGTGCCTATGGTTCAATACCTCAATTCGTGTTAAAGCAACTCCTTTATTAGGTTTGATTGGAATTAAAAAGTCCCGTCTCATGTACTGTACAAGTGAAAGTAGCAAACAAATTAAAAAAATACACCCACATACAGTAAAGTATTCATCATTATAGGCAAAATTTATGAAGAAAATGTTATCTGCTTTAAAGGCCAGCCTGCAATCAGTCAATCTGGTCGGTTTTCAAAAACACGGACCTCCAAAAAAGAGCCATATGCAGACGAGCTAGGATGCTTATTGACCCTCCTAGCATCCTTAATAAACATCTGCTGTGTGGGGGTGGCCATTTTAAAAGTGACATTCTGACAGGAGGAAGATCTGCTGTTCTCGGCGGGCAGCAGTTACAGTGGACTGGGTGGCAGCAGTGAGGAGGGGAGGGGAGGAGAAGGGGAGAGCCAGGCCAGCAGCAGCATATTCGTCAGCGGCGGCCGCCCCCACATTAGCCCCCGGCAAAGAGCTATTGTTACAGCACTGATTTTACTAAATATAATGTAAATAAATCTCCCAAAATTTCTTGCTCCATTGGGCTAATTAGTTTTCCCAAAAGGTTTAATATGGAAGCATTTTTTAAATGAAGAAAAGAATTGGGGGTCAGTTACCGAGGTAACTGTAGGGGCGCCTGTATGAGTGGCTTTCGCTAGCAGCTGTCAAAAAAAGGGGGTGTCAATCCCTATAGAAAATGCTAGAAAAGGATGGTAGACTGCGCTCATTGATGACAGAGTGAGGAATTAAAAAATAATAATATTTTAATTATACAAATAGCATGCTATAATAAACATATAAAATGCAGGGTACACAATAATAAGGTACACAATAAAAAAGAAGGGGAAGGGGGAATGTCAAGGATGTATGAAAATAGCTGCGTCCACTTGTTAAAGTGATATCACCTGGTTTGAGTCCACAGTCCAATGGATAACCGTTTAAATTAAGGAGCAGATGGATTATCGAAAACTGGCCGCGGCGGTACTCAAATGTGGTTTTTCTTCCAATTGTAGTAGGGGGTAGCGATCCTCCCAACTTGGATAGGAAATAGTGATTGAGTGTCCGCTGTAAAACCCTGGGTGGGTATTAGATAGGCGGCTTGCCTTCAAGAGGTGAGTGCCTCACTCCAGGTTGGTATGGCCGGTGATGGTGAATAAGTAGAAATCTCCAAACGGTTCTCAGTGGAAATAGGTGGCAGTGGAGGGCAGCATTTTGTGGTGGGCAGTTAGGAGCCTGGGCCAACGCGTTTCACTGCACAGAGCAGCTTTTTCAAGGTGGTTTGAAACAGGCAAGGGTAGGGGTATTTATACCTGAAGTACTCAGGTAAATCATGTGCACCTGTGTGCATAACAATCAATTTAGCACAATATAAAAACAGTTAATAACATTCCTCATAATGAGCAGGAGACAGACCCAAACAAGAATACATTATACAAAGCAAAAATGATTCGGAGGTGATAGAAGCAGGAGAGTAGTATTTGAGTGATCAAGGTTCAGAATTTTTTGGGAAGGGTTAAAAAAACTCCTGGAACCCTGTGCCAAGCATGTTGGACTTCATGGTCAAATATGTGGCACAGTCAGTAAGTTTAATGGCTCTAGCCCAGTGATGGAGAACCTTGGCAGTCCAGTTGTTGTTGAACTACACATTCCAGAATGCCCTGCTTCAGTTGGCTATTTGGCCAAGATAAAATGGTTGCAGGGCATGCTGGGATGTGTAGTTTAACAAGAGCTGTAGTGTTAAAGGTTCCACATCAGTGCTCTAGCCCATTTTCTTGTGAGGCTGATGACATTTCAGCATCTCCTAAGTTTTACAAGGCCAACAGCAGCATTGTTCTTCACTTCCCCATGCAGATTCTTTACCAGCTTTTTGTACAGTATTAGACTAGGCATCTTAGCACATACTGTATACCCAGTCTTTCTACAGCAGGCATGGTCAGCTCCTGACATACAAACACTGGTTCATTCTGTGATTTCAGTAGTGGCCACAGAGCTAACCAGTGATTTGATTCCCTGACCTTATATATAAGAATGCAAAGTGCTTATGTGCTATTAGCTTTAGGGTCTGAATCTTAATGGGCCCCCTGTGCCGCCAGGCCCTGCAGAAGCCATGTGGGTTGCTATGGTAATTGTTATACTCCTGTATATATCCATGTATTATTGAATGTTTTACTACTTGTAGCTGTGTACAGCAAGCTTTGTTGTATTTTCATGGATCTATATTTGAAATTCGGCCAAGTGCATGTCTGTCAGGATAACGGATCGTGTGTGTTTAGAACAAATTGTGAGTGACTTCCTTGAGTTATGTATTACAAGATATAAAATGGATAATAGAATGTTGAGTTTATATAAGGTGAAGGGCTTGTATGGCTGCACAATGCAGGGATGCCGGAGGGTAGGGTGTGTGTGTGTGTGTGTGTGTATATGTATGGGGGGGGGGGGGGGGTAATAATTACCACAGGCCTGGCTAGCTGTGCAGGGAGAGAATATAACCCTCCTTGACATGAGCGGACAAAGTTTTCATAAATTTTTGGGGCCCAAGTGTGGCCAGTCCCTTGTGGCTTGACCACGCCTCTTCTATCACCCATCATTGTTCTCTATGACCATGAATTGATGCTGGTGAGGGGTTCTCCATTGTATAGAACTGATTCTGCTTAAAACTCTCTCTCTGAGATTTCTTACATGTAAATTAAATCCACACTAAGGGCCAGATGTATCAAGCTTCAAAACGTGACAGAGAGTGACAAATAACCAACCAAGCAGATACTAACTACAATTTTTCAAACCCAGCAGGTAACATGGCAGTTAGAAGCTGATTGGCTGGTTGTTTATCACTCTCCATCAGGTAACATGGCAGTTAGAAGCTGATTGGCTGGTTGTTTATCACTCTCCACGTTATCACTTTTTGAAGCTTGATAAATCTGGCCATAAATATTATATATTGCTATGGCTTGAAAATTCAGGGGGTTATTCAGATCTGATCTCTTTTCTGCTAAATTGTAGAGTCCTGCCATCCGATAAACGCCACCCTGTGAAAATATCAGAGATCGGCAAATAGCGGCAAATCCATTCGCCACTCACTTACCATTGAATGATTTCCCCAGTGTATGCAGTCTATGTATCCCAGAATCTATTTGGTCGGTGTGATAAAAACGGTTGATCCAGGCCGGAGCTGATGTCACGTGCCCTACCAGAAAACGCCTAGGCACTCCTGTGTTTTCCCTGACACACCCAGCAAATGGCCGGTATCCACCCCCAAACGCTAGCTTCCTGTCAATCAACTTGCGAACGGCTAGCGATGATGAAATCTCTGGATATTATCGCAGGATGGCCTTGCGCATGCGCGCTATGATCCGTAGGCCTCCGTACTCCATCAATAATCGACTGGGCTGTGAAATTACAGCCCAGCGATCAGGTGTGAATAACCCCCAAAGCCAAATAGTTTTATAGTTACATTTATGTTATACTCCCTTGCACTTATTTTCCATACTAGATAGCTATCATACAGTACAGAGATGAACCGTTGTTATTCTTCCCATCACCCGCTGCACGTCTGGCAATTTTCATTCATCGTGCAACGGAATCCGAACATAAAGCTGACATGCTCTATTGTACATTAAAAATGTTCATATTGTGCAGATGAAATACAATCTATTATTAATTCAAGCGTTCTGGAGCCTGTCTAAAATGAAATATTTTGCTTGGAACAGAATTTAATTTTACTTTCTCTAACTAATCTCCTCAAATACTAAATTATTTCCTTAATATTGTACAGTCTAGCTGTATACATGTACCGATAAGTCACTTCAATTGCCGTCACGATGTGAGTGATGTGCATGGATGTATACAATTAGATTACCAGAGCAGACATTTCAGGGAAGAAGATGTTCTGTAATGTATATTACATATTTGGGTACAAGCCATTCATTTGTAAAGGGTAAGTGTTAAAGCAATCCGGAAAGCCGGCTTAAGAAAATTGACCCAAGTTTATTCATGCAGAGGAATATTGAGTTTTACCACACGATTTTAAAAGAGCAACAAATATTAAAACACTATAAAGGATTGAAAGCATTTCCGTTATATGAAATATAGAATTGCCCTTTTAATATCCATTCTTTGCAATATGCATAGCTTATTTCATAACGGAAGAGTTTAGCTGCAGGAACAAATGGAAATGAATAAATACTGTAAATACAAATACAAAAAAGTTTGTTTTTCTTTTAGATCACATTCATTCACTGATTGCTTTTTAATCACCTCTCCCTTGGCCTATTATAACAAGGTGCATTCGTAGATATCAGGAATGTATAAACTGTTCCTCGCACCGAGCAAAACTTTATTATTCTATTATGTATTTAAAAATGTAATAAAATGTGCTTGGTTATTTATAACAGGCAAAACATTGGCTTTTGACCATTATGAAGGAACTTTGGGCCTCATTCAGACCTGTGCGCAGCTTAGATAACAGGTAAACATCACGTGACCGAAAGCCTGCGCCGACCTCCCAAATTCCTTAACTAGCAAGTGCGGGGATGTGTACACTAACACGACCCTCGCATGCGGCTGTCCTGGACGAAAATTTATTCGATGGTCACTGACCATCGAATGATTTTTCATCAATCTATACTTACTTTTATCCTGGACGGAGATGGCCGAAAAGTGGTTTGGCGCTGACGTCATGTGAAGTCAGCCACCCGCCCTACCATAAAATGCTGTCTGTTCCCCTGCTGCCACCCCCTGTCCACCCCTGGACCTCCCTGTCCAGAGCGAATGTCTTCACACTTTAACACTCACCAAAGCTGCTCACTACTGGATCAGCCCCTTTATGGATAGGATAGATACTATTGGTTTCACTCAGATACTATTTGTGTGGTTCTTCTGCACACAACATCAACCATATTGGTACCTCTCAGGTTACGCAGCATGGCTGGTGTTTTCACTCTGTCAGGGCCAAGAAATACACAGTATCAGTCAACAAGGTGAATATTGGACATCTGAGGAAAACTCAGGTTACTTAGGATAACCGAGGAATTCATACTGCTGAAGCCAGTGCAGCTACAGTACATTCTGGAACACAGCTAGTGGCTTCAGTACATCTAGAAAATGGTACAGAAGACATTTTTGACAATTTTTCATACTGTTCATGTGCAAAACATTGGGGAAATGGCCGCCATACCAAATTTCCTGAAGACCTATCCACTACCTAGTGCTGACCTAGTCACTGTCCCAGCAGTAAGTCTTTAGAGAGGTAAGTATTTAAAAAATGGATGTACTGTAGGGTTTGTAACGTGGCACCTGTGGGCCCAGGAGCCTATGTGCACTGCACCAATTATAGATACGCCTCTGTCTGTCTCCATGTGCTCGGGCCCTCCTTTCTTGCATGTGCATCTAAGAGCATTGTGTATGTGTGGATTGCTGGGAAAATGGAGTGGATGCCATTTATCCATGTGCCCCATATCTTCAACCAGCTGCCTCACAGTGCACTGTAACTATAAGGGGGCAGTTGAGCACTAGCGCATCATGTCTGCGCACTGCTCCAGTTAATAAAAAATGTAAAACATCGGTCTACTGAATTTCAAGTCCTGCCTGAGATTACCTTGAAAATACCAGGCCATGGATTCCCCACCCCTACATTATAGGTATGCCCATGATTTCTCATAACTGCAAAGGACCCAACATGTAGGGAAGGGTGCGGTATAGCGGCCCGACAGTCAGGATTCTGATGGTTAGTATACCAACATCTTAATCCCCACTGCCGGTACTCTGACAGGGGGGCGAGCTCATCGAAGCCTCTTGCGGGCATTTAAGTTGTCAGTATAGTAACTGTTGCAAGGTCATCCGGCACCCGTAGAGAGATTTCCATGGAACAAATGTGTTTTACAATGTAGATTGCTTCTATTAGACAGCTCTATATCAGGTGAAAGAGCATTTTTGGGTTGCTAAGAAATAATGCTAATATACTCTAATTTCCTAATGCAAAAGGCTTGATAAGCTAAGTTTATGCTACAATTCATGTTTAAACAATAACTATGGGCTGATTCATAGTTGGAAGTAAATGGAGCATGCATTGCTCAAAGAATGTGTGTAAAATATTTGAGTGTACAGTATATTTATTAAGTAAGTAGTAAGTAAGTAAGTTCTATTTATATAGCGCACTTTCTCCAACACATACAGATATGCACTAGATGCATTCTAATGCGGGACATGGACAACATATATTTACCGAGCTGTACAGCACCCAGGCAGCCATTCAGCGGCACCATGTGGTGATTGCACAGCCAGATAGGTAGACAAGTAAAACAGTACAGATATAAAACACGTACAGATATATACTAGATGTACTCTATTGAGCGTCACGGACACGGGGAACATATATTTACTGAGCAGTGCAGCACCCAGGCAGCCATTCAGCGGTGCCACATGGTGATTGCACAGCCAGATAGGCAGACAAGTAAAACAGTACAGATATAGTACATGTACAGATATGTACTAGATGTACTCTATTGAGCGTCACGGACATGGGGAACATGTATTTACTGAGCTATGCAGCACCCAGACAGCCATTCAGCGGCGCCACATGGTGATTGCACAGCCAGATAGGCAGAGATGTAAAATAGTACAGATATAGTACATGTACAGATATGAACTAGATGTACTCTATTGAGCATCACGGACACGGGGAACATATATTTACTGAGCTATGCAGCACCCAGACAGCCATTCAGTGGCGCCACATGGTGATTGCACCAGCTAGATAGGCAGACAAGTATAACAGTACAGATATAGTACATGTACAGATATATACTAGATGTACTCTATTGAGCGTCACGGACACGGGGAACATATATTTACTGAGCAGTGCAGCACCCAGGCAGCCATTCAGCGGTGCCACATGGTGATTGCACAGCCAGATAGGCAGACAAGTAAAACAGTACAGATATAGTAGATGTACAGATATGTACTAGATCTACTCTATTGAGCATCACGGACATGGGGAACATATATTTACTGAGCTATGCAGCACCCAGACAGCCATTCAGCGGTGCCACATGGTGATTGCACAGCCAGATAGGCAGACAAGTAAAACAGTACAGATATAGTACATGTACAGATATATACTATATGTACTCTATTGAGCGACA
Source organism: Crinia signifera (assembly GCF_055691185.1). Lineage (NCBI taxonomy): Eukaryota > Metazoa > Chordata > Amphibia > Anura > Myobatrachidae > Crinia > Crinia signifera. The sequence continues at coordinate 120,324,659 of NC_139225.1, forward strand.
CGGACACGGGGAACATATATTTACTGAGCTATGCCGCACCCAGGCAGCCATTAACAAAGAAAGAAACAGCATAGCCCACACTTAAGTACAGTATATGCATAGTACTATATGGTGACAGAGTAGCAAATCACATACTGTAGATCCAAAGCATGAACCAAATGTAAAAAAGAATGTCTAGGTCAAACTATTGCCTGTCAACCTATACATTGGGTCAGATGTAATAGGGTGTGAGAATCTGAAAGTGTGAGATGTCAGCTGCCTGCGCTGTTCTCGGATTAGGGCACCACTAATCTATGTCAACAGAGTGACTTAGATTAGCGAGTACTACAGAAATCATTTGATGGCGACCATCGAATGATGTCGGCCCCGCACACAAGCATGTAAACCATTCGCAGTGCGGTGGGGACAATCACCGTGCGGCGGGTGGCATTACAAGGCTTGCAAAGCAGTGCACTAATGCTGCTTTGCAGGCCAACCAGAACAAGGGCCCATATGCAATGCAAATGCTGAACAAACAGAAATGTACCTAATGGGAGAACTTTATTATAGTATAGACAAATTCTGCAATAAAATGCTCTATTGAGGTATGTTCGAACAACAGCTGTTGCTAATTTAATAAATGAGGGTTGGTGTCCCCACTCACTGTAGGCATCTCTTTTACAACTGGGCATTCACTCTTTCAGCCAAACCTGGAAGGAGTACTGTGATATGTAAACTAGAGCTTGCAGCAAAGGAGACAACGGGTAACAATCTCAAATTTGGATACGGTAAACAAGCTTTAGATTTTGGTTTGACAGAATATTATTTTGAAACTGTATTTGTAGGCCATATTATTCTCTTTTTAAAGGTAAGAAAAGGCTTGAATTATTTTTCCTTACACAGCCATTTTGCCTCTGACATTTCCATAATTTGTATTTGTATAATCCAAACTAGGTGATTCATCGCGCCCTATCGGTGCTCTTCACACCGTCGTAAGGAGCTGCGCCCCCTTAATTTTTGAATGTTTGTATATGAGAAATATGGTTAGAATTGTATGAAAGATGCCTGTATTGCAACTTGAGTTGTAGGTGAAATGTGTTAAATAGAGAGCATATGATTTGGAAGGGGGTGTGTATTGTTTTGTTTAATTAAAAAGTGGTTGTTTAGGTGTGTGTGTGTGCAATAGTATAGTAGGGTGTTTTTGGGTCAGCGGCTCCCCACTGGAGGAGGTCACGACACAGGAAAACAGGAGGCTGGGTAGTGATAGGGGTGTGTGGGCATAAGGGGGACCAAAGAGGAGGGTGGGGGACACTGTGCAGCTTCTGTCAGTGGGTGAGGGTCCAGCGTGGCAGTACAGGAGTACAGGACGGTGGCCCTGAGTCAGTGTCTCCTCCTATTGGGTGGGAGTTAGGGTGCATGAGAGTAGGAGGCTGGGCTATGAGGCATGATAGGGGTATGTGGGCAACACAGCGTCAGCGACTCCCCAGTGGTGGAAGTTACGGTTCAGGAGAGCAGGAAGCTGGGTAGTGATAGGGGTGTGAGGGCATACAGGGGGAGGGGGGGGGGCACGGTGGGTTGCCGCGAAAGGCAAAAAAAAAAAATCAACACAGAAAGGTCAACACATGTAAATGTTGACATAAGTGTGGCACTTCATTGGTGTCCATGTCGACACATGAGAATGAATATGAAAACATTAAAACATTGAAAAATAAATCTTCAAAAACTCATGTCAACCTTTTTCATTGTCGACCATAGCCATGTCAGTGTTTTGCATGTGCCATTTAATCCTGGGGTTGCCGTGAATCGCGGAGGGGGGAGGTGGGGGGTGTCCGCGAATCACGGGAGAGGCGGTCACGGGGGTTGCTGGAGGGGGGAGTGACGGGGGCAGGGGTTGCCACGAATTGTGGGGGGGGGGGTCGCGAGGGGCCGGGAATTGCGGGAGGGGGTCGCGGGGGGGGGGTGTTTTGCTGCGAATGGTGGGAGGGTCGTGGGGGTGGGGGGTCCCGTGAATCGCGGGAGGGGGGATGTGTGGGCTCACTGGGCTGGTTCTCTGTCATGTGAGTCAGTCATGTGAGTCAGAGGCTCCACCCAGCGTTACAGACACACTCACACACTTTGAGTGACAGATGAAGCCAAATATATCAGAGATATACCAGATACTTGAGATCATGTTAAGTTTTTGAGATATTTAGAAAAATGTAAATGTGAAATTTTGCGTATTTAATCAAAGAATAAAAGAGAAAATGCAGGTGCGCACTCTAAACACTAAGAAAATAAACAAAGCAATTAGAATAAACACTGCAATTTAACATGGAGTTAAACTGAGGTTCTTTGCATAATTGTTTGCCAAAAATATGTGCCCATTTACTATGGGCCAGGTGACCATATCAGGGGTATACAAGATGCCCAGACTCCTCATCCTCTATGTCGTCCATCTCTCACTCCTCATCTTCCTCATTCTCCTCAATGTGCTGATCCTAGGACAGAACCCTCCTCTTAGTACTAAATGCCATGTTGCTTTCTTGCTGATTTCTGTGTTTATGGGACAGCAAAAACATAAAAAAATCACTATAGTACAAAAAAAATGGCCAGAGTGAAACCTACTGTATGTTGCTGGAGAGAAAAAAGTCAAATACACTCCAATGTCTGAGACCAGTAAAATCATTTCACCTCCGCCTTATTTAAGGTTGGGCTTAATGAAGATTTTATATATACTGTAGATAAAGATGGCCAGGTTTTTATTTATCTGAAAGAAATGTTACGGAAGTTAAGTGAAGCTAAAAGAAGGCATAGTTATTGGCTAGGAAAGCCAAACCCGGGGTTATTTTTTTAATCGCGGGATAGAAAAATGTTCAAGCCTGGGATTCCCGGGATCCTGGAAATGGCTTCCCTAATTCAAAAACGTAAAAGTTTCCGAAGCTTAATTTCTGCCGTTTCTGTCATTTACGAGTACTTTATAAATTAATACAGGGAGAATATTTAAATTCAATGAAGATTAACTGACATTTTCACTTATATTTTGTCGGATATAGCCACTGTATTTCTTATTTTGTTATTTGTGTGTATTTAATAAATGTGGCATGATAGAAAACATGGGATCCACTGAATTCAGTATTACCCAATGGTTGCACCCTCAAATCAAGAAGTAGTTTCTTCTTCTTTTGTTGCATAATATTGACATCTCTGAGTTTTGATGCTTCTTGTAAACTGTGCATGTTATGTTCAGAAGATGGGGACCCCCTGGCATTTTCAAGGACAGATAAAAAATGTACCTTTTCAAATTTTAATCAATTTCAGTGCAAAGCTGATAAGACTTGGGCCAAGTCTCTATTTCAGATATGGGGGGGTCATATGGAGTGTGGCAATTCCCCATCATGGACTTTGATCACACGTTGCATGTCTCTATCAAATAATGTCACATGCTATACTGTATGTGGCTGGAGAATCTTGGGGTGTATGGTTAGAACTCCTTTTGCACTCCAGGTCATTAGAGAAACATAGGACCAAGCACAATTTCCCCACGATTGCCCTATTAGTAACACTGTTGACTTGATTTCTACTGTACTTTTTTTTGGACACCTGTTATACTGTACGTAAGTTATTATATTTTGTACTAATTAATTTACCTCCTGTTCTGTGAGGTGTACAATATCCCAGATTATTGTTGAACCTCTTCATCAGTCAATTGTGGGGAAAAAAAAATCACTTTATTCATTATTGATTCCACCTTCAGTAGTTGAGGAGTTGAGGAAATTGATAATTATATTTTTTCTTTTTAAAGGAGTGAAAAAAAAAACAGAAGTCACTCAAGTTAAACAAAACATCTTTGCAAACCAATAGGGAGTAGTCTTTTTCCTCAGTGTACTAAGGTGTGGGAGTGAGCAACGTTCCACCATTGTTAGTGGACGTTTTCTTTTGAAGTATTGTGCTATATCAGAGCCCCCAGATTTCTTCCCCAATGGAAACATGGTATGGATAAATATAAGAGGCATTGATATATGACTGTCTTCGACATAAATAATATGACCTTGAGTCCAAGGATATAAGAGACTCAGATAGATAAAGTTACTGTATGTCTTCAACTTGAAACAGTCCAGACAAAATAGACCACAAGACGTGATCTTCAGGGAGAGTTGAAGATTTGAGTTAGGCTGTCCAGGGCAGCTGAGGCAATCTCTAGATGCTAGGGAGTTAATAAGTAGGCTGACCACCAGTGCAGAACAATTCCAGGAGATTGTTAGCTTTGTTTTGGTCTTCATGGATTGGGTTCTTGTTGGTGTCTGACTAAGAATGCATTTCTGGAATGAGTGTGAAATTGTAAGCTATAGGGCTCACCAGTAGATCTTAATTAAGAATGGCAATATCATGTTTGCTGTCAATGTCTAAGATGGGTGGATTACTATTCTTCAGTAATGATTGCCTGTAGACTTCTATATTCAGACATTCCTGTCATAGCCTAAAATGGATGCTGTAAAGTGGCATGTGTGTAAATCACCACATGGCTCTAGATAAATACTGAAGTAAGTTTTTACTCACTGCAGTCATATTAAAAAATGCCTGAAGAGACTATTCCTGTATTACAAACACTTCCTGTATGACAAAGTGCATTGCAATGATTCATCATTCTCTAGAAACATATAGCATACATGTACAGCTGCTATTAGGGAAGCTGTGTAGGAATCTTTGGTCAAAAACAAGTGGCATATTTTGGTTGGTGCCAGTGGATGAAGTCTTTGTTCCCATTCCTTTGATGCACTTGTAGAACCAAGTCATAGTCTTAATTAGAAGTTGTTGTTTTTTTGGTGTGATACTTGGTGTGACCCTTGAGGGAATAAAATCTGTATAGCTTCTACAAGTATCCCCTATGCATACAGATAAGTAATTTTCAGGGCTCACTACAGATGCACCGGGGGAAATATTTAAATGGCCACAGACTCATAGGGCATAGAGACTCTATATCGGTAATTAGGTGGGAGGTACAGTATTAAGCATTGGCTGTGATGCGGTATGTCCTGCCACTTGTTGAGTATACACTTACAAATGCAACTATAATCACAAAAGACCTGTTCTTTACAACAGAAGGACTTCCGGGTTTAGGACCCGGGATCCCTTCCGCACATGTGCAGACTGATGGGCATGCCATGAGTGGTGCTGGGAGGGGTCAAATGGAAGGCCATATAAACGATGGCGTTACCCACCAGCTCCAAGCTTCAGAATATATTACGGAGCTTGGTACATATGCGAAATGTGGGCAAATTCCAAAAACATCAGGTTTTTTGGGGATTTTTGATCACATTTTCCATTCCAAGTCTGCCTATCAAGCTTAAACAAATCATAAGTATTGACATTACATTTGTGCACAATTGTCTGCTCCTTTGGCGAAAGTCAATTTATGTGCAAGTTTACTCCAACAGTTTTCATTGAAATGAATTTGTAAACATGTCAAGCCATGCTTATTCACTTGGAAAAACGATCTAACACATTCCGTTACTGTAGTTAAACCTCAGCAATTATCTCTTAGCATAAACTGTAAATCAGATGCATTTTCGGAAGATGCATGTGTAAATACAGTATATTTATACTTCCTAGAAAAGATAATAAAGTGCTATACAGTAACTATTGATTAAATCATCAGCACAAAGAGTGGCCTTGTACAAAATAAATACATTGAGGGGCTATTGATTCTATATAACCGAAATTAGTTTTACTTGATTGGTGGTTGTAGTTTATGCATATTATTCCTGGAGGATTTGCTCTGTTTTGTATGAGGCCACTTTCTACTTAGCATTGCCATGTACTACGTTTGAAGATTATTACACCATTGGGTAACCTTATGGAAATGGTATAATAAGGTTATACCCTTAACCTTATACACCATTGGGTAACCTTATTAATAAAAGCTGTATAAAGGTCAGCTACAGTACCATGCCAGAAAGATAGCTTAACCAGGCTGAATATGTTTTCACTGGAGAAATGGAGGTTGAGAGGTGATATGATTAGTATGTTCAAATACAGGATTGTGTATCATATGGAACTCGGAGATGATTTGTTCATTAACAAGCCTATACTTAGGACACGCGGGCATGTACTAGGGCACGAGGAAAATAAATTCCGTACTTAATTAAGAAGAGGATTCTTCACTATTAGAGCAGTAACATTCTGGAACTCATTGCCAGTGGGGGTGATTACAGCAACTACTGTTAATGAATTCACATAATTTGAAATGCATTTTTGGCCACTAAGGGAATCCTATAGCTATGACTTAATCAGTAGTTACAAGTTAGATAGGTTGAACTCGATGGACTAACATCTTTTTTCAGCCTTAATACCTATGTTACTATGTATGTTACAGTATATATATATATATATATATATATATATATATATATATATATATATATATATATATATATATATATATATATATATATATATATATATATATATAGAGGTTGATGTCCGGCACTCCGTTACCAAGGGTTAACTTGCTGGGGTGCCATCCTGATATCCCTGGTGGAGGGATCCATGTAGATACGTGAATTAGAGGCACTCCTCAGACTGGCTTGAGTGTTAAAATTCCTTTATTGTCGCCCTATATATATATATATATATACTCCACGTTTGGCCGGCACTCCAATGGCCTCAAATAAACTACTTGCCCGGTGCCCTCCGAAAGATCCCCGTCAGCGTGGCGGGTACATGTATCAATCATGCATGTGCGGCGGCACTCTCAGTCTCAATAACGACAATGACACGGCGGTCTGTGTCCAACGTTTCAGTGCTGTGTGCACTTTTATCAAGAACAGTGTAACAAAACAATGCAAAACTTACCAACATATATAGTAATATGGACCCTCATACGAGACGCTGCTTCCGTTCGTCCCAGCCATCAGCTGGTCGCACGGCTCTGACGTCAGCCACACCACGTGATACTGTTGCTTGGCAACAGCTGTAAACATAAGTGAAAAAATATTTAAAAACGTCTTTAAAATCTCTAGAATAGTGCAATGTACAATAGTGTGCTTATATCTTTAAAGTGCTGCAGTGCATAAATGTCCTAAGGCATACATTTCAACTGTTAGTAACACATTGGTAAAAACATCGTGCATTTTGGTCGGCACGCTATCAGTGATGACCTATGTCGATCCTGATATGTCTGCGACTTAAAAACCAAAATATATCTAAAATCTTTGTAAATCTCATATTATTGAATTAGCCCTGACATATCGGCGCGTGTTCCGACCAACAATGCATAATGTCAACCACAAATACAAGTTTATAAAAATGTATATATCTTGCTACAAATTGAGTAATGCACTAACTCCTGGTTAAAACATATAAGACCCTGCTAGTTGTTCTCATGAAGTCAATATTACTGTGTGAAAGGATTCTTTGGCAAGCCCTAAAGGAAACAATGTAAACCAAGTGACTCATTGAGCCCTCTCGGGGCCAAGGTGCCGAGTTTTTCTATCCACATGGATTCTCTTTGAAGGAGCAGAATGTTCCTATCGCCACCCCTCTTCAATGGAGGTACCTGGTCAATTATCATGTACCTTATTGCTGTTATGTTGTGTTTAGCCTTAGCAAAGTGTCTTGCTAAGGGCTGATCACTGTCACCCTTGAGAATGGCTGCTTTTATAGCTGAACGGTGTAATGCCATTCTCTCTTTAAACTGCCGTTCAGTTTTGCCAACATATTGTAATGCACACGGGCAGGTTATAATATAAACAACGAATCTTGAGGTACAGGACAGTCTAAAATTGATATTAAACTTCCTTCCTGAGAAGGGATGGTTAAACGAACTGCCTGTCTGCATGAAGCCACATGTGGTACAATTAGGGCAACGGAAGCAACCTTTCTTAGGGGTACCTAGAAATGTACCTCTATCTTTTTTAGACATATCAGTAACATCTGTACGCACCAAGTAATTTCTGAGATTTTTGTTCCTACGGTAGGCAGGCATAAGTCTAGTATTAATTAGATGAAGATGGGGGTCTGAATTGACAACTGGCCAGAATGATTTAATTTTTTTTGTCAGGGCAGGAGTTTGGTGGTTATAAGTATTGGGCCAGATAAAAGTGTTAGCCTGTTTAAGTTTTTTCTTTTCCCTGCTTTGGCTGTCTCTGCCCATCAATTGGGCCTGTGAGACCCTCAGCGCCCTGTTCTTCATTTCTTGTACACTGACTTTATCATAGCCTCGATCATGAAATTTGGCACTCATGATGTCTAAAGCTTTGAGGGCTTCTGCTCTGTCACTCGTAATTCTTAATACTCTTAGAAATTGACTGTATGGCAATGCTTGTTTAAGATTTTTTGGATGCGCACTTGATGCTAATAGTAGATTGTTTCTGTCTGTAGGTTTTTGAAATATTGTGGTGCTTAAGTTGTTTCCTTCTTTAATAATGGTTACATCAAGATAATTGACGGTGGTACTGCTAGTTTGGTAAGTGAATTTCACTGGACTGTCAGAGATGTTATGATTATCCATGAGTGAGGTGAATTCATTCTCTGACCCTCTCCAAAATATAAGGAGGTCATCTATATACCTAAAATAGGCATAGACCTTTTCTGAAATCTGTGGATCAGAGAACAATAAATCGTGTTCCACTTGGAACATAAAAATATTCGAGTAGGCCGGGGCTACATTCGATCCCATCGCAACCCCGGCCGTCTGTAGAAAAAAACCTCCATCATAGAAAAAATAATTTTTACTTAAAACCATCTCTAACAATCTCATGAAAAAATCAAGATTTGGCCCTACATAAAGGGGATTATCAGTCAAGGTTCTGCGTACCGCCTCTAGTCCGGCATTATGAGGTATGCAAGTATACAAATTGCATACATCAACCGAGCATAACAGGCAGTCACTAGGTAAATCTGTAAAGTCCCGAAGGGCTGTAAGAAGGGCCGTTGTATCTTTCAAACAGGACGCCTTAGCTTGTATGATCGGTTGTAAATATCCGTCTAAATACATGGATATAGGCTGGAAGATGGACCCCCTCGCCGAAATAATCGGCCGACCAGGGGGAGAAGACAGACTCTTATGCACTTTGGGTAAAGTGTACAGTAAAGGCCTGATTGGTTTATCAACTGTGAGACATTTTTTAATAGAATCATTAATTACACCCTCAGAACAGGCCTCCCGCAGCAAACCATCCAATTCATTTTTAAATCGTGTGGTAGGGTCCGATGGTAGCGCTCTATATGTCCGTGAATCAGACAGTTGTCTCTCAATTTCAATCTTATAATCAGTGAGATTTTGCACTACTATCGCGCCCCCTTTGTCCGATTGTCTAATCACAATGTCCTCATACGAGGCAAGATCTTTCAAAGCTCCTCTCTCCTCTTTGGACATGTTCCAATATTTAGGGATGATGTCCTTAGGATGCTTAGGTGTCTCCTGTTCAATTAAACGGCTGAATGTCTTCAACGACGGGTTGTTACTCGGGGGATCAAACCTGGATTTAGGTCGTAGCGGGATCAGATGCTCAGGAATTCTTTCTTGCTCCTGAGGGTTGTCTTTATCTCCAAAATGCTCCCTTAATCTGATTTTTCTATTGAGTCTGTAGGCATCCACTTTCCATTGGAGTGTATCAAATTTGGCAGTCGGGGTGAAAGAAAGGCCTTTATTAAGTACTGATTTCTCAGCCGGTGTGAGTGTCCGTGTAGACAAGTTAAATATGTTGTCCTTCTTAGGATCATTAATTATCATTTTCCCCTTCTGCCTCGCGCTTTGCCCACCGCGGCGGGTGCATCGGGTTTTGGGGTACCCCGTTGCGCCCTGGTGCGCACGCCTAAAGGGCGAGAACCTGGGGGAAGATCACTGTCGCTGCCAGTTGAAGGGTTATCTGATGTATCACCACCAGGTCTTCTCAATCTGCGTCTAAATAACGGTCTAGTATCATTTTTTTGATAGGCTCCCGTGAGCCATGGATAAATGCGCTGTTGCTCATAATCCTGGTCGACCTTCTGCTTTTTCTCTTTTTTGAATAGTGTCAACTCATTTTTGTATTTATCCAAATCATTGGAGAGTTTTGACATCCAGTCGACAGCAGTGTCGGCAGTGAGTATCTGCAGTTTGGTCGCCTCGTATGTTGCAAGCTTGGTTTTATATGCTTCCATTTCCCTCCTCGACTCCTCTATCACGAGGAGGAGGAGATCAAACGAGCATTTATTTAAGATTGATGTCCACTTAACACAGAATTCATTATTGTATCGTCCGATTGTGGGGACATTTTTTACCCTAAATCCGCGTGGGATCTTTTTATCTCTGTAATAATTTGACAACGTCACCCCATGTTGGAAGAAATCATACTCTTTTTTCTTGAGGCGTAATATCTCTTTAAACACTTCTTGTGCAGAATCTTGTTGCTGAGCAGTGTCAGTTTCCTTAGAAAATAGAATATCGTCTGCCTCTGTCTCAGAGTAGCTGAATAGTGTACCAGGGGTCAATGTCACTCTCTGTTGTAGCGGTTCAGCTGTCTCTGCCCGCTTCTGCGACATTTTCAATGTATCCAAAGGTGCAATGCAGTGAAAGAATAAAGTGCAGAGTAAGAATGGGATCTAATTCCCATAAAGTGCTTCGTGCAGTGATGAGTGAGAATGTCCACTGTTACTGGATATGGCCTTGTAATCCATGTGCGTGGGTGCCTTGCCAGTCTGTCCACAATCCGTGTCTGCCGCAAACAGCTCTCCGGAAAAGAAACAGCCAATGTACTCCACGTTTGGCCGGCACTCCAATGGCCTCAAATAAACTACTTGCCCGGTGCCCTCCGAAAGATCCCCGTCAGCGTGGCGGGTACATGTATCAATCATGCATGTGCGGCGGCACTCTCAGTCTCAATAACGACAATGACACGGCGGTCTGTGTCCAACGTTTCAGTGCTGTGTGCACTTTTATCAAGATATATACTATATATGTTGGTAAGTTTTGCATTGTTTTGTTACACTGTTCTTGATAAAAGTGCACACAGCACTGAAACGTTGGACACAGACCGCCGTGTCATTGTCGTTATTGAGACTGAGAGTGCCGCCGCACATGCATGATTGATACATGTACCCGCCACGCTGACGGGGATCTTTCGGAGGGCACCGGGCAAGTAGTTTATTTGAGGCCATTGGAGTGCCGGCCAAACGTGGAGTACATTGGCTGTTTCTTTTCCGGAGAGCTGTTTGCGGCAGACACGGATTGTGGACAGACTGGCAAGGCACCCACGCACATGGATTACAAGGCCATATCCAGTAACAGTGGACATTCTCACTCATCACTGCACGAAGCACTTTATGGGAATTAGATCCCATTCTTACTCTGCACTTTATTCTTTCACTGCATTGCACCTTTGGATACATTGAAAATGTCGCAGAAGCGGGCAGAGACAGCTGAACCGCTACAACAGAGAGTGACATTGACCCCTGGTACACTATTCAGCTACTCTGAGACAGAGGCAGACGATATTCTATTTTCTAAGGAAACTGACACTGCTCAGCAACAAGATTCTGCACAAGAAGTGTTTAAAGAGATATTACGCCTCAAGAAAAAAGAGTATGATTTCTTCCAACATGGGGTGACGTTGTCAAATTATTACAGAGATAAAAAGATCCCACGCGGATTTAGGGTAAAAAATGTCCCTACAATCGGACGATACAATAATGAATTCTGTGTTAAGTGGACATCAATCTTAAATAAATGCTCGTTTGATCTCCTCCTCCTCGTGATAGAGGAGTCGAGGAGGGAAATGGAAGCATATAAAACCAAGCTTGCAACATACGAGGCGACCAAACTGCAGATACTCACTGCCGACACTGCTGTCGACTGGATGTCAAAACTCTCCAATGATTTGGATAAATACAAAAATGAGTTGACACTATTCAAAAAAGAGAAAAAGCAGAAGGTCGACCAGGATTATGAGCAACAGCGCATTTATCCATGGCTCACGGGAGCCTATCAAAAAAATGATACTAGACCGTTATTTAGACGCAGATTGAGAAGACCTGGTGGTGATACATCAGATAACCCTTCAACTGGCAGCGACAGTGATCTTCCCCCAGGTTCTCGCCCTTTAGGCGTGCGCACCAGGGCGCAACGGGGTACCCCAAAACCCGATGCACCCGCCGCGGTGGGCAAAGCGCGAGGCAGAAGGGGAAAATGATAATTAATGATCCTAAGAAGGACAACATATTTAACTTGTCTACACGGACACTCACACCGGCTGAGAAATCAGTACTTAATAAAGGCCTTTCTTTCACCCCGACTGCCAAATTTGATACACTCCAATGGAAAGTGGATGCCTACAGACTCAATAGAAAAATCAGATTAAGGGAGCATTTTGGAGATAAAGACAACCCTCAGGAGCAAGAAAGAATTCCTGAGCATCTGATCCCGCTACGACCTAAATCCAGGTTTGATCCCCCGAGTAACAACCCGTCGTTGAAGACATTCAGCCGTTTAATTGAACAGGAGACACCTAAGCATCCTAAGGACATCATCCCTAAATATTGGAACATGTCCAAAGAGGAGAGAGGAGCTTTGAAAGATCTTGCCTCGTATGAGGACATTGTGATTAGACAATCGGACAAAGGGGGCGCGATAGTAGTGCAAAATCTCACTGATTATAAGATTGAAATTGAGAGACAACTGTCTGATTCACGGACATATAGAGCGCTACCATCGGACCCTACCACACGATTTAAAAATGAATTGGATGGTTTGCTGCGGGAGGCCTGTTCTGAGGGTGTAATTAATGATTCTATTAAAAAATGTCTCACAGTTGATAAACCAATCAGGCCTTTACTGTACACTTTACCCAAAGTGCATAAGAGTCTGTCTTCTCCCCCTGGTCGGCCGATTATTTCGGCGAGGGGGTCCATCTTCCAGCCTATATCCATGTATTTAGACGGATATTTACAACCGATCATACAAGCTAAGGCGTCCTGTTTGAAAGATACAACGGCCCTTCTTACAGCCCTTCGGGACTTTACAGATTTACCTAGTGACTGCCTGTTATGCTCGGTTGATGTATGCAATTTGTATACTTGCATACCTCATAATGCCGGACTAGAGGCGGTACGCAGAACCTTGACTGATAATCCCCTTTATGTAGGGCCAAATCTTGATTTTTTCATGAGATTGTTAGAGATGGTTTTAAGTAAAAATTATTTTTTCTATGATGGAGGTTTTTTTCTACAGACGGCCGGGGTTGCGATGGGATCGAATGTAGCCCCGGCCTACTCGAATATTTTTATGTTCCAAGTGGAACACGATTTATTGTTCTCTGATCCACAGATTTCAGAAAAGGTCTATGCCTATTTTAGGTATATAGATGACCTCCTTATATTTTGGAGAGGGTCAGAGAATGAATTCACCTCACTCATGGATAATCATAACATCTCTGACAGTCCAGTGAAATTCACTTACCAAACTAGCAGTACCACCGTCAATTATCTTGATGTAACCATTATTAAAGAAGGAAACAACTTAAGCACCACAATATTTCAAAAACCTACAGACAGAAACAATCTACTATTAGCATCAAGTGCGCATCCAAAAAATCTTAAACAAGCATTGCCATACAGTCAATTTCTAAGAGTATTAAGAATTACGAGTGACAGAGCAGAAGCCCTCAAAGCTTTAGACATCATGAGTGCCAAATTTCATGATCGAGGCTATGATAAAGTCAGTGTACAAGAAATGAAGAACAGGGCGCTGAGGGTCTCACAGGCCCAATTGATGGGCAGAGACAGCCAAAGCAGGGAAAAGAAAAAACTTAAACAGGCTAACACTTTTATCTGGCCCAATACTTATAACCACCAAACTCCTGCCCTGACAAAAAAAATTAAATCATTCTGGCCAGTTGTCAATTCAGACCCCCATCTTCATCTAATTAATACTAGACTTATGCCTGCCTACCGTAGGAACAAAAATCTCAGAAATTACTTGGTGCGTACAGATGTTACTGATATGTCTAAAAAAGATAGAGGTACATTTCTAGGTACCCCTAAGAAAGGTTGCTTCCGTTGCCCTAATTGTACCACATGTGGCTTCATGCAGACAGGCAGTTCGTTTAACCATCCCTTCTCAGGAAGGAAGTTTAATATCAATTTTAGACTGTCCTGTACCTCAAGATTCGTTGTTTATATTATAACCTGCCCGTGTGCATTACAATATGTTGGCAAAACTGAACGGCAGTTTAAAGAGAGAATGGCATTACACCGTTCAGCTATAAAAGCAGCCATTCTCAAGGGTGACAGTGATCAGCCCTTAGCAAGACACTTTGCTAAGGCTAAACACAACATAACAGCAATAAGGTACATGATAATTGACCAGGTACCTCCATTGAAGAGGGGTGGCGATAGGAACATTCTGCTCCTTCAAAGAGAATCCATGTGGATAGAAAAACTCGGCACCTTGGCCCCGAGAGGGCTCAATGAGTCACTTGGTTTACATTGTTTCCTTTAGGGCTTGCCAAAGAATCCTTTCACACAGTAATATTGACTTCATGAGAACAACTAGCAGGGTCTTATATGTTTTAACCAGGAGTTAGTGCATTACTCAATTTGTAGCAAGATATATACATTTTTATAAACTTGTATTTGTGGTTGACATTATGCATTGTTGGTCGGAACACGCGCCGATATGTCAGGGCTAATTCAATAATATGAGATTTACAAAGATTTTAGATATATTTTGGTTTTTAAGTCGCAGACATATCAGGATCGACATAGGTCATCACTGATAGCGTGCCGACCAAAATGCACGATGTTTTTACCAATGTGTTACTAACAGTTGAAATGTATGCCTTAGGACATTTATGCACTGCAGCACTTTAAAGATATAAGCACACTATTGTACATTGCACTATTCTAGAGATTTTAAAGACGTTTTTAAATATTTTTTCACTTATGTTTACAGCTGTTGCCAAGCAACAGTATCACGTGGTGTGGCTGACGTCAGAGCCGTGCGACCAGCTGATGGCTGGGACGAACGGAAGCAGCGTCTCGTATGAGGGTCCATATTACTATATATGTTGGTAAGTTTTGCATTGTTTTGTTACACTGTTCTTGATAAAAGTGCACACAGCACTGAAACGTTGGACACAGACCGCCGTGTCATTGTCGTTATTGAGACTGAGAGTGCCGCCGCACATGCATGATTGATATATATATATATATATATATATATATACCTTCCTGAGGCGGCACTCCGTTCGGCTTAGGGAAGAAAGTAGGAATAATAGGCTGGTGCCTTCCAAACAAAGGAGCGGTGACCCGGTCCCTGGATATAACAGGTAGATGGGGGCGGCGGCACTCAACAACAATAAAGACGATAAAACAGCAAGTGACTTGCCAACGTTTCAAAGCCGTGTGGCTTCTTTATCAAGGCAACTGTGAAGAACAAATAATACACATACAAACACTTACATAAGTAGACTCTCCAAGGTCCATTCACGCGTCCCGGCGCGGCCCCAGGCGGTCCATCACCTAATGACGTCATTCCCGCCGGCGTCTGCCGGGGGGCGTGGAGGGAGCACTTGCACCTGACCTTCCATGGCCAATCAGCGCAGTTGACAATCGCTATGGAGATACATAACAAAATACAAACATTAAAAACCCAGTGAAATCAAAACAATACATAAAGTGCATAAAGTGCATAAAGTTACAGGCGCAGGTACCTTGGATCATCAATAGGTACTTGTATATTAGGTTACTTCACTATAAAATATATAAACATTATTGACGTGATTGCCAAAATACAGCCCGTTGCCAACCATAGGAATCTACTATCTGCAAGACATATACCATAAATACAAGACCATATGATGTGTGCTAGATGATCTAAATGGAAAAATATGCACACAAATGACAGTATAAACATGATATTCCATGCGCGCTACATTTAAAGAAAACATGAGAGTCCTAAGCTCTCATTCAGACCCTTAGGTGCAAGTGTGTCCAGTGTGAAGATCCACCGGCTCTCTGCTTGTAGCAGCAGCCTGGATCTGTCTCCACCGCGCCTGAGGGGGGGGATGTGATCAATAATTCTGTAGCGCAATGAGGTGAGCGTATGACGTGCTTCCACAAAATGTCTGGCCACAGGTTGATCACTGTGGCCAGATTCGATTGCCAATTTAATGGAAGATCTATGTGCCGTGGCACGGGTTTTAAACATGCCGTCAGTTTTGCCGACATAATGTCGACCACACGGACATTCGATCAAATAAATGACCGACTTAGTGGTACAACTGACTCTATGGCGGATTTTAAACTTCTTTCCTGAGTAAGGATGGTGGAAGATGTCCCCCTGAACCAAAAAGCTGCAAGTAACACAACCGCAGCAGCGATAGCACCCTAATTTAGGTGTTCCCAGGAATGTAGTATTGGGTATGGGGTACTTCACATCATTTTTAACTAAGTGATCTTTCAAATTTTTACCCCTTTTGTAGGCGCTCATGATGTTTTTATGCCGTAATGCTGGTAAGGCAGGGTCGGTAGTAATAATGGGCCAATAAGATTTGGCCAATTTATTGATGTGTCTGCTTTTAGAATGAAATGAGTTAACCCAGATTACTTTCTCCTCCGTTTTAGATTTTTTATTGGCAGTGAAGGTTGCAGTTCTGGGTAACTTAATGATTTTAGCTTTAGTTTTAAGCAGCTCGGGGCGAGAATACCCCCTGGCCGCAAATTTTTCTACCATGTCATTCAAGGCAGATTCCAAGCTATCAGCATCACTTGAGATGCGTTTCGCTCGCAGCATTTGCGAAAAGGGCAATCCCTTTTTAAGTGGTTCAGGGTGGTGGCTCAATGCAAGAAGCATGTTATTCCTGTCGGTGCTTTTGGTATAAAGTGATGTACTGATGTTACCATCACTAATTTTAATACACACATCAAGGTAATGTACTTCACTGGAATTGATCTCATAGGTAAATTTGACAGGAGATTGACTGCTATTATGCGTTTCCAGATGCTCCACCAATGTTGCTTTGTCACCTACCCAGAACAATAGCAGGTCGTCTATATATCTCATATAGAAAAAAATAGACGGCACTGCTCGAGGGTTATTGGTAAATAAGCTACAATCGATGGTATACATGAATGCATTTGCAAACGATGGGGCCACAGAGGACCCCATCGCACAGCCTCTCTGTTGTAGATAAAATCTGCCATTAAACGTAAAATAATTACGCTTAAGCGTGAGCTGTAGTAATTGCATAAAAAACGGTATAGCAGGTCCTGTATAAAGAGGATTATCCGTGATAAGATTTTGTACCGCATCCAGTCCCATATTGTGCGGTATGCACGTATATAGGCTGGATACGTCTATGGTACTCAGCAGGCAGTGTTCAGGTATGTCCTTCAAGTCCCCCAACTTCAAAAGTAGAGAATTGGTGTCCTTCAGGTGGGTCTCTGTAGCTTGAATGCAGGGTTGCAAAAAATAATCAAGATAGATGGATATGGCTTGATATAAAGAACCCCGGGCAGAGATAATAGGCCTACCCGGGGGATTGACCAGGCTCTTATGGATTTTAGGAGTTAAATATAACAGCGGCACAATAGGAAAAGGTGTGCTGAGGGCCTCCATAGTGGATTTGGATATTAGATTTTCTTGTGTTGCTGTATACAATATCTTATCCAGCTCACATTTGTAATCCATAGTCGGGTCTTTGTCTAATTGCTTATATGTGTCGACATCTCTCAGCTGTCGATCAGCCTCAGCGACGTAGTCGCTCATGTTAAGGATGACGGTGGCGCCGCCCTTATCTGCCGGCCTGATAGAAATGGATGAATCATCACTTAGTGTTTTAAGGGCTTTCCATTCGGCTGTGCTGAAATTCGAGTGTCCAACATTTGCAATAGTATCAATGCGTTGTATGCCATTTTCCATCATATTATAAAAAGTTTTAATACCCGGGTTCAATGACATCGGGTCAAACTTCGATTTCTTTTTTAATATGCTGGGATATTCATCAACAATTGGTCCCGCTACCTCTTTATCCTGAAAGAATTCTCGTAACTTGAGTTGGCGGTTAAGTTTAAACAATTCAGTTTTTACTTTGAATGGGTCCATTTTAGTGACCGGAATGAAATTAAGTCCTTTTGACAAAACCTGATGTTCCATAGCTGATAGTGGACGATTAGATAAATTAAAAATTAATTCTTCTGCTTGCGTGTTGGCTGGAATCTGGACTTGATGCCTCTTCCGCGACCTTTTGTATTGGCCCCCTCGGCGTGTATGCCTTCTGGCCCGCGCAGAGGTTGGCCTCTCTGGTGGGCCCTGGGAGGGAGCGAGTCGGCACTGGTGCTAGGTTGCTCAATATCGCTGGCGGAAGAGTTGTCATCCTTAGATGATGTAGTGTCCAGTCCTCTTCTATTGTATCGTTTATATGTCCTTTTATGAAAGGATCTAACATTGGTGTCGCCTCCAGTTAACCACGGGTAAACCGCATGTTTGTCGTAATCACTGTTGACTTTCTCCTTCTTACTCCTTTTAAAGGCGATTAATTCCTTTTTGTACTTGTCTATTTGTATTGTCAATTTCTCAAGCCAATTAGTGCTCGTGTCTTCGCTCAATGGCTCTTTGTGCTCAGACTCAAATTCAGCCAATTTAGCTCGGATTAGCACTAGTTCCCGCGAAACCTCCTCAATCACGGCGACCATCAGGTCGAACGAGCATTTATTGAGTATTGACGTCCAAGTCTTACAAAAAGGTATGTTAAAACGCCCAATGGTGGGGACGTTCTTAACACGAAACCCTCTGGGGATCTTTTTTTCTCGTACATAGTCCGAAAGTGTGACCCCATGAAAATAATAGTCAGTTTCTCTCCTCTTTAAGTTCAGCCATTCACCATATAGCTGGGCATGATCAGGTGTGCCACTTGTCATCTGCAAGTCATCCTTAAAGAGAACTCTTTCATAATCTGAATCGGAGAAACTGTGTGTTGATCCATGGGTTAATTCGACTCTGGTTTGTGATGCAGAGGCAGACCAAGGTGGCAACTGGCTGCTGTCCATGGCAATCAGACGTGCAGTTGCACGATGGATGATCACAGTCCCACACACTTGTAACTTTCACCACGGTGATGTGAAATAAAAACAGCAACTGCGGCAGCGTCCTGTGAGGGATAGCTGTCTCGGTGCAAAACCCCGGTTCTTGGAGGGTTAAATGTTAACGTAGCAGCGGGTGCCTTCCAGTAGTGTGTGATTCCACACAAAACTCTATGTACCTTCCTGAGGCGGCACTCCGTTCGGCTTAGGGAAGAAAGTAGGAATAATAGGCTGGTGCCTTCCAAACAAAGGAGCGGTGACCCGGTCCCTGGATATAACAGGTAGATGGGGGCGGCGGCACTCAACAACAATAAAGACGATAAAACAGCAAGTGACTTGCCAACGTTTCAAAGCCGTGTGGCTTCTTTATCAAGGCAACTGTGAAGAACAAATAATACACATACAAACACTTACATAAGTAGACTCTCCAAGGTCCATTCACGCGTCCCGGCGCGGCCCCAGGCGGTCCATCACCTAATGACGTCATTCCCGCCGGCGTCTGCCGGGGGGCGTGGAGGGAGCACTTGCACCTGACCTTCCATGGCCAATCAGCGCAGTTGACAATCGCTATGGAGATACATAACAAAATACAAACATTAAAAACCCAGTGAAATCAAAACAATACATAAAGTGCATAAAGTGCATAAAGTTACAGGCGCAGGTACCTTGGATCATCAATAGGTACTTGTATATTAGGTTACTTCACTATAAAATATATAAACATTATTGACGTGATTGCCAAAATACAGCCCGTTGCCAACCATAGGAATCTACTATCTGCAAGACATATACCATAAATACAAGACCATATGATGTGTGCTAGATGATCTAAATGGAAAAATATGCACACAAATGACAGTATAAACATGATATTCCATGCGCGCTACATTTAAAGAAAACATGAGAGTCCTAAGCTCTCATTCAGACCCTTAGGTGCAAGTGTGTCCAGTGTGAAGATCCACCGGCTCTCTGCTTGTAGCAGCAGCCTGGATCTGTCTCCACCGCGCCTGAGGGGGGGGATGTGATCAATAATTCTGTAGCGCAATGAGGTGAGCGTATGACGTGCTTCCACAAAATGTCTGGCCACAGGTTGATCACTGTGGCCAGATTCGATTGCCAATTTAATGGAAGATCTATGTGCCGTGGCACGGGTTTTAAACATGCCGTCAGTTTTGCCGACATAATGTCGACCACACGGACATTCGATCAAATAAATGACCGACTTAGTGGTACAACTGACTCTATGGCGGATTTTAAACTTCTTTCCTGAGTAAGGATGGTGGAAGATGTCCCCCTGAACCAAAAAGCTGCAAGTAACACAACCGCAGCAGCGATAGCACCCTAATTTAGGTGTTCCCAGGAATGTAGTATTGGGTATGGGGTACTTCACATCATTTTTAACTAAGTGATCTTTCAAATTTTTACCCCTTTTGTAGGCGCTCATGATGTTTTTATGCCGTAGTGCTGGTAAGGCAGGGTCGGTAGTAATAATGGGCCAATAAGATTTGGCCAATTTATTGATGTGTCTGCTTTTAGAATGAAATGAGTTAACCCAGATTACTTTCTCCTCCGTTTTAGATTTTTTATTGGCAGTGAAGGTTGCAGTTCTGGGTAACTTAATGATTTTAGCTTTAGTTTTAAGCAGCTCGGGGCGAGAATACCCCCTGGCCGCAAATTTTTCTACCATGTCATTCAAGGCAGATTCCAAGCTATCAGCATCACTTGAGATGCGTTTCGCTCGCAGCATTTGCGAAAAGGGCAATCCCTTTTTAAGTGGTTCAGGGTGGTGGCTCAATGCAAGAAGCATGTTATTCCTGTCGGTGCTTTTGGTATAAAGTGATGTACTGATGTTACCATCACTAATTTTAATACACACATCAAGGTAATTCCAGCCAACACGCAAGCAGAAGAATTAATTTTTAATTTATCTAATCGTCCACTATCAGCTATGGAACATCAGGTTTTGTCAAAAGGACTTAATTTCATTCCGGTCACTAAAATGGACCCATTCAAAGTAAAAACTGAATTGTTTAAACTTAACCGCCAACTCAAGTTACGAGAATTCTTTCAGGATAAAGAGGTAGCGGGACCAATTGTTGATGAATATCCCAGCATATTAAAAAAGAAATCGAAGTTTGACCCGATGTCATTGAACCCGGGTATTAAAACTTTTTATAATATGATGGAAAATGGCATACAACGCATTGATACTATTGCAAATGTTGGACACTCGAATTTCAGCACAGCCGAATGGAAAGCCCTTAAAACACTAAGTGATGATTCATCCATTTCTATCAGGCCGGCAGATAAGGGCGGCGCCACCGTCATCCTTAACATGAGCGACTACGTCGCTGAGGCTGATCGACAGCTGAGAGATGTCGACACATATAAGCAATTAGACAAAGACCCGACTATGGATTACAAATGTGAGCTGGATAAGATATTGTATACAGCAACACAAGAAAATCTAATATCCAAATCCACTATGGAGGCCCTCAGCACACCTTTTCCTATTGTGCCGCTGTTATATTTAACTCCTAAAATCCATAAGAGCCTGGTCAATCCCCCGGGTAGGCCTATTATCTCTGCCCGGGGTTCTTTATATCAAGCCATATCCATCTATCTTGATTATTTTTTGCAACCCTGCATTCAAGCTACAGAGACCCACCTGAAGGACACCAATTCTCTACTTTTGAAGTTGGGGGACTTGAAGGACATACCTGAACACTGCCTGCTGAGTACCATAGACGTATCCAGCCTATATACGTGCATACCGCACAATATGGGACTGGATGCGGTACAAAATCTTATCACGGATAATCCTCTTTATACAGGACCTGCTATACCGTTTTTTATGCAATTACTACAGCTCACGCTTAAGCGTAATTATTTTACGTTTAATGGCAGATTTTATCTACAACAGAGAGGCTGTGCGATGGGGTCCTCTGTGGCCCCATCGTTTGCAAATGCATTCATGTATACCATCGATTGTAGCTTATTTACCAATAACCCTCGAGCAGTGCCGTCTATTTTTTTCTATATGAGATATATAGACGACCTGCTATTGTTCTGGGTAGGTGACAAAGCAACATTGGTGGAGCATCTGGAAACGCATAATAGCAGTCAATCTCCTGTCAAATTTACCTATGAGATCAATTCCAGTGAAGTACATTACCTTGATGTGTGTATTAAAATTAGTGATGGTAACATCAGTACATCACTTTATACCAAAAGCACCGACAGGAATAACATGCTTCTTGCATTGAGCCACCACCCTGAACCACTTAAAAAGGGATTGCCCTTTTCGCAAATGCTGCGAGCGAAACGCATCTCAAGTGATGCTGATAGCTTGGAATCTGCCTTGAATGACATGGTAGAAAAATTTGCGGCCAGGGGGTATTCTCGCCCCGAGCTGCTTAAAACTAAAGCTAAAATCATTAAGTTACCCAGAACTGCAACCTTCACTGCCAATAAAAAATCTAAAACGGAGGAGAAAGTAATCTGGGTTAACTCATTTCATTCTAAAAGCAGACACATCAATAAATTGGCCAAATCTTATTGGCCCATTATTACTACCGACCCTGCCTTACCAGCACTACGGCATAAAAACATCATGAGCGCCTACAAAAGGGGTAAAAATTTGAAAGATCACTTAGTTAAAAATGATGTGAAGTACCCCATACCCAATACTACATTCCTGGGAACACCTAAATTAGGGTGCTATCGCTGCTGCGGTTGTGTTACTTGCAGCTTTTTGGTTCAGGGGGACATCTTCCACCATCCTTACTCAGGAAAGAAGTTTAAAATCCGCCATAGAGTCAGTTGTACCACTAAGTCGGTCATTTATTTGATCGAATGTCCGTGTGGTCGACATTATGTCGGCAAAACTGACGGCATGTTTAAAACCCGTGCCACGGCACATAGATCTTCCATTAAATTGGCAATCGAATCTGGCCACAGTGATCAACCTGTGGCCAGACATTTTGTGGAAGCACGTCATACGCTCACCTCATTGCGCTACAGAATTATTGATCACATCCCCCCCCTCAGGCGCGGTGGAGACAA